>NW_011888856.1:1122171-1125325 GCF_000151845.1 Pteropus vampyrus
TAACTATTCTTCAAGGACACACTGAATTCCTCGTACTGTTCAGGAAATCATCTATGGTAAATGTAACTATTCAGGTGTATACCTGAATGGAAGAGAAATTTAGATATTATAGTTGCACAAAACTTGTTCCGATTTATTCTACGTGAGCCCTCAAGTCTTAATGGTTTACGAGACCTACCTTCCCTGGCCCCGCTTCCTCTCTGCCTCGCCTCCCGCCTCACCCCTCCTTGCTCATTCTACCCTGAGTGCCACGCCCGCCCTCGAACGTGCCAGGCGCACCGCAGCCTTGGGCTTCTCCGCCTCCTTTTCTGCTCCTTCTTCAGATATCTTTCCCCACCTCAAACGTCAGCCCTTCAGCGAGTTCCCCCGACCACCTCGTATGGTATGAAATAGTTCCAGCATCCCCGATCTCCCGTCCTCCGCTGTTATTTCCCGTGATATTGACCCGTTCTATCACACTGTATCATCTTCCTTACTTTTTATGCATTGTCTGTCTCTCCACCACCACCACCCCCACCCCCCAGGATGTAAGCTTTGTGGAGCAAGGATTTTTGTCAGCTTTGTCCTATTTAGGCATCTGTGGGGCCTAGAACAGTGCCTGGCACATCACAGGTGTTCAATAAATATTTTTTAAACTAACAGAAAAGTATTAATCACATTAACACGTCCTGAGTCATCTCTTTGTCATTTGTGAGTAAAGCATCTATCATCCCATTTGCAGTTTTAGCTAAATTGAGATTGATGCTAATCATTAACCTCGAATGGTACTCAGATTTTGAAACAAAAAATAACTAAAGCTTCAGCCTCAAATCATTCCCTTTCTACACGATCATAAGGTCAGATCTTCTAGAAAAATCCCTCATACAGGGCCTGAGGATCCCCTGATCCCTGAAATTTCCACACGATTTCTTCCTTTTCCTATAGAGAGTGGGACTGTCTGTGTCTCTTCTCCATCATCCCTAGGCCTGCACATGAGCCTCTCCCCAAACACTTGCTGCATGCCTGCAGTGGGGAGGGCCAGGGAGAGACTGCAAAGCCCTCGCTAAGTGAAAAGTCACATACATTCATTCACTTTCTCGGTGTGTTTCCCTAATACAAACAAGAGAAATTTGTCTCTCGATGCCCCAAATCAAGTAAAAGAGTGGTGATTGTCACCATGGTCTCTAATTTCTCCCCTGTGGAGAGTAATAAAAAGAATCAGATGACACCAAAAGTAAGAACTATAAAAGAAATAAATGGATAAATTAGACTTCATTAAAAACTTTTGCTCTTTAAAAGACACCATTAAGAAAATGAAAAGTCAGATGTCAAATGATAATGTACACCTGAAAATTATATAATTGCATTAACCAATGTTACCCCAATAAACTTAAAAAATAAAGAAAGAAAGAAAGAAAGAAAGAAAGAAAGAAAGAAAGAAAGAAAGAAAGAAAAGAAAACGAAAAGTCACAGCTCAAGCAAAAATATTTGTAAATCATATAGCTGACTCGTACCCAGAACGTATTATTTTAAGTCTTAAAACTCAATGATATGAGAAACAATCCAATTTATAAACAAATGGGCCAAAGATTTGGATACCTCACCAAAGAAAATAGATGCCTTACCGTAGATGGATAGCAAGTAAACACATGAAAAGATGTTGAGTATTACTCGTCATTAAGAAAATACAAGTCAAAACCATAACATCACCACACCCCCAGCAGAAAGGCTATAAACAAACAGGCAGATAGTAAGTGTTGGTGAGGATGGGAAGAGACCCTCAGACACTGCTAGTGGAAATGTAAAATGATACATCCACTTTGGAAAACAATTTGACGGTTTCTGAAAAATTTAAACACGCCCTTACCATACGACCCAGCAATTAAACTCCTAGGTATCAACCCAAGAGGAAGAAAAACATATGTCCTCACAAAGCCTCTCATAATGTTTATAATGACCGAAAACTAGACAATACGTGGTGACTTCCTGAAGCTCTTCATACCCCGCTGGCAGCATCGAGTGTGCCCGGTCACACGCAGGTGAGCCTGCCCATCCCAGTCACCCTGTATTAAAGGGCATTAAGTTACCAAGAGCTGCCAGTTGCAGCTTAAACTTATGACACATAAGGAAGGATTCTAAATCCCCTTCTCCCACACCAGCCAAAGCTGGGGAGAAGAGCACCTTGAAGAAGCTATGCTAACAGACGACCACCAGGGGGCGCCGTGCTATAAAAGAAAAGGCCCCTGAACAGTCTCCTCAAAGGCGATTATTTCAAATCGTTCTCAAACGTCCAGGACCCTTTCCAAGTCCCTCCTCAGAGACGGCCCTCGTGGTGACCTGCGGCCTCCTGGGAGTGCTCTAGATACGGCAGAGAGTTCACGGAGCGGACCGAACGTTACTCAACTCTGTTCGGTTCATTTCTATCGAGCCCCACTGTGCTCCAGGCCCTGGGGACACGGATCAGGATGAGACCTGTCCCTGCTCTCAAAACACTCTGGCCAGTGGCGCAGACCGTGGCGCAGGACGAACATGCTTGATCTAATAAAGACATTTGTGGGTGATGCCAGGGTGAAGAAAGGGGAGGGGGGGAGGGTGGCACGCTCCAGAGAAGATGCCCAAAATTAAATTCGCTCGGAAATGTATGAGCTGCAGTTAACCGCCGCATTCTCCTGATCTGTTTTCTAAAAACGTTTAGAACAAAGCATTTTCAACACTGGCCCTATTAAGTACTGCGTTTGTCAGTTAGAGCTGTCTCCTCTCTGGATTAAAGTGGATCCCAAAAAGCTCTGTTTAGAATATTCTGCTAGCGATAAGTCGGGTCCCTTTACTCCAAGAACAGTAACACATTTCTCACTTTGAATTCGCATCCCTGATCTGCTACGATCACGTGACATTTAGCCCTGTCTTGCCTCGCGGCATTCCTTTGTATTGTCTTTTTTGGACATACCTAAACAAAAAGTAGACGAAATATTATAATGAAGCCCTACGTGCCCATCGCCCAGCCCCAAACACCATCAATCCACCACCACCAAGCATTCTGTCCTCTCTAGACCTCTCTTCCACCTCTCCTCCTCTGGTACCACTTTGAAGCAAATTCCAGATATTATATCACTTCATCTTACATACCTCAATAAAGGGTCTCTCTCTCTCTCTCAGTAAATACAATATCATTACC
>NW_011888856.1:1125375-1128758 GCF_000151845.1 Pteropus vampyrus
CCAAGTCCCTCCTCAGAGACGGCCCTCGTGGTGACCTGCGGCCTCCTGGGAGTGCTCTAGATACGGCAGAGAGTTCACGGAGCGGACCGAACGTTTACTCAACTCCGTTCGGTTCATTTCTATCGAGCCCCACTGTGCTCCAGGCCCTGGGGACACGGATCAGGATGAGACCTGTCCCTGCTCTCAAAACACTCTGGCCAGTGGCGCAGACCGTGGCGCAGGACAAACATGCTTGATCTAATAAAGACATTTGTGGGTGATGCCAGGGTGAAGAAAGGGGAGGGGAGAGGAGGGTGGCACGCTCCAGAGAAGATGCCCAAAATTAAATTCGCTCGGAAATGTATGAGCTGCAGTTAACCGCCGCATTCTCCTGATCTGTTTTCTAAAAACGTTTAGAACAAAGCATTTTCAACACTGGCCCTATTAAGTACTGCGTTTGTCAGTTAGAGCTGTCTCCTCTCTGGATTAAAGTGGATCCCAAAAAGCTCTGTTTAGAATATTCTGCTAGCGATAAGTCGGGTCCCTTTACTCCAAGAACAGTAACACATTTCTCACTTTGAATTCGCATCCCTGATCTGCTACGATCACGTGACATTTAGCCCTGTCTTGCCTCGCGGCATTCCTTTGTATTGTCTTTTTTGGACATACCTAAACGAAAAGTAGACGAAATATTATAATGAAGCCCTACGTGCCCATCGCCCAGCCCCAAACACCATCAGTCCACCACCACCAAGCATTCTGTCCTCTCTAGACCTCTCTTCCACCTCTCCTCCTCTGGTATCACTTTGAAGCAAATTCCAGATATTATATCACTTCATCTTACATACCTCAATAAAGGGTCTCTCTCTCTCTCTCAGTAAATACAATATCATTACCAAACCTGAACCAAGGCGTGAACAATTCCTTAATATTGTCAAATAGTCAGTGTTCTAATATCCAAATTGTCCCCTAAAAGTCAAATGGTTATGTGCCTTCTTAGTCTGTTAGAATCAGGGTCCAACTAAAGTCTGCACATGGCACTTTATATGCCTTTAAATCTCTTTTAGTTCATGGGTATCACCTCGGTTCTTCTTTTTTCCCATGCAATTAATTTGCCGAGCATATCGATCACCATTAGACTGCTCACCTTTCTTGCATGAAAGGATCCGAAGCTTGGAGGAGTTTATGACATAATACTACAGAAGAAGATATTTTTCTCTTCCTCATATTTGTCTCATTTCAGAAATGTCCATTTCGGAGTTGAGATTAGGACATGGATACGATCACTCCCAGCGAGCCCAACTGAGTATCTGGCGTCGGTACGATCTATACACATCAGACGGATGTTGTCTTCTTGTCAGTACAGGACCCCAAAGCACCATAACCGAGAGAATGCCCCAGTCCGGGGGGCGATGCTCCACGGCAGAGCTCACGGCACGTTTATTCCTCTCGCTTTCGCCCTCCGTCCCCTAAATGACTGCGCGATCCCTCCCAAAGCGTGATTCTGTAACCCTCAGGATTAGTATGACATGGCGACCTCTCAGGAAAGCGCTAACTACCCAACGCCTTCAGGACAATAAACTACACCAGATTCCAGATGGCCCCTTTGAGCTTTGAGGAATGTAATATTTGACCAGGGAAGATGAACTTGGAGAATCCTCTTTCTCTCTTCACTTATGACAGTTGTGGGGATGCTGTGATCTAGTTGACTCCCAGAGATCTCTGAATTTTTCTCACTCTTAGGAGTTTGCGAAAATCCTTGCAGGAGAAGAGCCTATGCCCCATGAGTTCGGGACAGCCACACAACCTGCCCCAAAGTCCTGCTGTCCTCACAAGGCAGAAGAGACAAGGACATTCTCTGGGGTCTCTTTCACAAGGGTATTAATCCCCACTCATGACCTAATAAATCGTAAAATGGTTGTCGTTTTTAAACTACTGAGTTTGCGAGTGCTTCGTTAAGGCAGCAATAGTCACCAGAACACAGATGCTCAGAAGGTAAACTTGATCTAAGGTTTCGAGCAACATAAGAAATGTTCTGAATCTCTACCATCACAGGCACTCTATTTTATCCCAGCGGTCGGCCAGTCACATGTCCACGGTGCCCGGCTCCATGCAGGCCCCAGGCAAAACTGTGAGTCACACATCATGCCTGATACTGGACAAACACCACTGAGTTCCCAGGAATCTGGTTGCCCAGATTCGTTGCATCGCCTGCATCCTGTCAGGAAACGGATCATAAAAAGGATAATTTGAGGAGGGTGGGGGAGGGGGATAGCATCTAGTGGGTAGAGGCCAGAAATGCTGCAAAGCTCCCTGAAATGCCTGGGACAACTCCCACCACAAAACAAATCCAGCCTGAAACACCGACGGTGCCCAGGCCGAGACACCCCGCTACAGGGTGTTCCCCGAGAAGTCGTGGTGTTGGGGTCATGCACCTCGGTTTCCAGCTGCTGCTCTACTGCCAACACCGATGTGGCCTAAGCCAGTGACACGACTTCCCCGAGCCTCTTTCGCATCTGTCAAATTAGGATCATGATAATATAGGACCATCGCTTTTTATTCAAAGGATGCATTCTTGAAGACGTGCTGTAATTTACACCTTGAATAATTCAAAACCGATCTTTACAGACAGTGGCAGGTAGTTCTGATCATCGGCTGAGCCCATGCAGCCGTGAGGCATGAGCGTAAACACCGCCGGCAATTCCATCTGCCAGCCAGCTTTGAAATGATGTGATTCCTGATGGAATTTTACACTTGGAAGAATCGCGTTAATTGCATGCATAAAGTAAGATTTTAATTAATGTTTTACATCATGCTTTTTCAAATGCTCATAAAATGCAATGCCTCTGTATCTGCTCTCCCCTGCCCATTGGGGTTTTAGAGGGTCAGGTGAGATCTTGTACCCCCAGAAGCGATGGCTGCTGCCATTGGTAGAGCCATCATGCCAGGAACTTCTCTGTCCTTTCTCCCTCCCTAACCTTCAGGCCATCCCTTTTCTGTGGGGCATCCTTGATGACAGCTATTCTAATGAACTAAATAAGCCTTTGCTGGAGACCTGTAAGCCCATGTCTCTTTCTATAAACATAAAAATATGATGACATCCCCTTTCCAAAGATCCCATAAGCCACTCGCCTAGTGTGGGCACCTCCTCACCGACCCAGGTAAGAATTGCTGTGTTTGATGCATCCATCTGTCCTCCTATCTTTCTGCTTTCTACAGAATGAACCGGAAAGGATTAGACAGTGACCCCGGGGCATTCAATCGCTGAGCAAAGCGGAAGCTGCCCAGAGGTGGTCTGACTCGTCACAAGTTCACAAGTGTGCAAGGCCAGGTCTCCAGAAAGGAGTTGGGAGCCTGATAAACCTCCTTCGCCAGCCCCACCCCTCCCACCAAAAGTAGCATCC
>NW_011888856.1:1128808-1131080 GCF_000151845.1 Pteropus vampyrus
GCCTGCATCCTGTCAGGAAACGGATCATAAAAAGGATAATTTGAGGAGGGTGGGGGAGGGGGATAGCATCTAGTGGGTAGAGGCCAGAAATGCTGCAAAGCTCCCTGAAATGCCTGGGACAACTCCCACCACAAAACAAATCCAGCCTGAAACACCGACGGTGCCCAGGCCGAGACACCCCGCTACAGGGTGTTCCCCGAGAAGTCGTGGTGTTGGGGTCATGCACCTCGGTTTCCAGCTGCTGCTCTACTGCCAACACCGATGTGGCCTAAGCCAGTGACACGACTTCCCCGAGCCTCTTTCGCATCTGTCAAATTAGGATCATGATAATATAGGACCATCGCTTTTTATTCAAAGGATGCATTCTTGAAGACGTGCTGTAATTTACACCTTGAATAATTCAAAACCGATCTTTACAGACAGTGGCAGGTAGTTCTGATCATCGGCTGAGCCCATGCAGCCGTGAGGCATGAGCGTAAACACCGCCGGCAATTCCATCTGCCAGCCAGCTTTGAAATGATGTGATTCCTGATGGAATTTTACACTTGGAAGAATCGCGTTAATTGCATGCATAAAGTAAGATTTTAATTAATGTTTTACATCATGCTTTTTCAAATGCTCATAAAATGCAATGCCTCTGTATCTGCTCTCCCCTGCCCATTGGGGTTTTAGAGGGTCAGGTGAGATCTTGTACCCCCAGAAGCGATGGCTGCTGCCATTGGTAGAGCCATCATGCCAGGAACTTCTCTGTCCTTTCTCCCTCCCTAACCTTCAGGCCATCCCTTTTCTGTGGGGCATCCTTGATGACAGCTATTCTAATGAACTAAATAAGCCTTTGCTGGAGACCTGTAAGCCCATGTCTCTTTCTATAAACATAAAAATATGATGACATCCCCTTTCCAAAGATCCCATAAGCCACTCGCCTAGTGTGGGCACCTCCTCACCGACCCAGGTAAGAATTGCTGTGTTTGATGCATCCATCTGTCCTCCTATCTTTCTGCTTTCTACAGAATGAACCGGAAAGGATTAGACAGTGACCCCGGGGCATTCAATCGCTGAGCAAAGCGGAAGCTGCCCAGAGGTGGTCTGACTCGTCACAAGTTCACAAGTGTGCAAGGCCAGGTCTCCAGAAAGGAGTTGGGAGCCTGATAAACCTCCTTCGCCAGCCCCACCCCTCCCACCAAAAGTAGCATCCATGCCGCCTTCTGTTTTCCCGAAGCCCATCGTTTATGCCGCCATCATAACCACTAATGTGCACTTTCTGTTAGCTATTTGAAAATAGTCTATGCAGCCCATCACAGCCTTTTTGGTACCCCAGTTTGGGAAGGACTGTTTCGGTGGGTCTCTTTGCAGTTGGCTTGCCACTGAGAAGCATTTCATCCTTGCCCTCTGGTCCTCAAATGTTCCAAGTCACCAACAATAACAGCTAAGATGTATTAGATCCTACTGTGGACAAGCCCTCTTCGAAGTACTTTACAGGTATTATTTAATCTTCGCAATAACACTATGCTATAAGTTACTATTATTATCCTCATTTCAGAGATGGGGAAATTGAGCCGCAAAGAGGTTAAGTAACTCGTCCGGAGTCACCAGTAAACGGTGGAGCTGGGATGCAAAGCCAGGCAGTCTGGTTACCGAATCACATTCTCCGACATTGTACTCTACTGCCTTTCACCGAGCAAAACCAAACAGCCAACGAGAGAGAAATGCCGGGAAAAGCACGTTGTTTTGTCTTCAGGGGCATAGAGGCTGAGCTTGCGATTTCCTGTGCACAAGGCTCTGCAAAGAAAGACCATCCATGTACAGTCACTTGGCTGCCAACTTCTTATGTTTAGGAGAGTAAGTCTATGAGGACTGAAAGGGATCAAATTTGCACAAGTGATTTCAGTGGCGTCATGTTCTAAAGCCGACTTGGGAGCCCTGCCAGGCGAGCGCATGGACTCTCTTTGGCAGCGTCTGCCCCCACGTCCCCTCTGCCGCCTCCCTGGCTCAGGCAGAGGCAGCGATGAGCGAGGCTTCCTCATCAGTCATCCTGCCCCTTCCAATCCATACGCCTGGCAGCCACAGCAGAGGCCAGAGACTCTTGCATGCAAATCGCAAATACTAAAGTGTCATGTCACTTACCTTCCGAAGCCTTCGGTGGCTCCCCATTGCCCTCCGTATGAAGTCCAAAGTGTGGCCTGCCTCCCTGCCGGCTCCAGCCCCACTGAAGGACTTGCGCTTCTGAGAGGAGCCTGCTCTCTGACGCCTCCCTGTGGCTGGTCTCCCCCCT
>NW_011888856.1:1131941-1139058 GCF_000151845.1 Pteropus vampyrus
AAAAGCACGTTGTTTTGTCTTCAGGGGCATAGAGGCTGAGCTTGCGATTTCCTGTGCACAAGGCTCTGCAAAGAAAGACCATCCCTGCCCCGCCCCCAACCTCTACGAAGAGAGAATATTTCTGGGAGGGGGAAGCAGCACGTACAGTCACTTGGCTGCCAACTTCTCATGTTTAGGAGAGTAAGTCTATGAGGACTGAAAGGGATCAAATTCGCACAAGTGATTTCAGTGGCGTCATGTTCTAAAGCCGACTTGGGAGCCCTGCCAGCCGAGCGCATGGACTCTCTTTGGCAGCGTCTGCCCCCACGTCCCCTCTGCCGCCTCCCTGGCTCAGGCAGAGGCAGCGATGAGCCAGGCTTCCTCATCAGTCATCCTGCCCCTTCCAATCCATACGCCTGGCAGCCACAGCAGAGGCCAGAGAGACTTTTGCATGCAAATCGCAAATACTAAAGTGACATGTCACTTACCTTCCGAAGCCTTCGGTGGCTCCCCATTGCCCTCCGTATGAAGTCCAAAGTGTGGCCTGCCTCCCTGCCGGCTCCAGCCCCACTGAAGGACTTGCACTTCTGAGAGGAGCCTGCTCTCTGACGCCTCCCTGTGGCTGGTCTCCCCCCTATACCATCAGCCCCTTGAGGGCATGTCCCACTCATCTCTGAGTCTCCACTTCCAAGCACAGGCCTGGCCCAGCATAGGGTACCAGTATAGATATGAGGCAGGTCCAGACAGCCAGGTGGATCTCTGCGGGGAGCTCAGGGAGGGCCTGGGGCACCGTCCTTCTGCCAAACACATCATGGGGCTGGCAGACAGACACTCAGCAGCCACATAGGGCAAGACACGCAAGTAAGACAGAAAGAGGCCAAAGTCTAGACAGCGGAACACAGCTTACGACGCCACAGGTGAAACCTTTTGAGCCAAAGACCCAAGGATAAGAGACAACGACCAAGGCAATCGCTTGGGCTGCAAACCAGAGGGAAAAAGAGGGAAGGCTGGGCTTTCGACAGGAAAGAAAAACAGAAATGATGTCAGAGAGATGCTCTCAGCCACAGCGAAATCCCCAAAAACCCCATCTGAAGGCAATGCCACAGCTATCTCAGCCGGTCTGCGAGGTTACAAGCCATAATTGGGGCCGGCCGGCAGACTTCCTACAACTCAAGATTCCTGAAGAAAAGAAGCTGTGCCTTAGAATAAAAAAGCAGGACCATTGCCCGTGAGCTTCAGGAAGTTGTCTGACACGGGAAGGGTCACCCTCCCAGGCCATCGATTTCCGCAACCCCGAAACAAAGCAGCCCAAGATTCTGCCCTTAAGGAGAGCTGCCTGGGACATTCAAAAATAAGCCCAGTGGTGGACTTTCATCTCATTAACTTTCTTTCCTAAGGGTTTCTCTCTGACCCTTTTTAATGCAAACGCAGCTGACAAACTGCTGCTGATGGCGTCATTGGGAAGCCGGGAATACCTACAGCCGGTGTTAATGGGCGCCCTGTCTGGTTTCTGGTAATACGTTCATCAAATTCGCTGTTCATCAAATTCGCTGTATGTCTAAGACCATCTGAAGAGATAAAAATAACTTAGCTTGGGTCCCTGGAACTTGGCTTTCAATAGCCTCTGAGGGGCTCTCGGTTGCACTGCTGCCCCTCCCCCCAGGAAATGCCCAGTCCCCCAGACGGCTCCGTTGGGGGTGTGAGCTGCTGTCTGAGGCCAGCCCCACCCCCGCCGTCTACTCAGGGACTTGGCTCAGGCCATTGTCCCCTCTCCCCTGCACTGGCAGTGGGGTCCCCCTCTTTACTGGCCCATTCTCATCAGCGCACAAATTTATTTCTTCCATCATAAAAGAAAACTCTCATTCGACTGCACACTCTCCTAATTCTCTGCTCCCTTTTATAATAAAACTCCTCGAAGGACATGTCTCTAAATATTGCCTCTACTGCTCTCCCCCCAGCCTCTCTCTGCTGCTTCCCCGATCAGGTTCAACGATGACCGTTCTCAAATCAACAGTCGACCTCACTGAGCCCCTGGTAGCCTGCGACGGACGCCTTTGCTCACCACCCGCTTCCGGAAGCATGCGCCTCGCTGGGGTCTGAACCCCTCACCCTCGGTCTCCCTCCCACCTCACTGGCCATCCCTTCCCGGGCCCCTCTGAGGATTGCCCCACCTTTCCGACCTCCAGCTTTGGGGTCCCCCAGGGCCAAGTCCCTGAACATCTCTTCTTCTCTATCTATTCTAACTGCCAGGTGACCTTGCCCACACACCTGCCAGTGATGCTAGTTTCACACCCCCAGTTCCAGTCTCTGCCCTCAACACCTTCCCTCCCCATCCTCTTAAATCCAGTGGGATGTGGCAACTCCATTTTTCTCGTCACTCAGATCCAAGGTGTCGGAGTCATCCTTGACCTCGCTCTTTCTTACTCCACGTCAATCTACCTTCAAAATACATGTAGAAGATGATGACTCCTCATCATCCCACCTCTTCTCTAGCCGAAGCCATTCTCTCTGACCTGTCCCATTGCAATAGCTTTGAAGGTCACCCCCCTTCACCACCCCACCAGCCTCCTCTCCACTCAGCAGCCAGAGATTGTTTATCGATGCTCCCTGGGTAGCACCGCACACTCAGCTCAACCGCTAACCCCCACGGCACTCCATCTCCATACGGTAACTCCAGCAGCCTCGTGGGGCTTACCTGGGCCAGGTGCACTGGTCCCCACTCCTGCTCCGACCCCACCTTCCTGCTGGCCTCCACTCCAGCCTTGGGAAGCTACTCACCTCTAATATCCACACAACTCTCTCAATTATCCATGCCTCTTTTCAAGTCTCCTAGCCAGAGAGGCCTTCCCTGACCACTCTATCCAAAACAGCTCCTCCTGGTCAAGCCTTCTGTCCTGCCTCGAATGCCTTACATGTTATCCCTTAATGGTATGCATTTATTTTTGTATTTGTTTATTATCTGTCTGCCCCAACCCCCAAATGCCAGCTCCATGGGAGAAGGAGCATTGTTTGGTCTCCTGCCACATTCCTGGAGCCTGGCACAGTGCCTGGCGCGTGGAAGACCCTCGAGTCTTTGTTGAGTACCGTCATATGCCGAGCACGACTGGACTGACCTCATTTAACCCTCCAAAGAGATCGCAAAGTAAACGGTGTGATTATCACTCCCATTTCACAATGGTGCACCTGCCTTAGGGAGCCCGGCATCTGCCTGGAGGAGTTTATGAAGCTCCGTCCCGCCTGAATTCACCAGCACCTGGGCCCCAGCTCTGCTCACAGGGCTCTGTCCTGTCGAGAGCCAGGCTCTGCCTGGGCCCCCGTTCCAATAGCTTCATCTCTGTTTTACCCTTTGGTAAAAGAGTCCTAAGCCTCTGTCTTGGCCCACCAGCCCAGAATCCCTGTTCCCGGAACTGGGTCCTACCCAGAGGCAAGAGGCTTCTAGTTCTGCCACAGGCCGAGAGGCCTGCAGCTGCTGACCACCTGGCTATCTGCACAGAGCCTGTCCCAGGAGCGTCATGCCGAGCTGCAGTCAGCTCAGCCCTCAGAATGTAGCTGGCGGCCCAGTAACTGCATCGGAAACTGGCCCGTGAGAAGCCCGTTTGCAAGCCCTCCCAGGTGACCTCACCAGTTACAGTCTCCAGGTCACATAGAGTGCCAGGTGCTGTGTATAGCGCCTCCCTCACGTTACCTTATGTTATCCTGTGAGATAGATATTGTCAACCCACTTCACCATTTAAAAAGTTTAGCAACTTGCCCAAGGTCAGGGTGGGCACGTGAACCCTGTCCATCTGACTCCTGTGCCTGTGCTCTCTCTATTCTTCCCGCTCCTTACTGTCACCGGGCGGACCTCTCCCCAGCTGCAGCACATCTGTTTGTTTGCTCCTCGTGCATCTCCAAGACAGGGGTAGAAAATTCTGGAACACATTGCCCTAGTTGTCTGAGCATTACATTCAAATACATTTCTCTCTCTCTCTCTCTCTCTCTCTCTCTCTCTCTCTCTCTCACACACACACACACACACACACACACACACACACACGCCCTTGAGGCAAAGCCTCAGCCAGCAGATGTCTCTGTTCAGAGCTAACAGACAACCTCACTGGGGCATCTCAGGACTATCCACATTTACATTTAATAATAACCATCGAGTTATTATCTTTGACACTAATTGCAGGAATTTGAACAGATAATCACAGCTAACGACATGAACTTCTCTTTTGCTTACTAAAAATCACAAGGGACTTGCCTGTGACTGAGGCCTGAGTCACTACAGACACTACAAGAGCTCCCGGCAGTGAGCAACAATCACAAGGCCATCAACTGGCATTTCTGGAATGCCCACAGCATCTGAGGTAGCCAAGTCCAGTGGATATAGCTCTGAACTGA
Source organism: Pteropus vampyrus (assembly GCF_000151845.1). Taxonomy (NCBI): domain Eukaryota; kingdom Metazoa; phylum Chordata; class Mammalia; order Chiroptera; family Pteropodidae; genus Pteropus; species Pteropus vampyrus. Next base: position 1,136,304 of record NW_011888856.1, read on the forward strand.
CTACTCAAAGGTCCAGGTGTAAGCCCCAGCTCTGTCCCTTATTTGCTGTGTGACTTCAGATAAGTCACTCTGTGTTGTGAGCCCTGTTGAAAGGAGAGCATGGAACCGACTGGCCTCTACCGAGGTCTCTTCTAGCTGTGGCATTCTACGGAGAGGCAGAGACTTCAGATTCCGCAGACCAGGGGCCAAGGGAAAGTCTCTCTTGAGAGTCTGCCATCCATGGGAAAGATCAAGAAGGAAAGGTCTACTTAGAGATGGTTGGCTTTTCGAATGGGAAATGCCTGATATACTACAATAAGTACCAGAATGATGGATGGATGCCGTGTGCACGCATTCGATGGGTTCAGAAACGGCCAACCTGACCTTTACCCGCGTCCTGACTCTGGAAAGAGACCCCAGCTTTGGCGTCAGCTGCTTCAGGGTTAGAGTCCCGGCTTCCAACTCTTAGAATCACTGTAACCCTTGGCAAGTTGTTTGACATCTCTGAATCTCAGTTTCTGCAGCTTTAAAATGAGATGACAGTTCCCGTTGCCATCATTCCCCAGTCTCCAAAAGACTGTGAACATCCCTGTTTGAGCCCACGCAGATCAAAGCAAGCAAAAGTTTATTTGCCACCCACCCACCTGAGAAGCGTGTACAGAACTGCTCAAAAGTCAAAATGAGCGCCTTAGTTCACCGAATAAGTCCTTTGTAGCCCATACTCAGCATCAATATAGTTGGAGCTCCCCATCCGTTTAATAAGCTTTTATTGAGTGTCATTTTGTGCCGAACATCGAGCTCGGTCTAAGGATTCACAAGTGACTAAATAAACGTGGTTTTCAACCACATCGCAATTCAAGTCTAGAGAGGGGTGTGGGCATGAGAACAGCATCTGCGATCCAGATATTCTCAGCAGCTTGCATCCCAGAACGAAGTACACAAGAGCTGTATAAATGTTACTTAAGAAAAATTCTTTCAAAAAAAAAAAGGAATTCATTGGCAAGATAAGGGAAATCCAGAGCGTCACTGGAGCGCTCAAAAGGGAACCAAACCTACGGAAGCTCACAAGGGCTTCCTTGAAGAAGAAAGGTTTCAGGGGAAAAATATTCCAGGTCCAGGGAAAGTCACATGCAAATCCTAGAGGAAAGACACAGAGCTCAGTCTGTCACAGAACTGAGAACAGTTCAGGGACTATTGCTCAGAGGTCACAAGCAGCGAATAGAAAAGAGACAAATCTGCATAGGTATCAGGGACTAGATCGTAACTACAGGGTCATTTAAGGAGGGCCGGTTTTTCTGAGGGCAGCAGGAAGCCTTTAAGGGCTTTTGAAAGGTAGAAACATCGTTATTAGATATTTATCTTAGCACTAGTTTCTAAATCTTAATGTACTTAGGTGTTACCTGGAAGCTTTAGTTAAATGCAGATTCTGATTCAGTAGGTCTGGGCTAAGGCCTAAGATTCTGCATTTCTAATGAACTTCCGACCGGGCTGGTCCATCAACCACACTTTGAGTATCAGCATTTTAGAGTGGTCACTCTAGCTGGTTTTAGAAAATGGATTGGAAGAGTGCGGGGCCAAGGAGGCAGGGACCCCAGCGGGATGGGTGCTGGTGAGGAAATGGGCTGAGGAACCGGCAAATGAAAGAGAAATAAATAAACAGAGATGAAATAGTACAGGATTTGTTGGGGAGGGCCAGGCTGCTGCGCCGGGTCCTGGCTTAGGCGTCTGAGTGAATCGAGCTGGCATTCACCAAGACAGGGGCCCAGAAAGAGAAGCCCAGTTTGGGAGAAAAGACAACTTCATCTGTGTACACACTGCATTTTTGAGGTTCCTCTGAAAATTCTAAGTGGAGATACCAAGTAAAGAGTTGAATGTACATATCTATAGTTCAGAAGAGAGTTCTAGATCAGAGACATATATCTGGGAGTCATTAACAGGTAGATTTTGATTCTTCCTTCTCTATAATGCCAAAGAGGCCAGAGTTGCAATTTTCTTCCCTGTGATAGGCTCGAAGTACCTCCAATGTGACGGGGCAGGGAGCGGGAATCTGCATGACACACGCCTCCTTGAGCCTGTCCTTTGTTCTCCCAAGGTCCCCCAGAAGCAAACAGGACTGAAGTCCGCTAGGTAGAGGAGTGCTCCCTCACAGGCCGGTGGGAAGCTCATCATGAGTCAGGACAGAGCGAGTGGAGATTCAAGTCACGCACCTAGGGAAGGAAGGTTCTTGACTGAGCATAGGAGAGAATTCAAGTTCACGTCAGAGTCGGAGACAAAGAAGAGTTTATTATAGCGCGAATAACGCTCACAGGCAGAGACGTGTTCTCCTTTCAAAGACAGAGAATGAGAGCACTGAGAGAGACAGAGAGAAAAGACGGAGAAAGACAGTGAGAGAAAGACCCAGAGCGTTCAGGGAATTCAGTTTGCATATCATTCTTAGTTTCTACGAATCACAGTTTAAAACTTTGTTTACAGATTTTCCTTTAATGGTATGTAGTGTGAAAAATAAAGGGACACACAGCTTGAGAGGCAGGGGCACGTAGAGAAGAAGCACGCCGGCAATCCCCAGCCTTCGTTCCAGACGTTCCGACATGGTTTTCAGGCAGTAGGGAATGAATGGTTGGGTTTATGTTGTGTAGGGTACGACTTAAAGGCTGTTTTCCCTTCATGGCACGGGTCAGTGGTTTGTTAGTGATCCTAACGGGATTCTTCCTTTGTTCTGCATGCTGCAGATTGTAAATACAGCTTGAGTTAACATTTTGTTCTCATGCCTCTTCCC
>NW_011888856.1:1140973-1146464 GCF_000151845.1 Pteropus vampyrus
TGGTGTAATGTCTGCCTCCATCAGTAGATGGTGAGCTCACATGGCCATTGCCCTGGACTGATATCAACGTAACATTCAAACGTAACAGCCGGACTAATCTGTTGACTGAATAAATTTAGTTACAGCAATATGACAGCCTCGGTTGTCAAGGGAAAAGGCTGCTGGCACAGGACACCTAAAATACTAGTAAAATATCTTTTTTAACTTATTTTCACTTACATGGCTAAGGTGACGTGAGAGTGAAAGAAATGCTCAGAAGTTAGAAACAATGAAAAACCATAAATCCAGAGAGATAAGCAAGTCCTGAAACTGGCATTCTCCCTGGAGGCATCTGCCAGTCCCTGGTGGTTTAGGGACTGATTTTAATGAGACTTACGATCATGGGCGGACAGGAAATAAAGCCTGGAACCGGAACCGAGGGGGAAGCTGAATTAGAGATCTCACCAAAAGATAGGACCTCCGCGAACACACCACCCTCAATGGTATGACCTAGATTTTTTAAAAGCCTTCCCCACAGCATGGGCAAACAGTAGAAATCGTAACCGTATTAACCTTGACCCTGGGTGGAGTCTGAAAAAAACCTCCCTAGAGGACGCTTAGCCACACAGACTCAGAGCTGGAATTCACACTACCGGTGGGGACGGAGAAACCCCACATCAAACGTTTAGTTTAAAGGAGTCCCAGGCTGACCCAGAAGTTCTCAGCAGAACGAACAAGAGGAAAACCACACCGCATGTGTTGTATTGAAACTGCAAAACATTGACTACGAGAGAAAATATCAAAAAGCAAACAAAATAAAAAGGTAGATTCTCTGTAGTCAAACCACCACTGAAAAGGACTGCGTGGCATGGAATGCACGGTTTCAGGCCCAGCTATAGCCTCACCGGGTGATTTGCATACTCACTCCCCGTTTCATGTGACATAAATTTCCTCCTGGAGAAAGGCAGGCAGCACCGTCTTACGGCCGCCTCTTCCTTCTTGCTGTGTGGGCAGTATCTTCTTTTTGCTCTCAATACTATGCCATTCAGCACAAAAGGACACCTCAGAGTCGTCAGGGATGATTCCTAATTTGGCTGTCCTATCTGCAGAGTAAAGTCCAGTGATTCCCATCACAGTTTTACTCTGGGTTACTGTGGATAAAGGATTATATTGAAAGAAAAGGAACATGGCACCACTATTTATGAGCTTCGTGATTTTGTGTAAGTGTCTTCTCACTGAGTTCTCATTAAAGAAAAAAAAAAAAGATTTGAATTTGAAGAGCTCTGAGGTCCCCAAGAGGTCTGAAAAATTCATTTACACTTCTATCCATGCCCTTCGCTTGCTTTTGGCTCTTATCGAATGCTTTCTCTCAGAAACATAATAAGAGAGTATCACCATCTATCCCTCCAAGGTGACAATTTTCTCTCTTACACATGGCTGGATGGAAGGTTCCAATGTCCTCAGAGGAAAAGAAAATTGTAACCGACCAAAGTGCGATAGAGCTGGATACATGACAACAACATGAAATCAGCTCTATAAAGTATGAAACTTATCACGATTCAGTGTGTTCCGTGATGGTGCAAAAGGCACCACACATGTTTTAAGACAGAAAATTAAAAAATGATACCTATGGGTGTCATTCTGTGAAACAATCTGTCAGTAGCAGATCGGAGTATGACCCTTCAGTCCTAATTCTGAAGCAAAGAGAAACAAGAAGAACAAACCCCAAGGCAGTTGTATTTTTAAAAACCAGGGCGTATGAAGACAGCAAGTGTGAAGAGAGTTATGACGACCAAAGGGCGAACGTCCTAAATTGGGAACGACCCAGACAAGTATAGACACAGTTGTCTTATCAAAGGGTCGAAATGTGAGATACGAACAGGAAAAAAGGTACCGGCGAACAAGAAAAAGCACGAGCCCCGAAGTCAGATAGCTTTCATTCACATCCGAGCGCCGTGCGTTTGCCATCCCTGAACCCGGCTGCGTAACCTTTAATCAGTCCCCTTCCTCCCTGGCATCGGGTCCTTCCTCTGTAAGGTGGGGATCATCGTACCTTCCTCCTGTGGCACGCGTGAGGATTAAATGAGATCGTGTTTGGAAAACCCTCACAGGGTGCCTGATATTTAGTGGGCAGATAATAATCATTACTTCTTTCCCTCATCCTCGTTCCTTTTCCCCAGTGGGAACGTGCGGAAAGACAAGCCAGTCAGAAGCAACGGAAGCCGCGGAGAGCCCAGGGCAGCTCTACCTTCTCCAAGTTACTAGAAAGTCCTCTCTGAGAGGCCCGATTTCCCTCCTCCTTTCACCCCTGATCCATCCCGGTTCCTACCTTGGAGGTATCCACAGACCTTGCTGCTGGTCTCTTAGACAGGGTTTTCAGGGGACACCCCAATTAGTACAGCAGAGTGGAGTCTCCTCTCTCCTTGACTTGTCTTGAAGTCCTGACCACATCATTACTTCTGTGCCTAGTATTTTTAGTTGTTTTAAGAGCAAAAGTTAACCTACAAGGTTATGACTTAAAGAGACAACATCGACCCTTATTTCGATTGTAAATTATTGTCATTTTCCTAGGATGGATCAGCCTTCCAATTCAATAGTTACTTCCTGAATAAGTCCAGGAAACACGATTACTTCAGCAGCTAGGAGCCTGAAAGAGCCAGCATTTTTAGAAAGTACAGACCTGGCCTCCACATAACTTAACCCGCTTCTCGCTTGCCCTGCGAACACACAGCAGCAGCATTTACCCCGAGATCACTCCTGGGTTACCACCCTAACCTTGCCGCCAATCGACGTATCAGGGCGATGCGAAAATAATAACAAAAGCGAGATATTTCCTGGCAAACTTTGGGGGTAAGGTTAGGATGGTAACCTGCGAGTTATCTCGGGGTAAATGCTGCAGCCACAGGTGGCACCGGTGAGTATTCTCGGGGCAAACAGGAAGTGGAGAAAAGGAGGCACGACAGGGACCCCCAGCTACTTGGAGGCTTCTGTGCTCAACGCCTGAGCGAAAGCTCACACAGGTTACCGGCCTAAAGGAAGCAGAAGTGGGGGCTGCACTGGGTGTGGGCTGAGCTGACAGGCTTCGTGCTTCTGAGAGCAGGGAGCAGCAGCCTTTGTGGAAGGACCTGCAGCCTTTCAGCAGAGTGTGGGGGAACATGGGCTTCAGGTCCACTTGAATCTGGGCTCAGATTCCGACTGTATTGACTTGCTGGTGTGTGACTTTGGGCAGCTATTATTAAGTACTAATGGTATCTCCCATTTAATAGGGATTTATTAGGTGTTAGGCAGTCTGCTAGGCACTTCGATACACCTTATATATTTATTCTTATGTTTGTCATGCAATGAAGACGTCATTATCCCCACTCAATAACTCGGAAACCAAGACATCGAAAGCCTACGTAATTTGCCTAAAGCAAAACCCATGTCTCTCTGAGTCCAAACTCCTGACCCCTGACCACCACCCTCGCCCACTCTGAGCTTCTGTTGTTTTATTCGTGACATGGAGAGAAAACAGTACTTGGGTCATATGAGCGCAGCACCTGGGCACAGTAAATGTGAGTGGTTATCGGTGAACCCAACTGAGTTCCCAAAAAGGAAGCAAAGGTGAGTGAGTCATCGGGATAAGGGTGTAAACAGAGTTACTCGTGCTGGGTGCCGCCTGACAAAGAAGGTGCTAAGAGAAGGGGTCGCAGGGAGCCCCCCCTATGAGGGCAAGAATGCGTGGGTGTGTGCCCTGCCCTATCGCTGTGGCCTTGGGGCAGGGGTGACGTGGGTGCCAGGCAGCCCCGCCGGAAACGAAGGTGGGAGCCTGGGATCAGCCCAGGTGCCTCGCTTTCAGCTTTAACACCATCGCCTGACGCTACTCTGACGCCATGGTCATCGCACAAGCTTCTGAAAGCGTTTCAGTTCTCCGTGGAGGAGAGAATTCACTGACCATTCGTGTTTTATAACCAGGCGACTAAATTAATAAACTGACACTTTTTAAACTCCAGGATGTAGGAGAAAGATCGTGAGCCGGGTCCCACACTCCCCGGCCAGCTTCCTGACATTTACTCACACTTCTCGCCAGCACAGACTTCCGCTTCCCAAAATTTCTAACCTCCCTTTGCCCTCTTCTGAGTTCTAAACCTGCCAGCACTTAAAGCCTCACCTCTACCACTGTGTCTCTTATGAAATCATCACCGTGGGCGATAATCGCCGTCGGCTCCCCAGCAGTGAGAGCCAGCAGGGCGTATGTTAAGGCTTGAAGACACTCAGAAGGAGGAAGGCACATCCTAAATGTAAACCAGCACTGAAATCACTCATCGCTTTAATTATTAAAGGCCACCTGGGGTGTGGAAACACAAAGGCTACACGACAATCACACTCTTGTCCTCTCTCGATTTGCAGAGATGCTGGTTCAGTTTGCTTTTGATTCATTTGCAATCAACATGAAACCGCTCCATGAATCAATCTGATTCCATTCAATAAACATTTCCTACATCCCTACACCTTGGCAAGGAGCCCCTTAAATCATATTTTATACTGGCAGATTCGAGAATGCGTTTGGTAACTCTTCTTATTCTTATGCAGTATCAGTCAGTGTTAGGTCTTGGGGGCGGGGGAAAGGGTTGCAAAAGATGACAGATGCCCTTCTGTCCATTTCTTCTTTTATTTTAATTTTAAGAGTAGCAAGGTTAAGGAAAGGTAAAAATCACAATAATAATAATTTAAAACTTCCCCACGTTACCACCCCCAACACAAACATCATCACTATTGCATCAAATCCTCCATGCGCATCCATACGTATCAGCCCGATGACCCAACACCCGCGCTGGAGAGTGAACTGCGGGGTCTGAACCCCGGCTCCCGCAGTCAGGGAGGTGGACCTGAGACCGGGGCAGGTTCTCCGGACTCTCTGTGCCTCCCTTTTCCCGTGGGTAAAATGGGAGTCACAATGGTGGTGCCTACCTCACGAGGCTGTTATGAGAACTGAAGGATTTGGACGCATGGAAAGCATGTAGAAAGTGCCTGCCACAGAGCAAGCAATAAATAATTGGGGACTGGTAATTACGGCATCCACACTAGTGTTTAACTTAATTTTCAATAGCTGTTATTTATTTGTTCGGTGGCACTGATGACTCTGCATATTCTTTGTGCCCACGTGTCGCAGTTGCATGTGCTAGGGGGTGGCGGGGCTCCTTGGAGCTGTTCGGCTGAGACAGGGAGATAGGGGGACACACACTCCAGACAAAACCCTGCACAGGGTGCTGTGGTATGGGTGGGCAAAAGAAGGGAGGAGCCAGGACTGGGGAGACCTCTTTTTCAGTGTTGCTTGCCCCCTTGCCCCTCTTTCTGTTACATACCCCTCCAGGCCACCCATATTAAAACTTTGTTCATGCTCATCTAATCACATGCAAACTTATAGAGAGAAGGGTTATACGTGTATGAGAGAGATGAGTATTCATTCTCTTAAAAATGGGATCATACTGTCAAACATTTCTGTGCATCTTGCTTTTCTCATTTAAAATAC
>NW_011888856.1:1146514-1149031 GCF_000151845.1 Pteropus vampyrus
CAGACTTCCGCTTCCCAAAATTTCTAACCTCCCTTTGCCCTCTTCTGAGTTCTAAACCTGCCAGCACTTAAAGCCTCACCTCTACCACTGTGTCTCTTATGAAATCATCACCGTGGGCGATAATCGCCGTCGGCTCCCCAGCAGTGAGAGCCAGCAGGGCGTATGTTAAGGCTTGAAGACACTCAGAAGGAGGAAGGCACATCCTAAATGTAAACCAGCACTGAAATCACTCATCGCTTTAATTATTAAAGGCCACCTGGGGTGTGGAAACACAAAGGCTACACGACAATCACACTCTTGTCCTCTCTCGATTTGCAGAGATGCTGGTTCAGTTTGCTTTTGATTCATTTGCAATCAACATGAAACCGCTCCATGAATCAATCTGATTCCATTCAATAAACATTTCCTACATCCCTACACCTTGGCAAGGAGCCCCTTAAATCATATTTTATACTGGCAGATTCGAGAATGCGTTTGGTAACTCTTCTTATTCTTATGCAGTATCAGTCAGTGTTAGGTCTTGGGGGCGGGGGAAAGGGTTGCAAAAGATGACAGATGCCCTTCTGTCCATTTCTTCTTTTATTTTAATTTTAAGAGTAGCAAGGTTAAGGAAAGGTAAAAATCACAATAATAATAATTTAAAACTTCCCCACGTTACCACCCCCAACACAAACATCATCACTATTGCATCAAATCCTCCATGCGCATCCATACGTATCAGCCCGATGACCCAACACCCGCGCTGGAGAGTGAACTGCGGGGTCTGAACCCCGGCTCCCGCAGTCAGGGAGGTGGACCTGAGACCGGGGCAGGTTCTCCGGACTCTCTGTGCCTCCCTTTTCCCGTGGGTAAAATGGGAGTCACAATGGTGGTGCCTACCTCACGAGGCTGTTATGAGAACTGAAGGATTTGGACGCATGGAAAGCATGTAGAAAGTGCCTGCCACAGAGCAAGCAATAAATAATTGGGGACTGGTAATTACGGCATCCACACTAGTGTTTAACTTAATTTTCAATAGCTGTTATTTATTTGTTCGGTGGCACTGATGACTCTGCATATTCTTTGTGCCCACGTGTCGCAGTTGCATGTGCTAGGGGGTGGCGGGGCTCCTTGGAGCTGTTCGGCTGAGACAGGGAGATAGGGGGACACACACTCCAGACAAAACCCTGCACAGGGTGCTGTGGTATGGGTGGGCAAAAGAAGGGAGGAGCCAGGACTGGGGAGACCTCTTTTTCAGTGTTGCTTGCCCCCTTGCCCCTCTTTCTGTTACATACCCCTCCAGGCCACCCATATTAAAACTTTGTTCATGCTCATCTAATCACATGCAAACTTATAGAGAGAAGGGTTATACGTGTATGAGAGAGATGAGTATTCATTCTCTTAAAAATGGGATCATACTGTCAAACATTTCTGTGCATCTTGCTTTTCTCATTTAAAATACCCCAGTTACGGGGGCTTGTTTCTTTGTAGGTGTGTGGGGCTTGGGTTGAGGATCCACCTCTCCAACAAGTGTTCACATTTCCTTTGCCTGGAACCCAGGGCACTACCAACCCAAGTCTACTTTATTTTGCACATTACTGTATATTACACAAATGTATATATTTGTATATTATACATATTGATATTATGAAGTCTACTTTATAATGTCTCAGATCATACACACAGTGTGAATTGGGGACTTAAGGGCAAGCAACAGCAGATCTGCAGAGACAAAGGCTTAAAAGAAACTTTTTTCTCCACCCAAACCCAGGAAAATATAGATAGATAACATATCGTTATTTATTTTTCTTATCGTTGGTAGGCAAAATTCCTCTTAGCACATTTATTCAGAAGAGTTCTAGTTTTATGCAAGCATTTCTGTTCCAATTCTCTAGTTAACCTTGGCCTAAGGGCTTGTCTCCTGTCCCCCAGAGCAGTTTAAAATCTGGTTACTGAGATCCACAGCCCCATCTCACTTCTTGGGCCCCCAAGAGGCTCCCTTAATTTCCTGCAAGCTCAGCTCTACATTTAAAAAGATGTCTGCTGTGCTTGTTCAATTATTCTAGGACTCTGTAAGAAGAGGTTTTCAGGATACCTATTCCTCTGTAAAGATCGGATGGAAGTCAGAAGCCTATTAGTATAGCTGTGTAGCCATTAGATGCTCACCCATCCCCCATGCACTAATCAATAAGTCATCGTGCTGTGCAGCTCTGTCCACTTTCCAAAGTGTCCATTATATGCTTCGGTAAGTTCATCAACCCCGCAAGGCAGACATTACAGATATCATTATCTTCATTTTATAGAAAAGGAATAGACGCCCAAAGACCCTAAGTGTCTTACCCCACAGAGGCCACAAAGCAAATTGGAGGCAAAACCAGGAAGAGCATCTGGTTTTACTCAATATCTTTCTGCTGCCCCACCAGGCTCTGAACATAGCAATACACTGATTTGTCCCATGGTCCCTCCTGTGACTTCTACCAAACTCCTTGAGCTCCTGCCATGAGCCAGACCCAGGGTCAGGCACTGGGATTTAAAAAA
>NW_011888856.1:1149081-1151574 GCF_000151845.1 Pteropus vampyrus
CTCTACATTTAAAAAGATGTCTGCTGTGCTTGTTCAATTATTCTAGGACTCTGTAAGAAGAGGTTTTCAGGATACCTATTCCTCTGTAAAGATCGGATGGAAGTCAAAAGCCTATTAGTATAGCTGTGTAGCCATTAGATGCTCACCCATCCCCCATGCACTAATCAATAAGTCATCGTGCTGTGCAGCTCTGTCCACTTTCCAAAGTGTCCATTATATGCTTCGGTAAGTTCATCAACCCCGCAAGGCAGACATTACAGATATCATTATCTTCATTTTATAGAAAAGGAATAGACGCCCAAAGACCCTAAGTGTCTTACCCCACAGAGGCCACAAAGCAAATTGGAGGCAAAACCAGGAAGAGCATCTGGTTTTACTCAATATCTTTCTGCTGCCCCACCAGGCTCTGAACATAGCAATACACTGATTTGTCCCATGGTCCCTCCTGTGACTTCTACCAAACTCCTTGAGCTCCTGCCATGAGCCAGACCCAGGGTCAGGCACTGGGATTTAAAAAACGAAGAAAAGAAAAACCTTCCTAGGGGCTCCTAGTGTGGCAGGGGAAAACAAGTAAAATTCTATATTTTTCTAATACAATACACTCAGATCTAAACTGTAGAGAGAACAATAGGAGAACATCAAATGCGCCCACATGCCATTAATGACCTCTATTTCTAGCATATGAGGGAGGGAAAAAATGCTAATCAAAGCTGGCTGCAGACTTCCTCTTGCTCAGCAAAACATATTGATGTTTACGATAAAACTCCTCCATAATGCAAAAAAAAAAAATGGAATCCGGAAAATCCAATGGCATGTAGTGCTGAAGTTGCATTCTTGCAAGATCAATGAAAAGCAATATTTTTCAGAAGGGTTTCCAGCTACTGTATGCACGTGGGAGTATGGGGTGCTCCTTGGAGCTATCTGGTTTTTCTGGCTGAGACAGGGAGGCAGGGAGACACACCCTCCAGTCAAAACCCTACCGGGGTGGGTGTACCCTGGGTGGGAAGAGGAAGAGGAAAGCCAGGATTACACCAGACTCAGACTCTGCAGAGGAGGCGGGGCTGTGGCCTCCTCCCCACAGAAGATGGACAGTGTCCTGATGGGAGTCAGGAATGCTTTACATTAAACTAAGGACGTCCCACACGATCACAGAGAAGCCACTTCTTCACCCGCCATGCTCCCCCATCCCCACAAGTGACTGGAATTGAAAATGCAGCTGGGCAGAGGGAAGGAAAAATTGTCAGTCGTGTTACGTCCAAATTCCATCATCCCAGGGCACCCATCGCTGCTGGGGTTTGTGTGAAAAGATAAGCTCCGGCATCTCTACCAAAGGAGAAGGAGAGTAAGAGAACTAGAAAACTCTCCGTAATGAGTGAGAAGAATTTCGAGGGGTACTGAAGATGATTCTAGGCAGGAAAGAGAAAAAAGCGGAACGAGAGGTAGGCCAAGGGACCACGGGAGGAAAAGAACCAAGGAACTTAATGCAGGATTTTAAATTGTGCACTGTGCTGAGCTCCATGTTACCTATGTCCTCTGTCCCTAAAACTCCTGTAAACTGCTACAGCCTCAATCTTGGGTCAATAGTACTTTGGGGAGTGATGGGATCAGAGCAGCATCCAGTGAGGCTACAGTGGGATGATGTGTATGACAGGAGGAAAGAAATAGACAACGCCATAGAACCTAGAAATCAGAAACGTGGGAGAAATGTTCACGGGCCACTAACTGGTCAGGGACTCAGGATTGTCCTGCTTAAACATTAAATAAAATTCAAGGAGGCATAAGAGACGACTCAACCCTAAATAAATACATTTTAAAATCTGAATAAAATAGATAATTTTCTAAGAAAATACAATTTGCCTAAAGGTTCCTCAAAAGAAACCAAAAATCTAAGTGGTCCAGTTTCTGGAGAAGAAAGAGGAAATTGTCAAAAAACTGTCCCCTCAAAAAAGCACTTGGCCCAAGTTTTCTCAGCAGAATTATACAAACTTACAAAGAGCCGGTAATTTCAATGGTATAGAGAGAAAAACTTCTAAGTTATCTTTGTAAAGAGAAGTATTACATTGATTTCAAAACCTGATAAATATTTCACGCACAGTAAAAACTAAAGACAAATCTCACTTACTATCAATGTAAAAATCCTAAATAAAATATTCACCAACAGAATATAACAGCACATTAAAACAATATGTCATGTCCAACTAAAGTTGATTCTAGGAAAGCAGAGATGGTTCAATACTGATTATTCATGATTATTGATCTGAGAAAAGCCATATTAATTCCTTAGAGGCTGAAAGGGCATTTGACAAACCTCGATCCCATTCTTGATTTTTCAAAGCAAAATAAAATAGGAATCTTTGAACAATATCGTGAGTGTATATATATACATGTATATATATTTACATATATGTAAACCGACATGTCTTTAACATGATAATTATTCCTTAATATGTATTTTCCATATATTTATATGTATGTAATATATACTCATATATA
>NW_011888856.1:1151624-1181145 GCF_000151845.1 Pteropus vampyrus
TTTGTAAAGAGAAGTATTACATTGATTTCAAAACCTGATAAATATTTCACGCACAGTAAAAACTAAAGACAAATCTCACTTACTATCAATGTAAAAATCCTAAATAAAATATTCACCAACAGAATATAACAGCACATTAAAACAATATGTCATGTCCAACTAAAGTTGATTCTAGGAAAGCAGAGATGGTTCAATACTGATTATTCATGATTATTGATCTGAGAAAAGCCATATTAATTCCTTAGAGGCTGAAAGGGCATTTGACAAACCTCGATCCCATTCTTGATTTTTCAAAGCAAAATAAAATAGGAATCTTTGAACAATATCGTGAGTGTATATATATACATGTATATATATTTACATATATGTAAACCGACATGTCTTTAACATGATAATTATTCCTTAATATGTATTTTCCATATATTTATATGTATGTAATATATACTCATATATACACACACTTATTCTAAAGACAGTATTCTAATAAAGTCGGAAATAAGAAGGTTCACTCTCACTATTATATTTTAGCCTGGTCCTGGAGGTAATATGAATGTAATTGTGAAAATAACTAGACAAGAGAAAGAAATGAGAAGCATAAAAACTGGAAATAGCAACATCAAATTGTTACTATGATATGGTTATATATCTGGAAACCCCAAAAGAATTGACCAATAAACTACTACAAACAATAAGAAAATTCAATAAAATTCAGTAATATAAAGTAGTGTTTAAAAACCAACTGCTTTATTTTATACCAACTTAAACCAGTTGTAGGAATTAAGAGAAGGAAAGATCCCATTTAAAACAGCAACCATCACAAATGCCAAAGAATAAACTTAAAAAGAAAGATATAAGACCTACATGCAGAAAACTATGACCACCACTAAAGTGCACGTGCGGGCACACGTGAATAACACTTACACAAATGTGAAGACACGTTTGTAGAAGGGACAAGTCAGCATCATCAAGATGGCAATTTTCTCCTGGGTTAATATATAAATCTATCTTAATCCAAACAAACGTGTCAACAAATTGGGTTTTACTTCTGTTTCATTTTTAACTAGACAAATTGATTCTAATGTTCATATGGAAAATTAAACAAGCAAGTATGGCCAGGAAATCTCAGAGGAAAGAAAGCGATGGGCTGGAAGCAGCCCTACTAAAGCCGCAATAATCAGAACAGTATGGTACTGGCATGCAACAACCCCAGCTGCTTTTCCTCCAGTTACCTTCACGTGCTCATGGGCAATGGACTAGTGGTTATCAGAGGGTAGGGGGTGGGGGAGGAGGAAACAGATAGACAGAGTAAAGGGGAACAAATATAGGGGAGTTGGGGGAAGGTGAAGTGGGTAAAGGGAATCAAATATACGGTAGCTGAAGGAAACTGGACTATGGGTGGTAATCACACAATAGAATACGTAGATGTCAAATTATAATGTACACCTGAAAATTATATAATTGTATTAACCAACGTTACCCCAATAAACTTAAAAAAAAAAAAAAGTCCCTTCATTTGAACCATTTGAGTGGAATTCTGTTTCCTACCAAGAACTTGGCTGATACACAGACTAATGAAACAGAATAGACGATCTGGAAATGGACTTAAATGTGAACAGGGAAACTAGTGTATAATAAAGTTGGCATTGCAAATCAATGGAGCGAAGATGGACATTTTAATAAGCACTGTTGAGACAAATGGATAACCATCTGGAAAAATATAACATTAAACCCTTACCTCAGGGTATGCCAGGATAACTCCAAATCAAATTCAAAGAAAACAAAATAAAAACATAAAAAGATTAGAAGTGGATAAACTGTAGCATAGTCATATAATGGAATATTACTCAGCAACATAAAGGAATGAATTGCAGGCGTACCTGGGAGATAGCAGATCCGGTTCCAAACCACAACAAAAAAGTGGATATTGCAGTAAAGTGAGTCACATGAATTTTTCAGCTTCCCAGTGCATGTAAAAGTTATGTTTATACTATATTGTAGTCTATTAAGTGTGCATTAAGTCTAAAAAAGTCAATGTACAAGTCTAAAAATGTCAATACCTTAATTTAAAAAAAAGTACCTTATTGCTAAACAATGCTAACCATTGTCTGAGCCTTCAGAGTCATAATCTTTTTGCTGATGGAGGGTCTTTCCCTAGTGACATCACAGATCACCGTCACAAATATCACAATGATGAAAAAGTTTGAAATATTGTGAGAATTACCAAAATGTGACCTAGAGACACGAATGAGCAAATGCTGTTGGAAAATATGCTTGTAGACTTGCTCAAGGCAGGGTTCCCACAAACTTTCAATTTGTAAAAAACACAGTATCTGCAAAGCACAGTAAAGCAAGTGCAGTAAAACGAGGCATGCCTGTATCGACACACATCAGCAGAGGTGAGTCTTAAAAACACGTGGAATGAGAGCAGGTTTATCCAGAAGAATTTATGCTGTGGGATTTAGTCCACTTAAAGGAAAGTCTAGAAGAGGTAAAACTAACCAAAGTAGGGAAAAAATCAGAATAGTGAATCAGAAGAATGCATCCATGGGTGAGAATCGGGTGGGGATTGGGAAGGGGCGTGATGGAACTTTCTGGAATTATGGTAATGCTCTGTATCTTGATAGGGGTTTGGGTCACACAGGCGTAGACATTTCTCAAAATTCAGTAAATGTACCTCTTATTTAAGATTTTTGCATTTTGTTGTATATAGATTTTACCTCAAAATAAAAGAATTGTCAACAAATATCAAACTCTAATTAAGTGGTATGCATGTGGACTTATTTAAGAAGGGGTGTACTAATAATTACAGGTACGATTAATTTTAAATGCACCAAACTTAAGATAAATGAAGGGATGAACAGAAGGATGGATAGATAGATATATGATTAAAGCAAATATAGAAGAATGATAATGGTTGTAGCTACTTAGTGGGTACAGGAGTGTTTGCTATAAAGTTCTTTCAACTTTGCTATATGTTTTCAATTTTTAATAATAAAATGTTTTTTTAATTAACAAAATAAAAAAATTCTGAGACATGCTACAACATGGACGAACCTTGAAGATATTACGCTGAGTGAAATAAGCCAGTCACAAAAGGACAAATACCATATGATTCCACTTATATGTGGTACCCACGATAGTCAAATTCAGAGACTTGAGTTCTCAAATTTCTCCTTTCTAGTGGATTAGAACTCTGACTTCAAAAAAAGGGGAGGAGAGATGAATCTGAATGCAGAAAGAATAGTGGTTGCCAGGAGATGGGGGAGAGGAAGCTGGAGAATGCATTTGAGGTCATTTCATCCCAGGACGGCTTGAGAAGCGGTGCAGGGTGCAGGTAGAGGTCTGGGGCTCCTCCTTCCCCTCCTGCCAGGTGGAGCGGGATTCCCAGGACTGACGGCAACGAAGCAGAAGGCTGGAGGCTGGCGAGGGGCCGGGGCCCAGAGCACACGCCTCCCTTCCATCTCCCTCTGGGGCCCACAGCTTGGAAAAACTGACAGAGTGGAAAAAGCGAAACTTGCCAGCAAAGCCACATGGTGGGTGAAAATCCCTGCAGAAGAACAGTTTTCCCCTGAGTTAGAGAGGGGCTGGTTCTCAGGGAAGAACGTGCTGTGACCTGACGTGCCTGCTACTGGAGCCTCGGGATGCATCAGGGCGCTCAGGGGTGTACAACAGGTCCCGATACGTACCTAGGGGCCTGGGCCTTGCTGGCCGGACACATTGAATATCTTTGATCTAAGATCTGAGGGTCCTCCCAGAATCCTCCTCCGGCATGCAGAGGCTCAGAGCGAGCTTGGGAATGACCGGGATGTTTATTCAGGGATAAGGGTGAGCAGGGCCTCTTGGAAATCCCTGCCCTTGGTGTGCAGTCTAGAAGGGGAGGAGATGTGGCCCCTGACCCTTTCTCTAGGAAACTCAGAACATGACCTTGGAGGGACGTGTTCAAGTGGTTGTTCCCTACTGAGAAACAGACCACCACACATTGGAAACCATGTGACATTTTGATGGCCATTTTGACATAGCTGTTTTGATGTGGTCACCTATTTTTAAAACTCGTTATTAAACCGTATTCACAATTTAATCAGCTAGCCTCATCCCTTGGCACCCACCCACCCCTCACCCTCCCAGAGTCTCTAGTCTCTTCGAAGTGGAGGGGAAGGTGGATGTGGGGTGACAGGCAGGCCTAAGCTCGGCGACAGCATCAGGGTTCAAGGAAACGTCAGGAGCAGGGTAAGGGGTGGGGTGAGGCTCGGGCTTCAGGTCTGCGTACATCCTTTGGAAAAACAGTGTGCTGTACTCAGAACACACTTCTCTAAATGAGAACAGGCCCAGTGGAGGACTCACCTACAGCGACTTGCTGTGCTGGGAGTGACCAAGGAGAGACTCACCTGTGTGAGCCAACAGAGGCCCAGAGAACACCACGGACGGAGCCGGCCTCCAACACAACCCCCCCACCCACCCCACCCCCATGCTGCTCTTCCAGCTGACACTCTGCCCAGGCTTAGGAGGGTGACAATGTCTCAAAACACTGCTGCTGTCAAATGCTCTACCCCTGAGCTACACCCCCTCAAAGTTGAGAATCACATGACATTACTTATATGTGGGATATAAACCTAAAAGCAACAAATGAACAGGACAGACAGACAGAGCCTCGCGGACATGGACTATAGACTAGTCGTTACCAGAGGGTAGGGGATGGGGGATGAGGGGGGAGGTAGATGGGGTAAAGGGAGTCAAATACAGGGGGGTAGGTGGAGGATGAAGTGGGTAGAGGGAATCGAATATATGGTAGCTGAAGGAAACTGGACTTTGGGCAGTAAACACACAATAAAATATACAGATATCAAATTATAATGTACGCCTGAAAATTATATAATTGTATTAACCAAAGTTACCCCAATAAACTTAATTTAAAAAATAAAAATAAAGAAAAACAAAGAAAACACTGCTGCCCTCCTCAGTGCAGACTGACCCGGCCTGAAAGTTCCGCAGGACCCACGCTCTGGGCCCGTAGTGACCGCAAGCACCACCAGAGCAAAGCCTGACATTCCTCGGGGACTTTATCTTTCCAGTCGGTCTCAAAGCTTTCACCACAAGCCAAGTAAGTGGCTCCCCACTGGAATAACCAGTCTGTGGCACAAGTACCAACACCAAGAAAAGCTCAGAGGCCCCTCTGAGCCCACATCTCAACCTTGGCCTCCCGGTCTGTTCTGTCCTCACGGGGCCTGCATAGCCCAGTTTTAGTAAGAATCCTGCTAAGTCGGTTTAGCAAGATTTCCCCACCCTTAATACACTGACTAACCCTGATACCGGATCAAGTGCTTCACATCTTACCTTGACGTCCAAGTCCTTGGCCTGCCTTTAGCAAGAACCCTCTCACCCTCGATGTCTCCTCCTAGTGACTTTCCATCCCTGACCCCCTCCCTGTGCTGGTTAGCGATAAGTCCCCACTTGACTGCCACAGTCGGACTTCACACTGAACTCCCTTCCCTATTGCAGCAGTCCGAAAGACTAACTTAATGATCCCCCAAACATCAGCAAGACAGGTTTGAAAAGGAAAGAAAACCCTTGTTTCCAAACAGCTCTGCCATGCAGTTTTCCAAACAATACGGAAATGAGATCTACTCAACTTTTAGAGCATTTAGGCTACAGGCAAACCCACTAGATACCAAGAGGGATAAATAGATTATGTATCTTTCCCATTGTGTCTGCTTTTATTGAGGTCTGTGAGGAAGATCTGACATCAGTAAGGGAGCCCCGTGCTCTAACTGGCAGGGAAATAATGGTAACATGATGGAATCCTCCTGAAATCGATAAGCTGGGGAGAAGAAGGTGTTGGGAGTTAAAGCTTGGAGAAGAAAGCCTGTTCTCACTACCCCTCTGCCTTTAGACTTTCTCTGGTTCTACACCCTTCTCTCCCCTACGTTCCTCACTACACTTATTGTTTGATTTCCACTGAAGAATCATCCTAGCTTTGTGGAAAGGGAACTGGCCTAGAAATAAAAAGGTCTCATTCCTAGTTCTGCCATCCATTGGCTGTGGGACTCCAGGAAAGATACCTACATCTCGGATCCATTTATGTATCTGTAAAGATAACCAATATTTACTAAGTGGTTATCATGACCCATGGCATGTGCTAAGTGCTTTGCACAAATTACCTTATTCAGGTGAAGTCAATACTATTCCCATTTCCATTTTTACATTTTTTTAAAAAACAGGCTCAGAAAAGTCAAGTTCACCAGCCAGGAAGTATCAGAGCCAAGGATTAAGATTCCAGAGCTTCTTTCTTACCCTGACACCACACCCCCTGGAAAAATTAACAATGGGCCACCTGAAAGTCTAATGAACATCCAGGTTAAAGCATGTCATCAATAATAAACAAAAAGTTGATTTAAAGTTCCTTTCTTTATCGAAGGGGAACAATAAGGCCATCTGTCTCATGGACCTCAGAAAACCTTCCTAAAGATCAAGGCCCTATAAAGAGACTTTCTAGGGCCTTTCTAAACTGTAAAGTGCTACGCAGACATGAAGCATCCTTCCCAAGTCCTCCACCCAACAGGGGCAAATGCAACGGTGGCGGCTTGGATGGAGAGGTGACTCAGCTCGCCCTGAGAGAAAGACTGTCTTTGGAAGCAACGACTCCAGTATCTGCCAGGAAAGATAATACAGGAAGGTGGTTCAGAGACTCCTCAGCCTTCACAGGACACCGGGACCCACGCTCGTCTCCCTAGAGGAAAGATAGTGTGGCAGGAGGGGCAATTCCTGGAGGCGCTGCCAAGTCCACAGGGGTCCGGCGCTGGCCCGGCACATGTCTGATCTCATCAGTATTGCCTGTCATAACCAAAGCTTTTGAAAGGCTGCTCATGTCTGTTTAAATTAACTCAGAACAGTGACATACCTTAGGGGATGCTGTGGGTATTGAAACACTAGGGGCATCACCACGTCACCCATCCACCCTCTGATCTTTAAAATGAGAGTTTTGTTTTCACATTAATCAGGCTTTTTAATTCAGCTAAAATTTCTCTCCCCCAAAAAATTAATCCCCAGTTAAAAGCATCACAGGTAAACAATCAGAATTATCCTGACATTTTTAGAACCTGTCAAAAGAGTGGCCCTAAGGAGCTGGGCAGGTGAAGCAGAGATGTGGGGTTAGTGGCGGCCACCTTGACCAGAGTTTCTCTCCTCCATAGCATCTGTCAAGATCCCAAATCAAGAATTCCATCGTGGCTAACACAGCACATCTAAGAACAATGTCCCTCCTAGGTGGTTTCTGTGCATGGACCAGTGGTCTTCAAAGAATGATCCCTTGACCGGCAGCATCGGCAGCATCTGGAAACTTATTAGAAATGCAAGTTCCCCACTTCCGTGCCAAACTTACTAATCAGAAACCCTGGAGGTGAGGCCCAGGATTCTGTGTTTTAGCAAGACTCCAGGTGGTAGTAACACAATCACCTGGGAAATTTGGTTAAAATACTAAGACCCCTGGCCCTATCCCATACCCACAAGCCTGGGCTTCTGGAGTTCTCCAGGTAATTACGATAAACACCAAAATTTAAAAACCACTGATTCTAACGTATGAACAGATTGAGTTAGAGGCAAATAGTGGTTAGGGGATTAACAGCCCATCAAAGCGGTATGAAATTCACTTTAAACCGAAAACATCTGATCGGCAGCAACAACAAGAAACATCTAAACTTAAGCAGAGCCTCTCAAAAACACAGCTGCCATTGACACGTCCCCAGGTAGTTTCCCAGGGTGGGGAAAGACTGATCCTTAGCCCTGGGAAGTGCCATTATTTCAGCCAAAAGTAGCACCAAGAAGCCCATAAAACCTTCCATACTCTCCCATGGAAGTCCTAAACCGCCCCCCTTTTTTTTGTTGAATCGGTGTATTAACTTAATTTCTGGCTATTCAACAAATAGTTACTCAATATCAAGTATACCTTTAGGAAAGGGCTTAAATAAACCTGTCTTTTCTCCTGTTAAACTGACTATTATCAGTTAATTTGCCGCTCCCTGACCTGATTCCACCTGGATAGAGGAAAAGTTTTCCTCTCAACAATGGTAACCTTATCCGGAATCACAAAGAACTTAAATGGAGACCAAGAAGCAGACAATGAAATTCAGCAAGACAATGTTCCAAGACCCCCATTTAACAAATATTGGTTGTACTTTGAAATTACCTACAGCAGGACACATGTTTTCCAGATATTAAAAACAGCAGGACAAGAAGAGAAAGGGAAAAAGGAATAATGACTGAAAATTGAAAGAGCCCCAATAATTTAATATATAGATTCTTACCCAAAAATTACTCTAATCAATGTCAAAGTCCCCATTCAGAGGAATTTCTAAGAAAAGCTGGGAGCCTCAGATAATCCACTGCAGATTATATTACACAGTGAACAGACAACTGTGGAAGGCTTTTTGTTTTGGGGAGATTTTTTTTTGGTTTTTGGTTTTTGGTTTTTTTGTTTGTTTGATTGGTTGGTTATTTGTTTATTCTGAGATACCCTTTTATTGTAAATAGAACAACCTATTCCTTCCTTTCTACCAGTGAGTGGGGCCCCAAAGCTCTGAAAAAAAACAAACATACAAAACAGCTGTGCTTACATTTGATAAGGGGTTAATATCCAAAATATATAAAGAACTCATACAGCTCAACACACACACACACACAAAAAAAAAACCAAGTAAAAAATGGGCAGAAAACCTAAACAGATACTTCTCCGAAAAGGAAATACAGATGTCTAATAGACATATGAAAAGATGCTCAAGATCATTAATTATCCGAGAAATGCAAATTAAAACCACAATGAGATATCACCTCACACCTGTCAGAATGGCTATCATCAATAAATCAAAAAACAACAAGTGTTGGTGAGGATGTGGAGAAAAGGGAACCCTCATACATTGTTAGTGGGATTGCAAATTGGTACAGCTGTTATGGAAAACAGTATGGTGGTTTCTCAAAACAAATTAAAAATGGATATACCTTTTGACCCAGCGATTGCACTTCTGGGTATTTATCCAAAGAAAACCAAAACAATAATTCGTAAAGATCTATGCACTCCAATATTCATGGCAACACAATTTACAACAGCCAAGATATGGAAGCAACCTAAATGCCCATCAATAGACAATTGGATAAAGAAATTACTGTTTATATATACAATGGAATATTACTCAGCCATTAAAAAAATGAAATCCTACCTTTTGCAATGACATGGATGGACCTAGAGGTTATTATGCTGAGTGAAATAAGTCAGACAAAGATAAATGCCATATGATTTCACTTATATGTGGAATCTAAGAAACAAAAAGAACAAACTAATCAAAAACAGACTCACAAATATAGTGGACAATTTGGTGATGGACAGAGGGGAAGAGAATTGAGGGCTGGGAGAATGGGGTTAAGGGTCAAAGAAGTATAAATTAGTAGTTGATAAATGGTCACGGGGATGGGGAGCACGGCATAGGAAATGCAGTCAGCATTAATATGTTGGCTAGGTGAAGGGTCAGGGGAGGGAAGGAACAATTGGGGGGATCGTTTTATGAACTATATAGATATATAACCAATGTACCATATACCTGAAACTAATTAAAATAAATAAATAAATTTAAAGAAAAAAACAGCTGTGCTTAATATATGCCATTCCCCACTTGGGGTTTGACATCGAATCTCATTTAATCTTCACAACTACATAACGAGAGTGAGGTAGGGAACAATCACAGCCTTAATAAAATGAATCTCAGAGGCTCAAAGCATTTAAATTTAGATGAAGAGTGACAGCTGGTCTCACGGCCCTGCCTCCACACACTGAGTTTTGCTTTCTCCTTAAAGTTCTGTGGCTTTCACTGTCACCACGGTCATATCCAAAGTGGCTGTTTCTTTCTTAATACTCTGACACCTCTCTCCCAGGAACAACACACTTTCCCTTGGTTCCCCTGACCGTAGATGGGACAAGATAAAACTTTCAAAAGACTTAACTAAATAATAAACTAAAGGACTAATAAATAGGAAATAAACATGCAACACTTAAGTGGTACAGAGAAGTGGATGAAAATATAGTTCTAGAGCTAGACTATGGTTCTATACTACTTTTATACTAGTCTTAGACTACTTGGGCTTAAATTCTGGCTCTCATTTAGTAACTGTGTGACTCATCACTTAACTTTTCTGTGCATTAATATCCTCGTGTATAAAATGGTAATAAAATTATCCACCCCACCATCTCATAAAATAGCATCTGGCACAGAGCACACATGTATATATTCAGTTTGGCTTATAAATTACAAGTTCTAGTTTGCAGCATAGCTACTTTGCTCTCAGATTCACAAGTTCTGCACTGTTATACCTGATATCTAGAGAAATCCAATCTGGTCCAACAAAGAGCCACTTAGTTTCACAGGTAAGGGCAACTCACGTCATTTTTACAGATGATAAAACTAAGCCTCATCTGCAATTCCAGTTATCTAAACCCACCATACTTCAAATATTTAAACTCAATACCATTCTTAAAAAAAAAAAAACAGCAAAATATTTTTAAAATGAAAACTGCATATGCATATAGGTGACAAATCTCCAAATGTCATTTTTAATTGGAGATATTTATGAAAGAATAGAAATGGAAAAACTAATTCTTGTACAATCAAAAAGTTAAAGTTTATAGTATTTCCAAGGTGAGTTCATCAAATCCAGAACAGAAATTAATTCAATTCAAATCCCTAGAAATTGGTTTTCAGGTATTATAAATGTGTGAATTAATTGCAATATCTGAACCTTCTGTCCATATCATCAAAAGTGTGAAAAAAATATGGTAATAGTCTTCCATGGATTGTAGTTCAACTGATATTTCACACATACACACTCACACACACATACTCACACACAAATTAATATTGAAGAGTTTCATAAAGGGATTCCATGTTTCATCCAATGTAACTATGGTAGACCATGGTGAGATTATATAAAAACATCCTACATATTAGAAAATATTAAACCTCCAGATACTACTTTAATAATGCCTTACACTTGTGCAGTACTTATAGTTTACAAACCATTTTTATCTCCATAATTTCCTTTGAAAATTATGACATAAGAGATGGTCTATTTGTACTCATTTTAAAAGAGCAGCTAGTACAGGCTTAGAAGACATAGGTCTCCCACCCCAGGATGCAGAGCATAGTAGAAACCAGGTATCCTGACTTCAAATCCGATTCTCTTTCTGTTAATACCACAAGGATATGACCTATGAATGGAAAAAGCTAACATATTTTACAGTGATAAATCCCCTATTGCAAGGACAATGTGTGTGTCTTCTTTAAATTTTTGTTTAAAATGTTGTTTGAATGAAACAAAAACAAATAAAAGCTAATGGATAAACACAATATTTTTTTAAAGAAAATTCTCAAAGGAATAAGGATACATGTATCCTTACCTCTCATGAGTCCAAGTGGAAGCCAAACTCCCTCTCCACTAATCCCCACCTTTCTCTCTTTAGGGGAACATTGTTCCCCTAAAGAGAATCCCTTGAATCCTTCTGGAAAACTCAACAGACAAGAGAAGTGAGCATCACAACCTTACTTGGGTTGAGAGATTTCTTTTTATTACATGTACCAACTAAGGACTTTTCCTCTCCCTTACACAAAACAGGAACTGCTCTATGAAATGGAGCCTTTGAATATGTCAAACCAAATATTGAAAAGTTTCACTATTCTCTTCAGTTTTAGGTGAAGAGCTTCAGAGGTCTGGCTCAGGCATAATACTGAATGTTTATTTGCATAGCACTTAACAATTTCAAAGTACGTCTACATGCACTGTGTCTGGTAGGATTTTCGAGCCACCTAGTGAGATGCTATTATAATCCCTATGTCACTTATGATAAATTTGAGGCACAAGGAGAGTATCCTGCCCAAGGTCACAATGAAAGCAGCAGATAGAGACTCAGATCTAACTCTGACTCCAAATCTTGTGTGCGCCTTTTGCCTCTCTCCCTTGCTACCTGTCCTAAAAACTTCTTCCCCGACCACACACCTCAAGTCCCTTCAGAAAAGACTAGTTCAAATACTGGTTTCCTTCTTCACACGTGGAACTAAACCCTGGACGAGCAGGGATCGCCTACCCTTTTCCCAGGTCCCCCGGGAAGAGAAGGGAAAGTGCGCCTCATTTATCCTTGTCTTTCCAAGACAACGAGGAAGACTGCTCCCAGTGGTGCCGGCGCCAGAATAAACCTGGGAGAAGGATTCTTAGGGTGCCTTGCCAGCTACTGTTTAAACCCCTGTGAAAGAGGGTCCTTCTGAAACCAGCCCCTATTGAGCCAGATATGAGTTTTCACTTAAAAAAAAAAAAAAAAACTTATGAGCAAGAGGACAAGAAAAACGAAATCCTGTTGGGAGACAAAGCTCTCATCTCTCCTCCTTGAAGATTAGAAGCGCCCCCCCCCCCACTCCAATAGGTCTCTAGGTAGCAGCTCCCCGCGATCCCTAGCGTGATAAGGAGACTCACCCATAGCGCTGCGGCTTCGGGGCAGGTGGGGCTGGAACTCGCTCTCCGCACGCTTCAGCACCGGGGACAGCTCCGGACTCGCTAACTTAGCGCGCGCTTCCGGGCTCCCCGCCGCCGGCTGAGCCTCCCAGGCTGCGGGCGGGGCGCGCGTCTCTCCACTCCCGGGTCCGAGCCTCCGGGTCTTGGACAACACGAAAGGTTCTCTGTGAGCAGCAGGAGCTGCTGGTGGCGCCTCGGGCTGTGGCGGCGATGAGCCCGACTGCACCACGGCGTTGCGGGACCGCGCCAGCGCCGAGAAGACAGAGCCCATCTCAGCGGGCCGGGTTGCGCCCAGGTGAGCGGCCACGGATCCCTGCGGGACCCACACCCCTTGCCTGCCAAAAACTTACTCCCTCAGCAGCCGAAGCGCCCCAGCCTCTGCTCCGCCTCCGACCCCGCGGGTTGCAGCCCCTCCTGGGCGGAGGAGGAGAAGGCTGCAGGGAGGGCTGCGCGCCCACCCCGGGGGTACGAGCGGAAATTCTAGCGGTGTCCGCGCCTGTGGGACAGTCCGGGGTGGATGGAGACACTTGAAGGGATCAGTGTGCACAGGTTGTCCCAAGTCTTTACTGGGGGGTGGGAAGAGGAAGGGGCGTGGCATTAGAAAGGGATACTTTTGTCTCTACTTTCTGCGCTTGATTCACCTGGGGCCGAAGGCCCGACACGTCCTTCCTGCTGCTCACGACACAGCTGGGCCGCCTCTGCCCCCGGGAGGCGGGGGGCGGGGGGCGGGAGGGAGGAGCCTACATTGTTTTCTTCTCAATTACCCTCTTAGAGCCAATAACACTGCTCTTTCCAGCTGTGCTTTCCCGAGGGAGCCCTCCTTGCTCGCAGCTGCCCCTGAAGAAGGGGCGGTAACCCCACCCCCACCCCACCCCCACTTCCCTCAGTGTCTCCTCCCAGGCCCTTCACCCTGGGCGCCTCCCCCTTGTGGGGACCAGACTACGCACCCTTCCTGTGGGGGGCTGAGGCCAGAGGGGCGGTGGAGGTGCAAAGGGGACCCAGCGCCGCCAGTTCTGTGCAGGAAAACAGGGAGGCTGGCGCCAGTCCCTCCTGAGGGCTTTCTTGACAGGAAGCCAGAGCAGCCAGGGACCCTATTCATAGGCTTGCCCTGCCAGCTCTATCCCTTCTCTGACTGCAATGGGAAGGTGATGACGCCTAATGTGGGGCCAGAAGCAGGACGAGCATCCTGGGATTATGTTCCAGCTAAAGTCGTGTTACCCAGAAAGATTTTGCCCAAGGTAATAGTGCCGTTAGTGGTGGAGCCAGGTCTTCTGCCTGGCACTCCTCTTTCTAGAGCCAGTCTCCTATCCACACCACTCCCCATTCCAACGGTTTTCAGGCACTGAATTAGGAAGCAAGACAACTGTGCCATACACAGCACATCTAAGGCTGGAATATCTACCGGGAGAGTGACTCTATCAGGGATTCAGGGATTCTTCAGCCGGCCTGAGACCCAACCTCCCTTCCTCCTAATTCAGTGCTGGGCATTCTTTTTAGGACAGCATGATGTGACGCTTGACACTATTGTCTGTAAAATGACATGCAAATAAGTGTGTAAAGTAGTATTATCATGGAGGTGGCTTCCAGATCAACAAACCCCAAGATGGGGTATATGGAGTAGAGACAAGTCTGAGGACTGACTGGGATGGGACAGCTGTGAGTCCAACACAGCCCTCTGTCCTTGGCATTGTTTCCTTTGGGATGGGCAGAAACTGAAATCCTAGGCTCTAAGCTAACAATACTGGAGGACCTGCCACTATGCAAGGACCGTGGGGAGTGTCCTCAGGTCACCCATCCTCTCAGGGCAGGCAGAAGGAATGCAACAGGGTCCACCTATCCATGTGTTTCTGTGGCTATATTAAATCCTTCATGATTTTTAATCACTTTTTATTCTTTTCTTGCTCACCTGGTAGACAAGTAGGCCCTGGTAAAAAAAAAAAAAAAATCCTCACTCTGGGCAAGGGGTTTTTAAGAAAGGAAGCTCCCTGGGCAGACATTTCCTATTCTCGCACCTTGCCTTGATTTTTCTGCAAATCTGACATAGGCATCATTAGCTATAATATAAAGGTGGACATGGAAGGAGATAAGATGTTCTGGACCTACCCTAAGTGACATATTCCACTTGGCTGCACCTACTGGGAAAATACATAAACATAATTCTTCTGAATGGAATGATAAAGAGCTGCTATGCTAAGCCGCCAGTGTACACCCCCCGCCATACACACATACTGCCTAACCTAGGCTTTTCCCCAGGATACACACACACACACACACACACACACACACACACACACACAAACCCTCCCTCCCGTCCTCCCTCCCTCCTCCAGGAGGGAAGCTCAGCTCGACTAAGAGTTTGGTTGTTGACACTGCTGCTGATCATCAGACTTTCCCAGTTCTATCAGTGGGAAGAAATGAACCTGGAAAACTGGAACAATCTTCCCTGCCTCCTTTTCTACTTGTATTTTTTTAAATGGGGCTGGGTATGGTCAGCCAGAGATTGGCAAGAGGAAGCTGTTAGAGACATGCCAGCTGTGGGTGATATCCTCATGGCCCTTGCCTTTCCTCTTCCAGGCCTCTGACCTCATCCATCAGGAGCAGGAGAGCTCCCTCCAAATTTCTACCAGTGAGTACTCAGCAAAGTGCGTGTCGAGGGCCATCGGAAAGATCTGACTCACCCATCAACAGCCTACAAGGATGTCACCAATTGAGTGACTTTGGATCCTGAGAGTTTTGTCACTGACAACACTGAATTTTCCCTGAGCCCTAGGAACCTGGAGAAGGGTGAGGGTGGAAAAGTCCCCACCCTTTCATGTCCCAGAAAACAGCTTACTACAAAAACAAACAAAGAAACAAAAAACTCACCCTTTTCCAAAGGACTTAGATAAGCCTAGGACAAGGTTAGACAATGACCTTCCAAATTCCCATGCTTTGCTTTATAAATGATTAGCCGAACTATTTCATCCCCACGGATCAACTGGACAAAATGCTTGTTAATCAAACTTTGGTTAAGCTTCTCTCCTTCCTCCAGGCCTCTGAAATTTGGCCCACACTCAGCCTGAGACAGCATACAGCCTCTCCTAAGAATAGGCTGGCCTCAAGGTAAAATATTCTCCGACCTACAATCCAATCATGCTACCCTTTCATCCCAATTTCCCCTCATCCAGTTCTTTCTAGCCTCTCTGTAAAAGAAAAATGCTTTTAACCTACTTAGACACGTGCTTTCTCCTTTGACAGTTGCATTCTCCCAATTGCTTTGTATGGTCAACCAAACACAGAATTAGACATGTCTACTGCCCTGTGCAGAGTATGGGAATATATCGTTCTTGGCACCTGAGCTGTACCCTAGGCATTGGCAAATAAAAGAGAAAATGCATGTAACTCAGCCTTGAAATGTCAGAGGATGACCTGCTCCAGGGAAATCTGAGAGCAGGAGAAGGGTTGGGATGCAGAGCCCTGGCACTGTGACGTCATTGCTGAGCCTCTGGGTACAGTGCCGGAACAAACATCCCAACTATTGTCCTTAAAAACAATGACTTGCAAGATGTTTTTCTACTAGATGTTCCATGGCTTCACTTGTCTTTGTGGTATCCTGGTACAGTAGGAAGGTTAAAGGTATTATGTACCCTCATTCTATATCCGAATAAAACGAAGACTTAAAACCTAAAACAGACTGCCCAAATGTAAGTGGTAGGTAAGGACAGATACAATCTAACTTGAGCTCTCAGCTTTTCAGACTCCAACCAATATTCTGTCTACTGTAAAAATCAAAGAGAAAATTTAAATTGGATCTTTGGGCCATCTATCTATTCTAATTGACAATAAAGTGAAGGACTTCTTTCTACAGAACTCTGACCAAATTTAAAAAAAAAAAACAGTTAAATTAAAACCTAGAGCCTCTAATTAATGTCTTAGTAATGGAGAGTTCATTAGTTTTTATAATATATTCTTTTCCTGATGATTAAAGTGATATACATTTTAGGGTAAAATTTGGAAACTATATAAAAGCATAAAGAATAAAATTTAAATTACTCATAATCCTACCACACTGACATTTCTTTTATTTTCCCCTTGCTGTTAAAATACAAATGAAGCATATGTTGATTTTTAACATTTTAAAAGAGCTTGAGATTTTTATCTTCTTCTGAAAGGAGCATGGGCTCCCATAGGTTGAGAAACACCTCCCACCACAATAAGATACAACTTCACACCCATTACGATGGTTGCTATTAAAAAAAAAAAAAGCAAAGTAACAAGTATTGGCAAGGACACGCAGAAATCGGAACCCTTGTGCTCTCTTGGTTGAAATGGAGCAACCGCTCCGGAAAACAGTATGGCGGTTCCCCCAAAATTTAAACATAGAATTACCATATTATTCATCATTACCACTTCTGGGTGTGTACCCAAAAGAACTGAAAGCAGGGTCTCAAAGAGATATCTGGACACCCAAGTTCATAGCAGCATTATTCATAATAGCCAAAAGGTAGAAGCAACCCAAATGTCCATTAACAGATGAAAAAGAAAATGTGGTATATACATACGATGGAATATTATTCAGCCTTCAAAAGGAAGGAAACAGACACATGCTACAATATGGATGAATCCTGAGGACATTATGGTAAGTGAAACAAGTCAGTCACAAAAAGACAGATACTGTGTGATTTCACTTATATGAGGTACCTAGAATAGTCAAACCCATAGAAACAGAGAGTAGAAAGGCAGTTAGCTGCAGGGGCTGGTGGGGGAAGGAGACATGGCGAGTTGATTTACAGCTGTAGAGTTGCATTTTCACGAGAAGAGAAGTTCTGGAGCTCAGTGGCACAGCAACAGGAACACCGCTGAGTTGTACGCTTATAAATTATTAAGACGGTAAATTCTATGCTGTGTATTTTACCACCATTTTTAACTCAATTATTGAAAAGAAAGAAACAAAGACTCACCAGAGTAACACCAAATCAACCTTTGCCTTCTTCTAGGTGATAAAATTGTAACTTTATGAAGATAGCCATTATGCTCCCACCGGCCTTTCTTTTTCAAGCCAACGGTTAGGTTCATCAGCTCGTCCACATGTGATGGGCTGTTCAGATCCTGTCCTATTCCATTGTGCTCCTTTAATGTTGTTTAATGTTTTCCTTAAAGTTGAATTTCCAGACCGAAGACCATGATCCAGATGTAGTCTAATTGGGATGGAATACTTTGGAACTGTCATTTCCCATAATCTAGCAGACCCTGGACTCCCAGCAATGTGTTCTCAGTTGTCATCAACGAAAACCCCAGGCCCGTTTTGTGGAAGGTGCCTCCCCGTTTGGTACATGGGCCTTTAAACCTAAATGCAGAATTTTTAATATTACTATTATATTTAATTTAATGTGTTAAGTTAAATTAAATTGAATTGCTTCCAACAATCAAATAAGAAAAAAAAAAAAAAAAACACTAGACATTATGGTCTAAATAAAAAAGACCAAATCTAAAAGGCACATGATTCTCTCCTCTCGGCTTCTTCAACTACTCTTCATATGATAAACTTTAACATCTGAGCTTTTGTTAGGTCAAGATTAAGAAAAATACAGCAGACATGGCAAGTCAGTTTCATTTAGTGTGCTTGCATTTGACTGATAGTGGCTGCCTGTAGCACTGTGTTTAGCAGGAATCTGGAGCCACATCCAGGCATAGCAGGAAAGAGTGCAGGAATAGACTAAAGGTGTCCAAGACAGGTGAGAAGGGAGAGGCAAGTATGCCACCCAGTTGCTGGCAAGGCCCCATGGGCTTTACTGTGGTTGAATTTCTGCCAAAGGTCCTGTGATTAAAATCTAAAGGCTATTAGCAGGAGTGTTTTAATTGCTCGTCATTACCCTGTAGTGGGAAATAAAGCCAGAAAAGGAAACCTAATGTCTGTAATTCCCTCAGACTTTGAAGGACATCGTCATGTGCTGGGCTGATTATCCTGTCCTGTCCCCACCCACCCAGTTTTAAGCCAGAGTCAAAATTGGAAACAGGAAACATAATTCTAAAGGAAACAAAAAGACAAGAAAACACGATAATGTTATTTTTAATTACACATTATATGAAACATACATACTTGAAAAGACTTAACTTTCTATGAGATGTATATATATGAATCAATCCCCACTAAGATAGAAAGACATATATCTTATACTATATGCCATATATAACGACAGAAAATTATAGCAGAAATACATAGGAAAAGCCATGATTAATCTCAATATCTTCTGTATTCCCAGCTGTTAAATTAAAAGAAAGTCAGTGTCTTTTTTAGGTTATAAAGCAAATAATGGTCCAGAGCTAAATCTGCCTGTTGCCTGTTATGTGGCCTGTGAGGTAAGAATGTTTTTTATATTTTTTAAATGGTTGGGAAAAAATTAAAAGAATATTTCATGCCATGTGCAAGTATATAAAATTCAAATTTCAGGGTCCATAAATAAAGTTATTGGAACAAAACAATACCCATTCATCACATATGCCCTACAGTTGCTTTTGCACTGTCCCAGCGGAGTCGAGTCATTTTGACAAAGACTGTGTGGCCCACGAAGCCAAAGATATTCACTATCTGGTCATTTACAAGAGAAGTTTACAAGAAAAGTTCTAAGAGATAGTGACCATGAGCATGTCCAGGATATAGTTTCTTTCTCAGGTTCAGCATTGCAACCTCTATTTTGGATCCAAAAGTGAGTTAAAATTTCAAGTGACTTGGGGTTTGTTCTTATCCATGTACTTAATATAAAAGAATTCATAAATTAGAGATCAGTCTGAAGTTTTAATAAAGTAACGAAATACAAAATGGTTATTGTAATAAAAATTATTAAATATTTGAATTTTATTAATTGTAATTTTTTTAATTTCAAATTTTAGAAAGTAGTAAATAAAAAATATTTTAATAACCATTTTCTTTTTAAATAAGAAACAGCAAATAGCCTAGCACCTGACGTATACTGGGCATGCCATAAATGTTTATTGCATTTAATTAAAATAGTTTCTCTTCCTATTTCAATTCATTAAACAAAGCAATTACTACAAATAAATGATCACCCAAATGAGAACAAGCAAAGGCTATTTATTCAGGGCTTGCTACAGCAAGGGAGTCAGCCACCATCACTTAGGTTCTGGCAGGGACTCAGAAG
Source organism: Pteropus vampyrus (assembly GCF_000151845.1). Classification (NCBI taxonomy): domain Eukaryota; kingdom Metazoa; phylum Chordata; class Mammalia; order Chiroptera; family Pteropodidae; genus Pteropus; species Pteropus vampyrus. The sequence continues at coordinate 1,171,304 of NW_011888856.1, forward strand.
CAGCCTGAGGAGTGGGAAGCTTTAAAGTGGAAATGAGGAAGGCTGTGGCCGTGCTCTGATGGGAGGCGGTTGACATGCAGAAGCTGTAGACAGGCTCACTAGAAGTGGGGTATCCTATGTGATTGGTTAGGGGAGCATATTTGGCTTCCTCCAGTTGGTCCCAAGTTGGAAGCAGGGGCAAAGATTAGGGAATCTGTCACTTATTACTCAATTCTTGACAATTTGGGGCTGATTGTGTAGGGGTTGTCATTTGGCTTACTGGACTGGTTGCTGCAGATAGCCAGTCCAAGTTATAGATGGTCTCACCATTAACTGTTTGTATATTAGCCTCTGAAATGCAAATAACTAAAATTCACTTCAACTTCACAAACATTTATCCAACCACTAGCTACATGCCAGGAACTGCATCAGATGCTAGGAATAAAGAGATGACTATGACATGGCCATTACTCTACATAGTGGGGAGGCAGCCACATAAAAAAGCCTAGAAGGAGAACAGTCTATCCCTTATCTCTTGTAGAGATGGAATTAAAGCTTCTCTAGAAAGAGCTGCTGATGCATAAATCTCCAAAAGAGATGTCACTGCCTTCAAAGGTGATGCAAAGCCTTTAGATCTGGGAAATGTTTATTATACCTGTCTTGCTGGTATTTAAGACAATGTTCTCAAAAGCCTACTCAGCAAAATGATAAATTCATGAAATTTCTTTACCTAATATTTCTTTAAGTTTGTCCTGACAATAGTACTTTCTTGTATCCACTGTTGCTTTCACTCTTAGGAGCCAGATGAGTGAAAACTCTATAAAAATTAGACTAAAGTGCAATCGCTTCCCATAACCAGCTCATTGATTTTTTTAGAAGCATAATCCTGAATATTGAAGGGCACCAACCAATCAGCAATTGTTACACCCCAGACAATGGGAACCCCTCTGTCCCACTTCGACAAGCCAGACCCCAAATTTACCACCTGGCCCTGGTTCTCTCTCCCCACCATACTTCGGATTGCTCCACTTGTCTGTCCTTCTTGGATCTTACAAGTTCTGCTGAGCTCACTGAGGTATATCAATGGCATCCATCACTCTGATTCATTCTATTGGCCAACGCAAGGCACATGCCCAAACCCAAACCAAGAAGACAGGGAAGTAGACCCCAACACAGGGTGAAGAATCGGGGTCAATGACATCATCTACCTCACGGCATCTGTCTCTGCCTCTGCATGCTGCTGTAAAAGCATAAACAATAAAGTTCATGTAACCTGCCCTGCAGCTCCAGCCTCGAGTCTCCTCAGGCTCGTTAATAAAGCATAGCAAAGTGTAGTGTTTTAGAATAGGCAGATTTAGGTTTGTTACCTAGTTTTCACCATTCACACTATTGAAATCTTGGGCAAGTGACTTAATTTTTCTCTGACCCTCATTATTTTCATCTGCAAAAGAGAGATAGTAACAGCATCTTCTTTAGATGTAAAACATGACGTGTCTTTATCGGTAGGGTACAGCTGGAAGGACACTCTCAAACTGGACAATTTACAAGAGTTTAATAAAGGGTCTCAGGGTCTCATCTACAAAAGTGTGGGCAGAGTTTAGGGAAACCAAAACAGGGACAGAGCAGTATCCCAGGGGTAGCAAGAGATATGGAGGCACACAGTCAATCTGCAGTGAGCCATAGGAGAATAATACTCCAACCTCCTTCTCTTCCTGTGCCCCTCTCTCCTGCCAGAGCCACCCAGCCATCTAACCCGTTGACCGGCCCTGGGAGAGCGAGCAGCCAGGCAGAGGAGCCCGTTATCCTGGGCCTATCTAAGAGGCTTCATCAGGGCCTGAGTGAGGCTCGGCAGGAAGACAAAAATAGTGACCGGGAGGCTATGAGAAGGTGACTTACACAAGGACAAGCAGGCAGGCCACATTCTTGACCACAAGAATTTAGGGCTCTTCTCAGTATGTCTAAAATAACTTATGATTACAACATATTTTATAAACTAAAACTAATTTTTAGCACCGTACCATGTCTTTGCATCTGGTAGCTCATATTATTTTTATTTTATCATCCTTGGAGCATTTTAAGAAATTTTAAATAACCTAATGATACTTCACACTTAATGTGCACTGATAAACAGTAATAATGAGTTGGTTTTTCTTTGGCATTACCTATGTGCTAGGGGATGTTAATGCAGCACTCAGCCTATTGTTTAGAGCAGATATCCTAGATTCAAAGCCCAACTCCACAATTTACCAGCTGTGTGAGGTTGGGGGTTTTCTCACCTCTCTATCCTTTGGGTTCTTCATCTGTGCAATAGGGGGAAATAATAAGTTTGAACTGTCTATATAAAGTGCTGGCCCATAGTAAATACTGACACGTTAGCATAGCTCAGCTCATGTCATTACTACAACACAGTGAAGTCAGTAGAGGATTAATCCCAATTTACAGACAAGGAGATGGGTTCAGGGAGATTTAGCTACCTGTCCAAGTTTATACAACTTCAAATCTAGGTCTTTCTGACTCAGACCCACGCATGTTCTTAATCACGGTGTTATGCCAAACTCCCACCCTTTATCAAATCTGCAGCATTTTGAAAATGACAGAGTTGTTTTGGATCCATGTGCATTTATTCTATTTTTTAACTTTTAAAGAACTTTTTTGTCAGTTGGTCTAAAAAGCCATTTATTCAGAATGGAACTAGGGTCACAACAATCAAGCTATGGCTTGAAAACCACAGAACGAGTCACCAGTTCTGGGTTATAAGGAGGGGGCTAGGTCCTTGTGGGGAGCCCAGTGGCAACCTAACCTGAACGGGAGGTCAAAGCAAGAGGAGCAACAATGCCCAGCTGAGACCAGGGCGTTCCCACATCTTCTGATCTCCACAGTAACAATTAGATATAAGTATGAATAATGAGCAATGCAGAAAGTGTACATGGAAGGTTACGTGACTTGTCCTTCAGAAATGCTGCAGCCACGACGTGTACTAGAGCTTAAGTAAGGTATGAGGCACGGAGTGGAAGACAATGTTGGTTGAAATGGCGTTCATTAAAGTTCTTGTTTTATTTTGACATCCTGTCTGAGAGGGGTTTCAGAAGTAAAGAGTAAAAGTTCCCACTGCCCAAATGCTTTGAATTCCTTCTTAGTAAGAATTTGCATTTCAGGATCCGTTTCTAAGGACCTGGCAGTCGACCCCTCCGTTTGTTTTGCTCTGCTCTGATTTACGTCACTGAAGAGCAAGGCCCAAAACAGGGATCCTAGAACAAAGTCTAGAAACCAGGTCTCCTGAGAACAGGCCACTGCCCTTTCTTCCTTACTGCTTAGACCCCAGAAAGACGTTATGATGGCAAAAAATGGGAGGTGTGAACAGCTCCTTTTTATGGCCAAGGAGACAAAGCAACAAAGAACCGAAGTAGCTTTCAGTAGAATTATTACGAACCCTAGGCCTCCCATGAATAATCTACCACTAACCTCGCTCTCCCAACCGACTCCCACCCCCAAGGAAGAATTAACCACTTGGAACAGATGAGTTTAGTTTCCTTTCTGTCCTAAAGAGGGGAAAAACAACATCACTTTCTCTCCTCTAGACGGCATCCAAATGTGTCTCCACTTAGCCACATTGCTCAGGACAAGAGCCTTTGAAATTAATGATGCTTTTCTAAGAGTAATTGCTTCTGCTCTAATCATATGCTATTTCTTGCTACCCACGGGGCTCAGCATTAAGACTGCCTGAAGGAATTAGCAAATTGCCCAAAATGCACTGCTCTCAAGCCTCCAGGTTGCTTAATAAATGATGATGAGTCACCCGAAGCCAGGTAGTCACCTTGCATCCCTTATAGCATGTGAATATGCTTCTCAAGAGGCAAATCAGAATGCGGAACTGGGAAAAGTAGGGGCTCAGGATTTTTTTAAAACCTTCCCATGAACATCAACTCTAATCGAAAAATAAAAATTAAAAAAAAAAACCTTCCCAGCTGTTTTTTTTAATTGAAGTGAAATTCACATAACATACAATTAACCATTTTAAAGTATACAGTTCAGTGGTTTTTAGTGTATTCATCACATTGTGCAACTACCAGCTTTCTAGGTTCAAACCTTTTTCATCGCCCCATTAAAACACCATGTACCTATAAGTAGTTACTCCTCATTCTCGCCTACCCACACTCCCCAGTGATCCGAAGTCTGCTTTCTGTCTCCGTGGATTAGCCTACTCTGGATAGATCACAGAAAAGTAATCAAACAATATGTGACCTGGCTTCTTTTACTTAACATAATGTTTTCCAGATTCATCCACGTTATAGAATGTATCAGTCCTTTTTCTGACTGCATAATATTCCATTGTATATACCACAATTTGTTGATCCATTCCCCACCTCTCTTTTTGATCTGAATTATTCAGGCTGGTTGTCCAACCGACACATACATAAAGTTTGACCCTCCTCTTCAGCCATCTAAGCAGCATGGCATCTCACTTCTCACTGTTGTACACTGTCAGCTTGGGGGTGACGTAATCTTTGGTGAGGCTTTCTCCACTATCACTTTTGGCAATTTCTGGACATTATCCTAACAAAACAATTAAAGTTGACTCATTACTTTTTTCTTAACATTCTTCTACCTATATTTTTCAGATAAAATCTGTATTTAAAACAATTGTTCACCTGAGAGACTTGTTACTTTAAAATACAGAAGGTAAAATCATATTAATATGAATAAAATAAATACAGAAAAAAAACAAGAAAAGGTTTAAATATGCACTTGGAGGCACTCATAACAAATTTATATATTTCTTATATCAAAAAGCAAAATAAAGAATCAGACTGGATAAGTTCTAATGGATTTTAAATAGTCTTTATGTTGAGGGAAATCCAAAACATAATATCATGGAGGAAAAAATGAAGGGTAGAAGCTAAAAAATAAAATGTAAGAGAACAAAATAGAAGGATATATTGGAACATATCTCAAAGAAGAAAGAAATACTGTACATCTTCCAATGTCAATTTCCAGCTCACTAAGGCAGTCAGAATTTGCTCATCAATTTGATGATAAGTTTAAAAAGAGTAATTCCATCGGACATAACTTTGGATTTTTAAGACTTAGAAGTTCAAGTAAGTGTGGGCAGTTACATGTTTTTAGAAGTGGGAGTCTAAATGTTATGGTGATGTCTCAGCTGGATTAGAGGCAATTCATAAAACTGCAATGACTTATAAGGACTTTGGCCCTGACTTGTCTAAGTTATATCAGAAAATAAAGTTCAGTTTAAATTAAACAAAAGAGTTAAACTAGCTTATCTGAACCCTGAAAGTCACTATTCAAGGTATTTCATAATTCTCTAATGTTCACTCAAAAGAAAAAGGCTAATTCCACATCGGGCTTTACTCAAATGTTTACTGTGTTATTTTTACGTGTAAGGTGGTACAAACATGTTTTCATAGGAAGTTACCTTTGACACCATCGGCAACATGTAAACTATGAATTCCCACAAGGGGGTTGTATTGCATAAGGAAATTATATGACTGTGGCCTCAAACTACCGTAAGAACAAAGGCAAAACCTACCTGTCACAATAAGACGAAAAAACAGACACTTCTCATTCGAGTTCAATTAAATACAAAACAAACAGTCCTCTATCCCTGTCCATTGTCTTTGAATACCATAAAGATAACTTCCAAGGTTTAAAACGGAGATCTGATGCTTTAATCATTAATATTCATCATTCTATATTTTATTATTATTTTTTAATTCATATTATAATGTATAACATTCTGGAGCTACAGGGAGTCACGGCTAAACACGTGGGAGACAGCTCTGCTGCGCATGCTCGCCGTTTTGCCTCAGCTGACACCACTGAACTATCGAAAACCCGAATCGTAGAGCAGTGCTCCGTTTGTCCTCTTGAGGAACGAGGTTCGTGATGTCATCAGCCCCAGAGGCAGCATTAATAACTCTGGAAATAGCAGCCCAGAGAAGTTTCCATGAGTAAGCATGGAATAAACGTTAGTGGCTCCGGCAGAGCATAGTTTGTGTGCGGCGTGGCATTTTGGGCCACATACATCATTCGGTGTCATCCACAAGGACGGCCACCTGATTTTCGCCATCACCGGCCAGAATCGTCCTATCCTCCCACGGCTCTCCTCCCCTCTCAGTGACGCAATGCAAACTACACGTTCGGCCTGCCTGTCAACGATGCAGCCTCCGGCTTCGGAGGAAACGACGGCGCAGGCCCCAGTCTGCAGTAGTCACCTGATCCAGGTTCGCCCAGGGACGTCACAGAAGCCCCGCACCCAGCGCGTGCAGCCCTGCGGCTGCCACGTGACCCGCCCCGGCTGCTGTAAGCCGGGGCTCCGAGGTTTCCAGAAACTGCGGCGGGACTCTGTCCTGTTTTTCTTGCGGGATGTCTGGGAAACGTGCGAATACCGCCTTCACTCCGGAAGCCCACGTGGCCTTGCGCATTGATCATAACGAGACGTCCCAGGAAGATGCTGTTAACTTTCCCACAGCCGCTCTAAACGATACAGACAGCGCCGCCGCTCCGGCTTCCACTCATCGCTACGCCGACTCCGGCTGCTGAACTTCTTAGCGACCACCTTGCCCTGCTCCAGCCCATCTGCCCCCCACTTTTGGTGTGAGCTGCCGCAAATGGCACCATCCTGGGCTGGGGCTTGGGGGAGCCAGAGGTGCTCCAGGCGGCGATGGCAGGAACAGGACAGAGCTGCCTCTGGCGATGAAAGTGGAGGGAGGTGGGAGGCGGGTCAGGTGCTGGCCCCCAGCAGTGAGCCCGACTCTGAAAGCGAGATTTTTATTTCTGCCGCATGTTTCTTCATGTCTTTCTCATTCATTCTCCTGCCCCGTGAACAAAGGACTACAACGTAAAAAGAGAAAGAACCGCCAGTTTTTAGTACCGACTATAAAATCGCTACGATTAGCACTTTTTGAGCTTTCTTGAGCAGTGCTAATTTCCCCCCGATGTTTACTCTGCCCGCTCCTTTCCCACGATTGGCGGGAAAACCTTTAAAACAGAAAAGGCTTGTGTGCGTGTATGGCCCATGCACTAAGCCTTTGAATTCGTCAGGCACGACCTGGGCTCCTACTGCCAGAAGAGATGTAGGCCGTGTCACAGGAAGTGTCACCGTGTCGATCAATGGGGTGGGGGTGCATTCTGTGCCCAGACAAGACCCGCATCAGTAAGCGTCTCCTCTTGCCGCAGATCCTACAGCAACAAAGCACTGAGAATTCACTGATGTCCAGAAAGGGTACCAGACAAAGCATCAGGTGGAGAGGCCGCTCCTTAGCCAAGCAAAAGCTAAAAGCCACTCTCAGAAAAGCAAAAACGACCTCAGCATTTTGCAACACATATTGGAAGAAACAAGTCTCCATAGAAATCAACTGATAATACTTGGAGTAAACATGAACCTACTGCAAAAAAAATTACAAAAGTAGAGTCAGAGGCCTTTATACGAGGGTGCCAGCAACTGGGTTCAATCTCACTAGAATGAGAAGAATATGGGAGAGAGGCAACAGAATCTGATATAGAAGACTTGATCTGAGCAAGATTATTCCTGTGGTTCTAGCTGAGAGCTCTGAATTGATTAGCATGCTTTCAGAAAAACAACAGCAATTAAATGGAAAACCCAACCCGAATTAGCTTAAATTATACAGAAAGGTGCTAGTCCACTAAACTGGACGACCAAACGGAGGGTAGTTCTGCCTTCATTTCTTTGACTTCCAAGTCTTGGCTTCATCCTCACCAGGTAAGGAGACAGCTACAGCAGGTGCCAGCACCACATGCACACGTAACAAAACTGTGAGAACAGTGCATCTCTTCCTACAGCTCTCCCAAGAGCGAATAAACCTCCTAGAATCTCCCAGTAAACATCCCCAGGGTCGCATGCTTGCTTCTGACTCCGTCACTGCAAACAGGTGGAGATTACCATTATTGCCTTAAACAATTCAGGCCTGTGCCGGGCCAATCCCTGCACAGCGTGACTGCTCCCCAGTGGCGGAGGAATGTGATGGATATTGAAGACACACCATAAAGCCTACAATAGTTTCCCGGCAATTCCTTAGTCAGGAGGCAATGGTAATGATGCCGGAACCCCACAAACAGCCTTAAGAGTTTGAGCCTTGTCTTTGTGTGAGTGAGGACGTTGGGGTCACAAGTAACAGAAACACAATTAATCCCATCAGCTAAGGGAACTGGCTGGTTCTCAGCAACCAAGAAAAGGTTAACTTCTGCCCTGAGGGGACATCGGGGGGTGTGGCTGGGCTATGACCGAACGGGACCATGCGTGCTGCCGAGGCTCTCCCTCCATCGCTCACCTCTGCTCCTCTCTGCACATTGATGTCACTCTTTTCCATTCAGACCGGCTTTTTCCAGGTAGCCAGGAAACTCGGCTGCTGACAGCAACGAACGATTACATCTCACAGCGTCAGCTACTGGAGAAGGACTGAACTCAAGGCCTCTCTGGTCTCAAGTCAAAAACCTTTGGGGGAGCATTTGAGAGCTTTCTTCCCAGCATGTCATCAGCTTGGTTCAGATAAACTCAGATAAACTCTCATTAAAAAAGTCTTTGGAAAGTGCCTCATGGGAGGAGCTTGGGTCAGATGCCAATCTCTGAACGAATAACTGGAGCCAGGGGTTGGGAGTCACTCTGCACTAACACAGCAACTTCTGGGCTGACTGGGAGGATGGAGGAAGAGGCAGTTCCTGGAAAAGGGGTCCTGGGAGGACGATCCTAAGTGTCCCCTGCGATGGTTATGCTCAGCTGCATAACGAACTGCAGAGAGTTCTCATTCTACGGGAAGGGAGCCTTCATTTGCAAAACTATTTCTTAAAAATAACCCCACCAGGTGTTATTATAGATAATAAGTGGACTCTGACAACTGCAATCAGATTAGCAGGACAAAAGAAAGTGCCTTCTTTCTCTCTGGGTGAGAGACACCCTTGGCTTGGAAAGGAGAATTAGAGACACTGTTATTTTCCACTGTCTTGGGGGTTGAATCCTTCCCCTTCCAGATACACAAAAAACGGCAGTTGTGAAGTAGAGCAGGAGTTCGTAAGAAAGGAAGAAGAGATACTGGGCCGGGGTGGAGAAGCAAGGCCTACCTCTCAGAAGGCCATAGGGCTATGAGTTTCTCTCTTGGTTGGAGTTCCCCCAGCAGATCCTGAAAATAACCGGGGTACAAGTACTTCCGAGGTCGACCCAGGAAACAAGTGAGGGAGCAGAGAAGTATGTTCCAGGGTGTGAGGTAGGATGTGTTAGTGGTTGCTCTGCTGCTGTGGACGACTGCGGCCCCTCCGAGAGGCTGAGTAGGACACACCTCAGAATCGCCCCACCAACGAGCAAGATGGCTGGGATTTTTACCCAGCGCCTTCTGTCTCCATTCGTTGAGAGTCGCTCCTGGGGTCCTAACTCCCCAGCACTTCAAGCATCGCATACTCACCGGGCCAGAGAAAACCTTTAAATAGAACCATGTGCTTGAGGTAGGAGGCCATTGGTGTGATATGGAATCTGTCCACTCAAGTTACGGGTGACCTCCAGGGTGGGCCAAGGGGATACTGCAGGAGGCACTGAGAGCACCTGCTCTAGTTCCCAGAACCCAGACCTTCAGGAGGGATTGATGTGGAACAAGCCATAGAACAGAATCTACACATGTGCCTCCCACCAGGGCTGGGCAGTGCCGCGATTCAGAGCTGCTTCAGTGGAGAGACTGCCTACAGGAGGAGCAAGTTTTAGAGAGTCCAGGTGACATCAGTGGCAGTGTTTTCCTGCCTGGGGAGTGTGTGGCACAAAAGTAGATAATTTTAGCAGGTTCGCCGGCAGCTGATTCCCCCAGTGAGCCTCTGGAGAAGACTCCTCTTTCCCGCGCCAGAGC
>NW_011888856.1:1181195-1198936 GCF_000151845.1 Pteropus vampyrus
GAACGATTACATCTCACAGCGTCAGCTACTGGAGAAGGACTGAACTCAAGGCCTCTCTGGTCTCAAGTCAAAAACCTTTGGGGGAGCATTTGAGAGCTTTCTTCCCAGCATGTCATCAGCTTGGTTCAGATAAACTCAGATAAACTCTCATTAAAAAAGTCTTTGGAAAGTGCCTCATGGGAGGAGCTTGGGTCAGATGCCAATCTCTGAACGAATAACTGGAGCCAGGGGTTGGGAGTCACTCTGCACTAACACAGCAACTTCTGGGCTGACTGGGAGGATGGAGGAAGAGGCAGTTCCTGGAAAAGGGGTCCTGGGAGGACGATCCTAAGTGTCCCCTGCGATGGTTATGCTCAGCTGCATAACGAACTGCAGAGAGTTCTCATTCTACGGGAAGGGAGCCTTCATTTGCAAAACTATTTCTTAAAAATAACCCCACCAGGTGTTATTATAGATAATAAGTGGACTCTGACAACTGCAATCAGATTAGCAGGACAAAAGAAAGTGCCTTCTTTCTCTCTGGGTGAGAGACACCCTTGGCTTGGAAAGGAGAATTAGAGACACTGTTATTTTCCACTGTCTTGGGGGTTGAATCCTTCCCCTTCCAGATACACAAAAAACGGCAGTTGTGAAGTAGAGCAGGAGTTCGTAAGAAAGGAAGAAGAGATACTGGGCCGGGGTGGAGAAGCAAGGCCTACCTCTCAGAAGGCCATAGGGCTATGAGTTTCTCTCTTGGTTGGAGTTCCCCCAGCAGATCCTGAAAATAACCGGGGTACAAGTACTTCCGAGGTCGACCCAGGAAACAAGTGAGGGAGCAGAGAAGTATGTTCCAGGGTGTGAGGTAGGATGTGTTAGTGGTTGCTCTGCTGCTGTGGACGACTGCGGCCCCTCCGAGAGGCTGAGTAGGACACACCTCAGAATCGCCCCACCAACGAGCAAGATGGCTGGGATTTTTACCCAGCGCCTTCTGTCTCCATTCGTTGAGAGTCGCTCCTGGGGTCCTAACTCCCCAGCACTTCAAGCATCGCATACTCACCGGGCCAGAGAAAACCTTTAAATAGAACCATGTGCTTGAGGTAGGAGGCCATTGGTGTGATATGGAATCTGTCCACTCAAGTTACGGGTGACCTCCAGGGTGGGCCAAGGGGATACTGCAGGAGGCACTGAGAGCACCTGCTCTAGTTCCCAGAACCCAGACCTTCAGGAGGGATTGATGTGGAACAAGCCATAGAACAGAATCTACACATGTGCCTCCCACCAGGGCTGGGCAGTGCCGCGATTCAGAGCTGCTTCAGTGGAGAGACTGCCTACAGGAGGAGCAAGTTTTAGAGAGTCCAGGTGACATCAGTGGCAGTGTTTTCCTGCCTGGGGAGTGTGTGGCACAAAAGTAGATAATTTTAGCAGGTTCGCCGGCAGCTGATTCCCCCAGTGAGCCTCTGGAGAAGACTCCTCTTTCCCGCGCCAGAGCAGCAGAGCTGGGGTTATTCTTTCATCCCGGGAAGATGCAGATTCACATATAAAACCCTTTGCTCCGCCCCAAAAGCTCTTACCCACCAGCGATCACATCTTGGTTTCATGCTACAGCACTGGACACCAATTCCATTGATTCATTGCCATTTAATGGGCGTCCACATCTATGACTTTCTGGTCCTGTGAAAAAGCATCAACCGTACAAATATGAATAAACAACTTCGAGTGATGAAGGATTTGCGGTTTTTGTGAGTATTGAATTAGACAATGAATATGCAGATGTGACATTGTGTCTGCACATACAGGTGTACGGTCGACGCTGGTTTCCTTTTCGTTCCCTTAATATTCTCCAAAACACTTTTGTGGGAATTGTCTGGTTGATTTCTCAGGGCCTCCTCGGATCTAATTTGCAGCGAGACAGAATAAAAGCACATAAGTAAGTCCAGGAAGCCTGCAAGTAGGAAGAGGCAGGCACTGGCCTCTTCTGCACTTGAAATTGCAGTTAGGCCGTGGAGCAGCACACGGTGAAGGCCACGGCTTTGGAGCCTGGGCTGAAATTTCTGACTCTGCCATACCCCAGCCCAGACCTTATGCATGCCTGACTCTCTGCCTCAGTTTCTTCATCTGTACAAGGGGGTGTGATGGTTAGTTTTGTGTCAACTTGGCAAGGCTATAGTACCCAGTTATTTAATGAAATGCTGATCTAGGCATCGCTGTGAAGATATTGTGAAGTTGTGGTTAATAGCTACAATCAGGTGACTTTCAACAAGGGCGATAATGCTGGCGGGTTTCATCCAATCAGTGGAAAGTCTTTAAGACCGTCAACTAAGGTTTCCCAGACAAAGAGGAAATTCTGCCTCCAGCAACACCTGCTCTTGCTGAAACCCACTGGCTTGCCCTATGGACTTTGGACTCACCAACCCCCATAGTGGTATAAATTAATTCCTTGAAATAGAGAGATGATAGGTAGGTAGACATATCCATACACATCTCCTATTGGTTCAGTTTCTCTGGAGAATCCTAACTTGATACAGGGGACAATAACCCACGCCACCTCACTGAGTTGTGAGGAGGAGCATGGTTGGACCAGTGCCTGACACAAGGGAAGGGGCACACTAAATGTTACCTACTCAAGACCACTCAGCTGGTGGCGACGAGGTAGGCCAAGTCCCCAAGCACAGGGCTTTTACACCACACCTCACATTTCGTCTGCCTACTACACAGAGTTATGCCAATCTGTCCTGCCCTTCAGAGCTAGAGTGAGAATGTGAAGACACATTTCTCGCCATCCTGGTCATCCACTTTATCAACTGATTCACAAAATGGCTGGTCCCACCGCCTGGGCCATGGAGATCCCGACCAGAATCTGACCGTCTCACACCTTCCTAAGGGCCTTGGGTTTTTAAGGAGGTTCCTTCAGATTCCCCTCAAAGCTACAACCTGGGTTTGCGCTTTAAGCCACAGGTGGGGAGTTCACTTTCCTAGCAGGTGTCATTGGCCCAAGACAAATAATCAGAATCATAAAGGTAAAAAGCAATCCATTAAGGATTTGGGTTATTTTAAGAATGGAAATATTTTTAACTTTATATTTTGGTTGTATCATAGCCAAAGAAAAGAGACTGGGAAATGGTAAAAGGGGGCCCAAGAAAGAAATTAAATTTGGGAATTTGCCAAAAACAAATACTGTTTGTTTGGCCTGGAAAAGAAAATGTAAAGGAGTTGGTAAAGTTAATGCCAGACGAGCTTTGCTCACACGCGCAGCCTTTCCCAGCTTCTGAGAACCACCCACATCCACCTGAACCAACTGAAAACAGTTCTCTCCCAGCAAAGCTGTTGCAAGTTTTGCTTGGGAAAATCCTGGCTTTTCTTCAACCTACTCTGAGTCTAGGCCCAATGCAGTCTCTAGTCTAGGCAAAAGGAGTTCACACATGGTCTAATCTAGCTCACTAGGATGCCTGCCGTATTTTGCATTATGTCTTGGTTTGGTTTAACCAAATGGCTTCAGTAAGGTAGTTTACTTCTCGCTCATGCAAATGGCCAACTAGGACGGCAGCTCCACAATTGCCAGGAACTACTTCTTATCACCCCATATGCCATCTCTTACTCCATCACTTCATTCACACCCCATTGGCCAGAATCTCATGCATGATTCCTACGTGACCCCACTTTGCTGAAAGGGAGACTGAGACATGTAGTCTTTAGCCAGGCAACCATGTAAAGAGATTGAAAGATGGGGGACAACTAGCAGTTTCCACTACCATGTCCAAGAATAAAAGGTATTTATTAACCTCTATGCATATATTTCTCCTGGATACCACTCAGAAAGAGGTGGCAAAAATCAGGTTTCCAGGGTCTCCTGCAAAAACATAACCTTACTGTCACTTCTGTTGGTGTTCTTTATGCGGGGCTTTCTGCTGACACGAGCACGTGGGTCTGCATCTCGCTCTCACCTCCATCAGCGGCGAGCTTGAGCGAAAATGAAGAAATACAGAGGAGAGCGGACCGAGGCACAGAGAGACTGCGTCTGCTGACAGCATTAGAACCCACGGGTCCAGCCGAGCCGGAATGTTAAATTATGTGAAACAACAAATGTCCCTTTTTATTCTTAAAGACAACAACGAAACACTCACTGCTCTGATCTTTATCATTGTAACATGCAGCCCGCACCACTGAGGCCCGAGGGGCGGGGCGGCGGCGGGGGCGGTGGCCAGGCACTCGGGCCACTGTGGTTTCCAGCAGGGAGGGAGGAGACTGACCCGTGGGCTGCCCACTGCGCAGCCGGCACGGTGGGTGCTTTCAGATCTTACATACTTCATATATATTACCTTTTCTATATCTTCTATGTGATATAATGTACATTTATCATACATTTTATTCTCATGTAACTCCGAAGTACGCATCATCATTCCCACTTAAGGAAGGGCGCTAAGACTTACTTCTCCAAGGTCACGCACTGAGAAGTGACAGATCAGGTAGGAGAAGCCAGGTTCACCCCACTGCCATGCTCCTTTTAAATTCCTTCCTGGGCCCTCTTGCCTTCCAGCTCCTGTCCCAACTAACACCGCCCCTTCCTCTTTGCCCTTTGGCTGCAAGGTGCCAGGGGCCAAGGCAGATGATGCATCGCTCCTTGCAGTGCTCACCTGTACGGGAAAGACCGCGCTTTGACGGCGCTTTGGAAATAAACCGGGAAAGCATTAATTCTAGGTCACCCATGGGGGAGTGCAGGGGCTCAAAAGCACAAGCGATTTCAATCAGCTTCTGAAGCAGAAGGGGGGAATTTTACCCAGGGAAGCAATCATCACCACCTGGTCATGAATGCAGCGGTACAGCGGGGAGCTCTGAACCAGGTCCCAGGGACGTAAGCACTGGTTCCAGCTCAGCCCAAGTCTCTCAGGCGAGTCAGGGCCCCTCTCTGGACCTAGGGGTCCCCATCTCTAAAGAGCAGGACTGGGCCTAGACGTGTTGGAAACTCCTTTCCAACCCATCACACCTTGGATCCCATGACCTGAGACGCCACAGATCTCAGTGCAAGCCCGTGTCATCCTCAAGCACCAGCTACTAGGCCAGCTGGAGGCCAGGCTTCGTTGGGTAAGGTCCTCACCTCTCGGGAGCTCATTATTTATTTTCTAAATAAATGTCAGGTAGAAGAAACTAGGTGTCAGTAGGGGATCGTTGGTGGTTCCAATCACTATGGAAAGTTCCTTAAGCTTCTGCAATCTCCACCTGAGGTGAAGGGAACCCCCAATCTGGATCTAGGAAAAAACCTGGGCCCAACTGCCCCACTGAGCATGGCACTTGTTCCCCAGCCTTTTCTCATCTTCTCTCTGGCACAGACTGCCTCTTGCCCGACTCAGTTTTATCCACTAATTAAAGGTCACACTTTCAGATGCAATCACTGAGAGATGCTCTCCAGGCGATGCAGAGGGAAAAATAAGGTCCTTCCCATTTCTGACTGCCCTCTGAGAAGTGACCTCACCAATGACAAATAACAGGGTTGCTATGAGGAAGTGTTAATGGGGCCCCTGGTCCAAAGGCAGCAATTATGAGACAAGATAGCTTCCTACTCTACTGTCGCCATTTAATTCAACAAATATCATTTGAGCCCCTCTGCTCTGTGACAGAAGATTCGAAGATGACTAGGGGCTCAGTCCTTGGGGGAAATGTTATCAACTGTCCAAGCTAAGAGGGAGCTGGAATTGTTGAAACAGATTTGCTGTAATGGAAGAACCATAAAAGTAAGTTGATATGGAGGCTCTTTAAATAGCAGTAATAACTACCACCATTTACTTATTGAGCACTTCCTGTGAGCAAAACTATACTGGGCACTTTATATTTATCATCTTTGTGAATTTTTACAATGCTGAGGTGGTTATTTTTCCCAATTTATAAATGAAAGAATTTAACCCAAAGACACGAAGTAGCCGTCTACACTCGCGTAACTAATAAATTGACCGGGATTAGAGTCTACATAAGTCTGATTCTAAGTGCATGTTTTCATTCACATTATAGACAATCTTTTACAACAGAAAAAGATTCCTCTTTTTCGAAAAGAAGTGTAAAATAGCAGATTCGACCCCTTACCTGCCCTTGTGGCGAGATGCGATAGTGAGTACAGCAGAGTGGAAAGCCAGGAAACTGAACTCAAATACAGGTTCAAAAGGAAACCTGTGCAGCTTGCCAGGTGAAATGTGAAACTGGCCCCAGGTATGGAGGGCAAGGACCCTCAGGCAGAGCCTCCAGATTGGTAAGTAGCAAGAGATCTTACTTAGGAGGCTTGTCTTGCGCGACCCAAAAATGAGAAGACCCGCACCCATCCATCCAAATCTTAAACGTGCGTATAGAGGTCCTACCTGGCTTCAGTCACATCATCCATCCAGATGGCTGGTCTCAACACCTTACTTTCAAGGCTACATCCTTGAAACGGTTCCCACTGTTCCTACTGTGGGCAGAACGTACGTTTCAAGGCCAGGGGGGTGGGCTGAGGAGCCTCCGACTGCTCGGGTCCAGCTTTCTGATCAACCAGTGGTCACCACCGTCCCTTGAACTCTTCTAACGAAGTTCGGAGGAAAACTATAAAGTCTTGGCTTTAGCAGCTAGCTGCCTGTTCCACAGCGCCCTCTGGTGACCAGCTAATGTCATACATGATTTCCTATTAAATTTAAGAATACAAAATCTAATAACCAAAGATTCAGCCAGGATTAAATAGATTAAGCCTGTTTTCTGGCCATTCTCTGCTCCAGCCTCATGCCCACTGACCTGCACACTCCTCGTGACTGGCGTAGACAAAACACAGTTTGGGGCATCAGGCTGACCTGAGATCAAGTGCCAGCTATACTACTTAGAGACATCAGTAAGTGGGACTCGCAGGCACCAGATCCTGCTGGAGCTCCCCGAATTTCTGCTTCTGACCTTCCCTGCTAACAGCCAGCACCCAATTTCACCTCTGCACTGAGTTAATCAACCACGCCGGCCAAACTCTTTAAGGTATTCAGATAATCACCTAATCACCATTAATCCTTGGTTTCTACATTTCATTCAGTATTTAGGGTTTTTTCCTTAGTGTATATAATTTTTATCTTAACAAAAGAAAAAGCTTAATCTGGAAGCTAACCCAGAACAATAAAATTCCTTAGCAGAATATTTACAATCTTAGTCAGAGTTGAGACCTTATTCCATCTACATCTTAATGGCCATCAGGGTTCTCGATGGTTATCAATAATATACTGTGCCTCACAACACATGGTCATAGTTGAACAATGCTTCACTCTGTTCTTTATACATTTATTAATATTTAACGGTTCTATTATTCCATTAATACCAAATCTATGTCTATAAAATCAACACAAGAATATCACCTTTGTGTATTCCTAACATCTCTCTGTAGAAAGTCCCAATAGAGAGACTAGTTATGTTCCACATCAGACCTGAGTGTCAAACACGTATTTTCATCATCCATGACTCGTATGCCACCAGTCTTCACCATTGGTCCATATTTGGGTCTCTTCTTTGTTCGTTTCCACATTTATATCGATTAAATCATTAATTCATTAATAATACATTATTCACAAAATTCAATAAGATCCTGTAATATCCCTAATATCACCTTATAGAATGAAAAAAATTTTTTAAGATATTCAGATGGTGATGCTGGTGTTAGTGGCAGGATGTCTCCTTTGAAACCAGAACTTTGCATGCCATTAACTGCTTAAGGATTTTTTTTTTAAGAAGGGAGCAGCTGTTCAAAACAGCATAAATGAAAAGTACTTTGAAGTCTCCATGACTGGCCAAGTATAAGCACTGAGAAGTGGTAGAAGGGTGGGGGATCCTGTAGGACTTCCTGGAGGAAGCAACACTTTAGAAGAAAACCAAATGAAGAGTTTAAAGACAAGAGTATTCCCACAGGGGCCAAACATGAGTAAATCCAAAAATCCAAAGAGAGGGAACAGTCAGCGTTACGAATTGTTTTACTAAGGCAAAACCTAGCTGTGGTTCACAAGGTCAACAGGTATCCCTCACGGTATCCTATTAAGGAATGTGGACTTCTGTTGTACTGAGGATGTTACTGAAAGGCTTGAAAGCCAGAGTATCCCATGACCACATTCTGCATTTTAGCTCACTAAATGCTCTAATGGCTGCGGAGGACAGACGTGCGGGGCTGAGACAGGCGGCAGTCAGGAAAACAGAGGTTACTGTACCGGTACAGCAGAGACTTGAGGCTTTTGGAGTCTTTGAGGAGACAAATAATTAGCATCTTTCTTTCACGATTGAGTTCTGAACCAAATGAAAAAAAAAAAGACAAAATGATAAACAGACAAGGGTCAAAATATTTTTATTACTGACAGACCCTAGGTGGATGATATAGCTTTTATCTGTGGATTATAGTTAACTTCTGAGTATGGAACTCCCAAATTATTCAGATGTACCCACAAAACCCCAGGCACTGCTGGACCACACCAGACTCCTCCATGTCTTCATGCAGGCCCCTATAAGGAGAGCATAACATATGCTCCCTGAAGGCAAGTCAACCCCAAGAGGAAAAAGGGGTTTTGGCAAACATGCTCAGTATCCCTCTTCTCATATTTAATCAGATAAGTCACTCCATGTCTTCTGGGGTGGAGGAAACAAAGGGACGAAAAGAGGCCAGGTGCATTATTACACTCATTAATCTTCCTCCATGTAGGGAAAAAAAAACACCGGAAGTGGAAAAGCAGCATTCCTCCCTTACTCTTCCCATCCTTCTTGTTCTTTTCACCCACTGGGCTTAACAGTTAAAGCCTTGGAGAACCAGAACACAGTCTATCATGAAGTCACTCTCAAATACCAACCATCATGAGGGGGAGCAGGGAAGAGGAAGGATGCCACCGGCAGCTATGGGTAGAAGCCAGGATGCTGCCGAACCTCCTACAATGCACAGGAGTGTCAACCTTAATTAGAACCCTTAATTAGAACAGTACCTGCTCTGAATGAATTGCAATATAAGACAGTGTAAGCAGATGGGATAATCACACCATTTTTATTACCGTTAAAGACTAGATTAAGAGATGTAGTTTATCGATAGACAAGTGAATTTCCTACTACTGAACCTCAGAAGTCAACTCAGTCACCTAGCCACAGACTAGGTAATCACAGGCCTAAGTGAGGTCAGGCTCCTCTAACGCTCACGGCCCATTGGAACTGAGAACACTGCTCCCTGCAGGCTACAACCTCCTGGGAGGAAAAAATTTCACGCTCAGCTTGGGTAGGACAGCGAGTAAAAAGGTGGAAGGAGGATGGTAAACATTTAACCTCCCTCCAAAAGGAAACAAACAACAGGAGAAAAGCATTCCCCCAAACAAAGGTCAGAAGCAGTGACTTGCGGCAACAGGCTCCCCAGAACCAGCTGTTAAACTCTTGGCAGCCTGAAATCAGCCACTGTAGGAGCATTTGCACCATGAAAATCAAAAACTACCACAGACCAGGGCTTTGTTTTTAGAAATTAAGTCGAGTCCTTTTTTCATGTGGAAACACTAAAATTGAAGGTGGATTCAAGATTTAAATGAAACAGAGAGAACACAAAGTAGCAAAAAATATATATAATCACAGCAAAAGTTTTTCTAATCCATGTGTACCATAGACAAAAACCAAAAAAGACCAACATATGACTACATAAAAATACATTATTTATGTCAAAAAAAAAAAAGTACCACTACCAGGCAAATTACAAACTGGGGGATTTACCTGCAAAATGTGACTAAGAGTAACCATTAAGAATTCTTACAGATTAGTAACAAGCCGAGCATCTCAATAATAAAAGTATCATATAAGCAATTCATAAAATACAAATGAGATCAAAATTAATTTTAAAAATTTTAAACATACCAGGTTTCGCCTATCACAACGGCAACGAGAGAAGCTAGAACATTGCCAATGGCGTTACGTACGTAAAGGGCACTGTTTAAAACTGCTGGCAATGGTGTACATTGGAACAAACTTTTTGTTGGTAACATGACAATATATGCCCTTTCACCTTACACATTTATGAATTTATTCTCAGAAAAATAAAAACGTATACACCGGCACCTATGGGTAGAAGACCTAGTTAGACTACAATGGCAACAAGAATAGGCTAAATAAGTTAGGGTAAATCTATTTAATGCAATACTATGCGCACGTTAATGTTGCTGACCTATCTGACATGGAAAAACGTTTATCATTTAAATTCAAAAAAAGTTTTAAATGGAAGCTATGAAACGGTATATTTAAGGTGAAAAAGTTTTTGTAAAAATAAAATATGTACTGAGTGAGAAAGTCTAAGAGGATATTCGGCAAAGTATATTTTTCTTTTTACTTATCTATACTTCTACAATGTGCATACACTATCTGTGCATTTTGCTTGTTTGTTTTCAATAGGAATTAATGAGTTCAGTAGAAAAATCCTCATTTCAGAGCATCACAGTTTGAACAGAACTGTGTAATTAATCATTTCAGGTTTTTTAAATGCACCTGTTGGAAATCAAAGTTTGTCATTTTGTTTGGAACAACGTTTGAGAATCGAATGGTCACGTGAATGAGGAAGCAAACAGGTATGAAATGACAAGAAAGCAATTGGCAAAATAACTACAAGCTCTGTTCCACTGACTACTGCAGTATAAGAAATAAAATGACAATTATCCAAAACATTTTTATTTTAATCTTCAAAGAACAAACTGTTCTTTTTTCCAAGATAATGATAATCAACTTACAAAAATGGCATTTACAATGCCTCTTCAAAGCATTCCCCTTTAACGGGAAACTTAGCTTCACAGAATCCAAACATTGAAAGGTTTAAAAAAAAAATTATATTTTGTTGTCATTAGAAGACAAAACAGAATCTAGCAAAAGTCAAGGGAATCCATTCACACTTCAGGCCCTTCTCCTCCAGGAACCAGCTGCAAAGGAAGAAAGAGTTTAATGACACCATCACGACATCACCTAAAAACGCCTGAGCGCGCCTCATCCACCAAAGCCACTTCTGCCTCTGCCCCTCTGCCCCTCTTACCCACTCCCGTTTTCTCCATGGCACCTGTTTACAATTCCGACATCGCTAATCATTACTTAGTGTCTCAATGATAATTTTCGTAAAATAAAAGATTAAAAAGCACAAGCAAACTTATCTTTAGGCCTAAGATAGCTCCGCTTTACAGCCGGGACCACTAGAGCGTCCCCTCCCATCCTGAGCACCGCTGGGCTGCGAACGTTTAACCAAGCTTAGCTCTGTAATCCCTGCCCCACAAAAATGGCCTAGCATCGAGACAAAACAGCTTTACTGTGTCTTACCATTGTTATATTATTTCCATTTAGCAAAATCTGGTCTAATTTAGTAATCCTTCTTCCTTCTGGTGTGATTTCACTGAATGAACAGATAAAAAAGAATCAGGATAAACAAATAATCAAAGCCAATGTTTTAATCTCTAAAAAAGGTTATTATTGTATATGAGTGAACATGAGGTCAGGCAATTACACCAACAGCTTTCAGAGGCAAAGATGATTCACTGGGTCATGAACATTCTTCCCCAAAAGCAACAGAGTGGCCTGATTGACCTAAAAGTCACATCCACTAGGGCTGAAACTTGCCAAGGAGATCAAATATGACATAAAATGTTTACATGCTCACTCTTTTTACTATTACTTACTACTGATTCCTATCCATTAAACCAATCTGTAATCAATTTAGTTCTGAAAACAGAGATACTGGTTGTGATTTTTGTAATTAATGAGCTATCATTTACATTTTATCTTATACATATATGCAAAGCAATGAATTTAAGAGCACTAAATGCTCTTACTATCAGTTCCTTGATTTGACTTGAGCCCTAAGATTCCTGGCTTTTTAAGTATCTTTTACTTTAAAGCTTTGTCTCTACTAATGTCCTAGCAACTTAGTAAATAATTACATTAAGGTAATAACCCTCTGATTCAATTTTACTAGCTTTGCCTCAATAGTTAAATTTCTATCTTTAAGGTAATTCCAACAGGCAATGTTTTCTCATTCATCATTTTACTGACTCAACAGTACTAAACTGCCTTAAAGATTCCTCGCCCCCAATTCTTTAATTTTCAACACTACTCACAACTCGGTGACATCTTCCAGTACCATATCTGAAATTCGATGTTAAGAAAATAAATATCAGGTTGAATTTACTCTGGCTTCTGCCTTTGTTCAGTTTTAATTGTAACATTTAACACAATGGCTCAAATTCAAAATGCCTGTGATTGGTTGAAACTTAATCTCCTTTAAGCACACACCCCACTTAAACTATTACCACAACTTCCTTGAGAATATCTTGATTTTTATTATAATAATCAGTAAGTACCAATTGTCTATAGTTCTTACTTCTGTTCTTAAATACTGTAGAAAAACCCATACCACCATCACCTTTATAAAAGGATACTGACAAAGTCATCAAATCCTAGAAGCGTGCCAACGATTTCCTTATCACTCTTCATTACAATGTGAATTCTTGATCCTATACACTTGTCCACAAGCTCTATGGGTAGGTTTTTTTTTAGAAGACAAAAAAAGGAGAGAGGGAAAAGATGATTTTACCCATTCATTACTTCAACAAATATTTGCGTGCCTATTGGCACTTATTACTTGCACATGGTGAAAGATAAACCAGAAAAAGTATTCGTTCAAAAACTTTATATCTTATATTACATATCTCTATTCAATCATTACATTAAAAGTTTTCCCTGTTCTCCACTTACTTCTCTTAAGTAGCAATTTCCGCGGTTGTGGTTTTATTTCAGGTTATCTGATTGACATACGAACCACTCCCCACCCCCAACCCCCAGGCTGGGCACTTGTCAACACATTTAAATCACGCCCATTGCCTTCAAGTAGCACACAAACCAGTGGAGGAGCTAGGATACTGGACAAATAAACATAACAAATAACGCTAAAACGGCTGAAGAGATGTTCAAGCTGCTATCTGTTAGAAGATAGACTTCTCAGGGTGTGGGAGGTAGTGACAAGAAGGGATCTCTGGGGAAGACAGGTATGCCTTGTCCTAATACTTCGTAGCTGAAGAGTGACTGAGTTAGTGGATGTAGCTGTGACTGAAAAATTTCCCTTCACTTGACAAACTTTTTGAAGGCTCAGTATATGCCGCTGTCCGTTGGGATACAGTGATAAGGAAAAAGAACCACAGTTTCTGCACTCAGAGCTTAGAGTCTGGGGGGCGGGTGGTGAGCAGATGCTCAACTTATTGAATGAATGAATGAATGAATGAATGAGAGAGCTCGTTTCCACATTCCTCTTTTAAGGTTCATTCCAGACCCCGGTGCTTCTGTCAGTAACAGGCCAGATATGTGACAGGGGACCTTAAACGCCAGGCGATTAAGGAATGAGAGCGCTACCCATTACTGTAGAGGCGAGCTCACAACGAAGAAGGCTGACGACGCATTCCCTAAGTGTGGGCCTTTTCCGGTGCCGGTGTGGTTTGCGGAGTCACAAATCCCTCCCCTAAAGGACCCTACAACAATGTAAAGAGACACGGGCGGCCTTGGCCCGCAGAGACCTGGAGCCTCGAGGCAAGCCGCGGAGGGGACAGCAGCTGGTCCCATACGTTTTCCTGACACTCGGCCGGGAGCTGCCTCGGCCGCAGCCCTCGGCCCCCAACCCTGAGCTTCAGCTCCCGACTCCTCTTCCCACAGGACAACGGTTACCTAGAGGAAGCAGCTGCGACGGGTTAGTGGTAGCGTTGGCCGCCATGGCTGCACCGGAAGTGGCCTGCGTCCATCGACGTTCGAACGGCGTTTGAAAGAGCGCGCTTCCGCTCCCCCCCCAACCCGCCGCAGGCCGGGCAGGCTCGACCAATCGGAGGCCGAGCGTGCGATCGGGCTGCTGCTCGCGCATCGCGCGCGGTCCCTTCCTTTCCCCGCAGTGAGATTCCGGGAAATTTTTCTGGCCACTGAACATTCAGCGGGCTGGGTAGGTACCCATAGTCCCTTCCAAGTATCCGACAGACGTTAAAGGTATCCTGCCTTGTGAATAAATTTCTCTTCTAACCTGGCAGACGTTGCAAAATACGGAGAACTTTGAGTCCTCCTATTTTTCTCTATACACTTGCGTCTCTTGTCAAGCCAGGATATTTCTTCAGACCACTATGAATCGATTTGTTTTTCCCGCCACCGATTCACTGTGTTGCAATGTTCGTAAAAGCTATTCATTTTCTTAAGGAATCTACCGCTTATTTTAAAAGTCCAGTGGATTAGAAACCCACAACCAGCGTTTTTTGTAAGCTTTTCTAGGGTAGGGATTTAAATGTTTTCTTTTTATATTCTACGGTATTTAATTCATTGTTCTTAATCTTATATCTAGGAATCTGATTTTTTGGCTTTTTGTAGCCACTGTTTCTTAAACACATTGTCTAACGGGCCACCACCAGATGTCACTCTATCTTAATGTCATCACGTTTTAAGAACCCTAATGCTTTTGTGCTTCTGTTTTGAATAAAAAGCAAACAAATTCTCTGCCTTAGTCTATTTTACATTTATACCCTAAGATCTTAAAGCTAAAACGTCTAAACAGAAGCCAGAAATAACCTCAGTCATACAACAAATGGTTGTAAAGCACCCATTATTCATTTATTGAACAAATAAATATTAGTTGTCACTATTTGTCCAGAATTTTGCTGAGTATGAAACAGTGTACAGAACAAAACTACAAGGTCTTCTGCCCTTGTAGGAGCATAAGATAAATGGAGAAAGACAGCTAATAAAGAAGTACAAGGCCCATGAAATCAAATATATAAAGCAAAAAGACCTCTTCTAGCTTCTGGAATCCTAGAGAAGTAGGTAGGAATTGACAGGAGTCTAGTCCTGGAGGATGAATAAGTATTGGATAGGCAGAAGAGGGGCAAGAGTGGCATTCCAAGTAGAGAGAACACCGTGTGCAATTGGCATGTGTCCACCTCCCAACATCTCTGGCTGCACTTTAAGTCTTACATACTTCTTCTAAGTCTGGCTTCCCTTCCCAAATGTTTTCCCTCAACCTCAGTCCTTCATGAGTTTGCTTTATTGCACTATGGATGCCCTGCCCCTGAGAAATCCTGTTCATCTTTCAAGGCCTTGCTCAGTGGTGGCCACCTCTGTGAAGCTTCTCTGACTTACAGACTGGGTGGGCTCTCTCATCATCCTGCAACAATGTAAATTGCTCTCAGAATGCTCTCAATTTATTCTCTTATGATTATCTATCATAGGGGTTACTACCTCCCACAAAAAAATCTGAGTTCCTCAAAGTCAAGAATTTTGAGAAGCAGCATAGTGATTGAATCCATTAGTTCTGAAGTTAAATTACTTTGGTTCAAACTTCATCTCCACCACAGTTTCTTCTAGTTACTTGGCCTTGTGCAAGTTATTTAACCTTTCTAAATCTCAGTTTACCCACTGGAAAAAAATGAGAATAATAGTGTCTACTTATAGAATTGTCATGAAGGTTAAATAAGAAAATACATGAAAAGGGGTTAGTAGAGGACTGGCACAGAGTGCTTATTTATTAAATGTGAGCTATTATAGCTTATTTATTTCCTAATGCTTAGCATGATGCTTGGCTTAGAGTAGGTGCTACAAAAGCTCGCACTGCTAGCTAGTTTCACATTTATTTTTATAGCTAGACATAAGCCACTTTAAGGCAGTAATTTTTTTTTTAACTCACTGTACCTACCACACACAGTTCCAGGTGTACTGTACAGTCTAGTGAATGTTCTTTAAGTTGACTCTCACTATTTCATTCATACCTATCAATATCCTCCCTCATCTTCATAAGATTCTAAAGACTAATGCCAAATTTGTTTATGAACCCCTTTTCTTCTCCTGGTTTTTCTTTTCTATCTCTATTCGTGTTTTATTTCTACCACCCATAATGAGAGCAGGGACCAAATCTGGGTATTGTTGCCACCTGATAGAGTTAAAAATTCCAAAAAATTAGATTTAAGAAAGTCAATCCTTTGTTTTCCACTACAAGAACAAAATGAACACTAGCAGTTTTCAATACTATTAGTGAAAAATAAAATCTCTTTATATAGTAGTACTGTTATGGGAAAATCCTAAAAGCTCCAAAAGTCAGGCCAGCGAAAATCCAAGCAGTAACCCAGAGAGAAAGAGAACTCAGCTTTATTATACTGGCGGTCCCAGAAGAGCTAGTGCTCTGAAAATCTGGGCCCAGAGCTTAGGGGTAATTTCACTTTTAGACCCGCGTTGTTACAGTTGGCATGGGCTGATTCACAGACCCCTGAAATTGCTATGGGCTACAAGCAGTTACAGAGCATGGGATTTTCTCACAAGCACTAAAGCAATACATCTTTTCTAGCACCAAAGCAATACATCTTAAAGGGAGGGGACATATCTGTCTAAACACTAAAAGCAATATATCTTAAGGGGAGGGTGAGTTCTCAGTTGACCCTGAGATCTTTGGCCTATGCCAGCAAGCATGTTTAGAGAAGCAGAACAAAGGACTGATTAGAAATACTGGCCATTTAAGTGGGGAATTCCTCTCCAGCACCTGCTTATCTGTGGTTTTGCTTTCTATGGTTTCAGTTACCCTTGGTCAACCACAGTCTGAAAATATTAAATGGAAAAATTCAGAAATAAATAATTCATAACGTTTAAATTGTGCACCATTCTGAGTAGTATGATGAAATCTCTCAACATCCCTTTGTCCAGTTTCTTCACACTATACATGTTCTCCACCCATTCGTTAGTCACTTAATAGCCATCTTGGTGATCAAATCGACTGTCTCAGAATCACAGTGCTTGTGTCCACATTATCCTTATTTTACTTAATAATGACCCCAACGTGAAAAAGTCATGATGCTGGCAATTCGGATATGCCAAAGAGAAGCTATACAGTGCTTCCTTTAAGTGAAGAGGTGAACATTCTCAATAAGGAAAACAAAAAGCATATATAAGGTTAAGTACTATCCAAGGTTTCCCATAGGGGTCTTGGAACTATTTCCTGCAATTAAGGGGGGATGACTGTACTCTGAAAAAGGAGATATAGTTCATTTACACAGTAGAGTTAATGGAGATTGCAGGAAGGGGGTGGTTTTATTTATCCTGTTGTTTTCTGAGGCATGATGCAAAAAGAAACGACAGGCCAATTCCGGAAGGAGAGTTCATTTTTAATGAACTTGAAAACATGTCATAGCTCAATGTCCCCAGAGTTTTTCTCCCTTTAGCTCTTACTTACAGAGCAGACATAAAATAGAATTTATCTTCATCATAAAATACACGTAACTAGAAGAGCCTCTTCGATGTATCATAGGTTCATAAAAGCATTTCCTATTTTTCCCTAGAGATAAAGATCATAAAAATACAAGCAAAAGTTTTTTCAGAATAATGTTCAGAAAGTATTCGATTGTCTCAAATTGTTAATTCTGATCTTGATAATCTCCTTCCAACACTTTTTTAATAAAAATTTCTATTTTTTCTCAAGATATTTGTTCTTATAGACAATATCTTGTTAATGAATTTATTATATTAATACAACTCATAAAAAACTAACTTAAAAGTTGTTATTCTAAATTGTTATATGTACCAGTCTATATATTTAGAGATGGAAAAAAATCCGGAAATTTCTTGCTTACTTTCTCTCCCAAATTTTCCAAGTAACATATCTTCTTTGTTTGTAGCATTATTTTAAATGATATATTTTTAAAACATTTAAGCAACATAATAGTTATGAATAACTGATTTAATCTTGAGTGTCAGCTCTAGGATGCAAAGTGATACAGATTTTTATAAAGCCCTCA
>NW_011888856.1:1198986-1203542 GCF_000151845.1 Pteropus vampyrus
GTGCTCTGAAAATCTGGGCCCAGAGCTTAGGGGTAATTTCACTTTTAGACCCGCGTTGTTACAGTTGGCATGGGCTGATTCACAGACCCCTGAAATTGCTATGGGCTACAAGCAGTTACAGAGCATGGGATTTTCTCACAAGCACTAAAGCAATACATCTTTTCTAGCACCAAAGCAATACATCTTAAAGGGAGGGGACATATCTGTCTAAACACTAAAAGCAATATATCTTAAGGGGAGGGTGAGTTCTCAGTTGACCCTGAGATCTTTGGCCTATGCCAGCAAGCATGTTTAGAGAAGCAGAACAAAGGACTGATTAGAAATATTGGCCATTTAAGTGGGGAATTCCTCTCCAGCACCTGCTTATCTGTGGTTTTGCTTTCTATGGTTTCAGTTACCCTTGGTCAACCACAGTCTGAAAATATTAAATGGAAAAATTCAGAAATAAATAATTCATAACGTTTAAATTGTGCACCATTCTGAGTAGTATGATGAAATCTCTCAACATCCCTTTGTCCAGTTTCTTCACACTATACATGTTCTCCACCCATTCGTTAGTCACTTAATAGCCATCTTGGTGATCAAATCGACTGTCTCAGAATCACAGTGCTTGTGTCCACATTATCCTTATTTTACTTAATAATGACCCCAACGTGAAAAAGTCATGATGCTGGCAATTCGGATATGCCAAAGAGAAGCTATACAGTGCTTCCTTTAAGTGAAGAGGTGAACATTCTCAATAAGGAAAACAAAAAGCATATATAAGGTTAAGTACTATCCAAGGTTTCCCATAGGGGTCTTGGAACTATTTCCTGCAATTAAGGGGGGATGACTGTACTCTGAAAAAGGAGATATAGTTCATTTACACAGTAGAGTTAATGGAGATTGCAGGAAGGGGGTGGTTTTATTTATCCTGTTGTTTTCTGAGGCATGATGCAAAAAGAAACGACAGGCCAATTCCGGAAGGAGAGTTCATTTTTAATGAACTTGAAAACATGTCATAGCTCAATGTCCCCAGAGTTTTTCTCCCTTTAGCTCTTACTTACAGAGCAGACATAAAATAGAATTTATCTTCATCATAAAATACACGTAACTAGAAGAGCCTCTTCGATGTATCATAGGTTCATAAAAGCATTTCCTATTTTTCCCTAGAGATAAAGATCATAAAAATACAAGCAAAAGTTTTTTCAGAATAATGTTCAGAAAGTATTCGATTGTCTCAAATTGTTAATTCTGATCTTGATAATCTCCTTCCAACACTTTTTTAATAAAAATTTCTATTTTTTCTCAAGATATTTGTTCTTATAGACAATATCTTGTTAATGAATTTATTATATTAATACAACTCATAAAAAACTAACTTAAAAGTTGTTATTCTAAATTGTTATATGTACCAGTCTATATATTTAGAGATGGAAAAAAATCCGGAAATTTCTTGCTTACTTTCTCTCCCAAATTTTCCAAGTAACATATCTTCTTTGTTTGTAGCATTATTTTAAATGATATATTTTTAAAACATTTAAGCAACGTAATAGTTATGAATAACTGATTTAATCTTGAGTGTCAGCTCTAGGATGCAAAGTGATACAGATTTTTATAAAGCCCTCACTGGGTGTCCTGCACAATGAATTAAACAATTGACATTCATTGTAGATACAGAGTTCTAAAATGCCCTACCCTTACATACTTTTAAAAAGATGTTCAATTAGGCTTTAATTTTAGCTACATCAATTGTGGAAAATATGAGAGATGGAAAAGAACAGTAACATATTCTGCAAACAGGGAATACTATAGTTTCACACATAGTTCTGAGCCAACGCCAAGAATTTTGTATTATATAAATGATAGAAACATCTTTAAAAATTTCTACAGTATTTTTGGTAGCATTAAAACAGTTCTACTGAATCAGAAACTAAACTTGATTATAGGATGCCTGTTTTTCTCAGCTATACTTAGATTAGAATGCATGTCCTTAAATTTCAAGGCCAGGAGAGAAAATATCAACTTTTAAAGTTGTTTAAACTAAGGTAGTTGCCTGCTTCAAATAGAATTCGAGCAGTCCTAAACTTCACAGCCAATTATTGTAGTAATCTCGAATTCTATTTGAAGCAGACACCTATCCTTTCGTTTAACCCCAAAACTGTCCTGGATAAGACTTGTTAAATGTTAGCACTTCCATTATTCACTTTAAATTGACAGGATGAGAATCAATACTAAAAAAAAAAAAAAAAATTGAAGTAGTACAATCAGCTAGGAAATTATAAAAACCCTGGTGACAAGATCTCATATAGTTTGTCCTGACTGGAGTACTAAACCCAGAAAAAAGAGAGAATGAAAATATCGTTCTTTTTTAAACAGCAGGACTAGACTACTCATTATATAGATGTCCCTGTAAACTTCCTTTGTTGTCAAGGATACTCTGCTTCAGGCCTTAAATCGCTTCCAAACTCCTATAGATAATATTTAAATGGGAAGAAAAGTAAAAACTTGGAAGAAACTCTGGGTAAGCAAGTTACTTAAGGGCTCCGCATCAATATTCCTTCGTGTTATCAAATATTTAAGAGTAAAGGGCAGAGAGACCCTAAGCCAGAAAGTCCAAGGAAATGAAGTGAAAGAATTGGATACTCAGAGAATGAATAGAAAAGACGTTAAAAAATAAGTAAAGGTGTGAGAAGAGGAGCGAAGGAGCGGAGATTTTAAGAAGACAGAACAGAGGGCAAAGAAGGAGGGAGCGAGTAGAGGCCACAGCTGGGGAGCAAGGGGGCGACAAGCGTGCCGGAAGTACTCGCCCCTCCCAGGCCCCACCCACTCCGTAGGTCCCGCCCCCATGGCCCCGCCCCCAAGCGTCCTCCCTCCGGGGCCCGCTTCGCTCCGCCTCGCCCGCGGCGGCCGCCGCGTCAGGTGACAGCCCGGAAGCCGCCCAGGCGGATGCGGGAAGCGCGGCGGCGGCCCGGAGGGGGGGCGGGGCGGAGCTGCAGCAGCCTCGGCCGCCTCCAGGCCCCCTGCGCGGCACTCATGCGGCGCCCTGGTTGACACCCGAAATCTGCTGATCGCCGTCCTCCTGGGGACCGCGGGGTCGCCCGACCCGCCGCCCTTGGCGGTTGAAGTCGTCGTCGTGCGGGCCCGCGGCGGCTGTCATGGAAAAGGCCGGGCGGGGCGGCGATGGCGCCCCCCGGGGGCCTGTCCTGCACATCGTGGTGGTTGGCTTTCATCACAAGAAGGGCTGCCAGGTGAGGAAGGGACCCGATCTTGCCCCCGGCCGTTCGGGCGTCCCCTCGCCGGCGGCGCCCACCCTCCTCCATCCCCGCCGCAGAGCCCTCGGCCAGTCGCCTCAGCTCGACTCCTCTCTCCAGCTCCTCGCGCTCGCCCCACCTGCAGCCCATGCCCGCAATTCCCTCTTTCTCCTGCCCCTGAAAATTGCTTTCCAAGCAGCGGAGGAGCTGCGCGTTGGTGTGTTGGGGTTGGTCGGTGTTTAGGTTCCTTGGTGGAGGGAGAGAGTGGGGAAGATCGGCCCCACTCTCGTCCCAGTCCATCTCTGTCTCCATTGACTTTGCATGTCCACGTATAACGGGAGCCTTTAGGAAAATTCAGCACTTGGACTGCGTTTTCGAGGTCATGAGTTCCGTGGGCTTCCACACCAACGCCTAAGGTTGGTCGAAGCACATGTGGCGCGGTGGGAAAATCCACTTCCTTTGTTTATCTTTGGAAGCCCGAGAATCCGTCGCGTTAGGGTGGTGTATTGACTCCGCCCCGCCTTTCCCATTGGGCTTCGTTTTGCTATTCGATCTCGTCCAGATCTTGTTTCTGGTGAGAGGTTAACCTCTCCAGCTCAGTTGCAGTAAGAGAAGGTGTGTTTACCGTGCAAGGAAATGTCTTTTTTTTTTTTTTTTTTTTTACAAAGTCGTTTGTAAGCTGCTTCATAGAAATGGTAAAGGGAACAATGGTACATTTGCAGTCTGTGTATCGAAGGCCAGGGAACAAAACAGAAACAGGATTATTTAAGGGGAGTAAACACTAGAAGGCAATGATGTCATAATGTGCTAGTGAACAGGAAACTGAATTGCTTAAATATTAAAAATACCGATTTCTACCACTAGGTAATGTAGCATTTTGCTTCCGATATTTCACAGAAAATGTAACACTTTAGAAGACTTTTTTTGGAAAAATTTAAGTTCGTTGGAGAATAATAACAAAAAAGTGATGAAGTGAAAAGATGATTGTGTTTGCATGTGTTTTAAAGACTGCTTAACTTTAAAATATATCAAAGTCCTTGTCCCTCAGGTAAAAATGGCATAGGAAGATCCCAAGGAGGAAGTGGCATTATTCAGTGTGGTATTAAAAAAAATTCCAAGCAGCTGTAGAATATGTTTTTTAAATGTGGCCCTATATTTAGAGCTAAGAGAATAGATATTTGCATTTTGTATAATGGCATGCAAACACGGCATTCATCATCATTAGATTTTTAATTCTTTAAAACTTCACGTCTTTGCTCTTTTTTTTTTTTAACATCTTTGATCTTAATTGTCACTTTATAACTTCCTTTGGTTGTGGGTGAG
>NW_011888856.1:1203592-1224688 GCF_000151845.1 Pteropus vampyrus
TTGTGTTTGCATGTGTTTTAAAGACTGCTTAACTTTAAAATATATCAAAGTCCTTGTCCCTCAGGTAAAAATGGCATAGGAAGATCCCAAGGAGGAAGTGGCATTATTCAGTGTGGTATTAAAAAAAATTCCAAGCAGCTGTAGAATATGTTTTTTAAATGTGGCCCTATATTTAGAGCTAAGAGAATAGATATTTGCATTTTGTATAATGGCATGCAAACACGGCATTCATCATCATTAGATTTTTAATTCTTTAAAACTTCACGTCTTTGCTCTTTTTTTTTTTTAACATCTTTGATCTTAATTGTCACTTTATAACTTCCTTTGGTTGTGGGTGAGGTAACTGACGCTTGGAGGAAGTAAAATGACCTTGCCGAGGTCACACTGCAAAACAGCCCGGGAGTAAGAATTGCTCTGGCACCATGTGTTGGTTCTGCTGGGCCATGTGGCATTTAGGAGTCTTTTAGGGTAAAGTAAAAAGTGGGGGCTACTTACAAACCAAACTGAGTGGGGCTTTTTAAGACAAAAAAGAAGGAAATATTGGTAGGAGATAGAATAAAATCTTTTAATTTTTGCTGTCGTCTAAAGTCAAGATTAATTATCCTGTTTTGTATCTGTTTTATTGGCTAAAGTAATATAATTTATATTTCCAGAAAGGAAAGTTTTTAGAAAACAAAACGTAATGTTGCTTAGACATTAAAGAAAACTGAACAACAGATCGTATGATGAAAGAGGCACTTTAGGCAGAAGTACCACCCTGGCGTTTCTCCAGATGCGTCTGGTTTTTGGTTTCAGCACTGAGGTAAAGATGACTGGGTTTGAGGTAAAGGTTTATTATGAAATAAACACTATGCTGGGCGTCAGAAGACCTGGCTGATGTCCTGGCCTCACAGCTCCCAGACTTCCTGCAAGTCAAGATCGTTTAGTTTTCTGTACTTCATTTTCCTCTACCAGAATTCTTCATGACAGTTTTAGACCTGGCAAGGATTCTTCGAGATCGTCTACTCCAGCTCTTTTAAATTTACAGACAAGAAAACTGAAACCCAGAAATGTTAAGTGACTTAAGCATCCTTACACAGCTAATTGGCACTATCAGGAAAACCAGAGCTAAACAATAGTTTAAGTGATAAAAACATGTTTTATTAAGAAAAGCTGTTGAAATAGGGGAGAAGAGACCTCAGTACAGAACTGGGCTCAATTCCAGATACAACAAGAAAAATGGGAATATATAACCAAGAAGCAGACATGGATTGTGAAGCAGAATATACTGAACACAGTTTAAGTTAGTCTGGATGATTCTGCCTTCAGAACAAGTATCACATGTTGTACTCTGGCTTCTCTGTTTATTTTAACATAGAGTGTTTTTCTTGTGCCTCTGACTCAGCTAGGCTTTTGATAGTCAGAGAGATGGAGGTGACAGAGCAGTTAGCAGTTACTTCTTAGTGTTGACCCGAAGCATCGTGTAGTTTTTAGCTTCCTCTCTGCTTTTCATTTATTACTGCTTTTTTCTATGAACTGGGAGACCACATCTACTGAAGGTATATTAGAACTGTGAATGAAATAAAAGGATTCAGTCACTTAACTCTTACTGGTTTATTATAAAGGGTTCAACTCTGCAACAGCCATATGGAAGAGATGCATAGGACAAGGTATGGGGGAGTGGCATGGCCCTTCCATGCCCTCTCTGGGCACACCACCCTCCCAGCACCTCAGTGTCTTCATCAAACTGGAAGCTCCCTGAACCCCATCATTTAGGAGTTTTCATGGAGGTTTCATTGCATAGATGTTATTGATTAAATCATTAGCCACTAGTGAACTCAATGGACCTTCAGAGAGTTCAAAGTTTGGTCTTTCTGGGGACCAGGCCCTTATCCTGAAGCTAATTGAGCACCCCGCACCACCAAGAGTCACCTCATTAGCATAAACCCTGGTAGGGTTGAAAGGATCTTGTTATGAACAACAAAAGATGCTCCCATCTCTGAGAAATTCCAGAGGTTTTAGGAGCTCTGAGCCAGGACCAGGGACAAAGATCACACGTTTTTATTATACCACACTTGAATAGTACTGAATAGTTTATAATGTAAAAAAAAGAAAAGAAAAATTAGAAAGAAATGTTCAACAATAGAGGATTGATTAATATGAGACAATGCTCTGTAGCCTTTACAATTGTTGTATATGTGTAGACATAGAAAAGAGTTTGTGTGAACCATTTTTAACTTGATTAGCAAGTTCAGCAGTTTCCAAATGCAGGGAGATTTGTCAGTAGTTAATACACCAGCAGAATAAAATTCTAGAAAACTGTCAACACAATTCTAGAAAGCTGTCAACATAATACAGGCAGTGTACAATTTATGAAATAGTCGTGTCCCAAAAGTTTGCTGTTTGAAATTCTGAATACATTTTCGCAAACTGTCTGTGTAAGAAACATCTTAACCTGTAGAGAATTTTCGTGAGTTTTTGAGCCCAAACTGACAATTGCCAGGAAACAAGACCTCAGATGCTTTTGAGAATAACTTTGTTTTATGCATTTGTAATTAAGGAGGGAAAGTAAGGAAGATTGCATGAGGGTGGGAGAAAGCAAGACGGGGATTGGATCACGTGATAGTTAAGATTATGTGCTCTCCTCAGGGTGGTTAGGCTTATTTCAAAGATGTATTAATTTAGATGCATAGAAACAAGGGGCAGTGCTTGCTTAAGGCCAAGATCAACCCTTTACTAAAGAAGTTACAGGCCTGGGGCGTGACTGCCCACCAAGACCAGTCCAGTTAAGGATTTGTGACAGATCACCCTGTGAGGGTACTTTCCATAGAACCCCTTTTTCCTCCACAAAACAATATTATAAATACTCTAGGCCCAAGTCATCCTGGAACTGCCTTAATTTTACCCAGAGAATTCTTGGCGTATATATAGTATCCGTATTTATGTTGAGAGCAACTTTATGAGTTGACCACATTTTACGTTCCAACCAGAGTCACCCTAAACAGATCTTACTTCAGTCAGCTAGAATTTTAAAGTTGCGTGATAACCCAAGTTCCATGTTTTAATTGTGCCCCCTCTCCAAAAGTCTTATTGAAATAACAGAAAATATTAGAAGCACAGATGAAATGGTAAAAACCTGGAGAATGCCAGGAACTGGGGGCACATACTAAAAACTGTTCTTTCCAGAAGACACACTGTTAGAGAGATTTCGTTGAACTTTCATTGATCAATTCTCAATCTTAAAAAAAGGTATCCTGAAATGTTGATTCCTGCCCCCTTACCCCCTTCCAGCAAACCGTAAACTCAAAGCTACAGGTAGTGGGAGCACGGAAGCCAAGTGATGGGAGGCCAACCTAGACCCTGGCTCAACTTCTCAGGCTCCTCTGTCGGACCTCTTCTGCTCAGTTCAGTAGGGTGTTGATTTTCTTCGGGGCTCCATCACGTCACTTACCATCTATCTGATGACAAGTCCCAAATGTAAATTTCCAGTTCATTCACCAACATCACCACCCCCGACCCTCTTATGCACATTACAATTTAACAACCTTTAAATCAGGAAGAAGAATAGGCTTATAAATCTTTCTTTTCCTCCTTTTTTCTTTTTCTCTATACCGTGGGTTTGTTGATAATGTCATGGTGTCAGTCAGCAAGTATGGCTTATCCTCACCTCTGTCCAGAGTTGAAAAGCATTTCTGCCTTTCATGATAAAATGCTCCCTTTGATCAACAACCTTTGGCTAACATTCCTTACCATTTTAGGTTGAATTCTCTTACCCGCCCCTGATTCCAGGAGATGGACATGACAGTCACACTTTACCTGAAGAATGGAAGTATTTGCCCTTCCTTGCCTTACCAGATGGCGCACACAACTACCAGGAAGGTGTGTAAACACAGAGAGGAGCAATTCGTGTCAGTTTTCAATCTGCCAAGACATCTTAGATTCTAAGTACTTTGGTAAATGAAAGGACTTTGGGCTATTGTGACTTTATAAAATATTTAAATGCTTGTTTGGAGACGACGAGTCATGCACTAGAAGATCTCTAGTGCGGTGCCAGGCTCATATTGGTAACGGTTGGTGAACCTTAGCCACTGTCGCCAGGACCCTGGCCAAAGTAAGTGATTAGTGGGAATAGGACGTTTGCCACTGGTAGCATTTCCTGCATTTATACTTCAGCTCCTCTCAGAGGCAAACTGAAGCACTTACCTGCACCAGCTGCAGATTGAGGCTGTGCCTGCACACTTACTAGGTTGGGACACCAGCGCTCACCTGCAAAGAGCTAGTATTGCTTCTCCACTCCCAGAGCCGTTGTTATGACAGCGCTCTGCTTGTGTGCGTGTCAGCATCCTCAATGAAGGGCAGTGCCGCGAAGTCAGTACTGCGTCTCCTCCCGCCCTAGAAGCGGGGGCTTTGACTGGCTTAACGAAGGGCTATGCCTTAGGGTATTAGAGGCTCTACCAAAACACTGGGTTGAACTTGGTTTGATTACCTGTTTTCCTAATATTTAATAATTTTCGCTGAAATGAAGCAGATGTTACTATGCAGGTTAACAAAAGTTAAATATATTATTTTAACCTCGCAGATGTTTTTATTCTAACTTTTTTATTTTGAAAGCTCTTAAACTTATAAAAAAGTTGAAAGAATAGTATAGAGCAAATATTCCACAAATGTTTATATTTGTGTATGTGTATGGTTTTACCTGTACTTTTTGAAAGTCAGTTGTAAACATCATGACTTCAACATGCATCTTCTAAGAATGATATCATTCCCAAGATAACTTCCAATATCATTATCACAGCGAAGAGATATATCAATAATTCTATATTACCACCTAATATCCAGTCTGTGTTCAGATTTCCCCAGTTGTCCCAAGAATTTCTTGTACCTATTCAAGGTTCCTGTATTGCCTTTGGTTTTTATGATTCTCTACTTTCTTTTAATCTAGAGTAATCCTGTGTAAAGTATTTCCTAAGATAAGTGATTATAGTCTGAATTTGACCTGTTATAAATCAGCCTTTTGGGCTTTTCTGATGAGTAAACTGTAAAGTTGTGAGGGGAACTCTAAGAAACCAGTGATTGTGGTGCTAGAAATAAGTATGGTATGGGTTCCTTGTTACATATCATTTTTGTTTTAATACTTCATTATAATAACTTTAAATCTCATTATTTATTAATAAGAGTAATTTACACTGGTATTTATGTTTTTCTCTGTATCTCTTAGATACTGTGTTTTTTCACTTGCCACCCAGAAATGGAAATGGAGCTACAGTCTATGGCATCTCTTGCTATCGACAGATTGAAGCCAAGGTACAGTAGTTACGATCATCAACAACAAAAAACACTCAAAAATCTTTTTTAAGTATTGACCACTTAAAGTGTAAAACTTGGGGAAATAGTCTTTTTTTAATGTGGTGCCTGTGGTATTTTAAATTTTTGCGAACAGTTTGTAGCTGTCTCTCTAATAGTACCAATTCACTCACATGGATGTTTTTTTAAGTTGATATTGGTGATTATAATTACATTTATATCATATAATGTTTTATACATTGTTTTTAGATAGGGATACCTAAATTATACATTTGTCTTCAAAATACTGTATTTAAATTTCAAGATGTCTTTGAATTTTGTATTTCTAGTGTTTGGTGCACAACTTAGAAAAAGGGAGTGGTAATGAGTGTTTTTTTATTTTAAGCAGCCTTTTTTAAAAGTAGTAGAAAGTACTTATAGTAGCTTCAGAATACTCGTAAGTTATCTTAATTCTAACTAAGATTTTGATAATTCTTAACCTGCCAGCTTAATGCCTGAATTATTATAATAACACTAATGAATAAATTCATATAAGCCAAGATGGGTAACCCCCCTTTCGTTGTGTGCTTCTGAGCAGCAGTTTTTTGTTGTTGTTGTTGTTGTTGTTGTTGTTGTTGTTTTTATGGTGAGGATACTCGGCATGGTAGCTTAGAGCTTTGCTTTCTTCATAAACTGTTACCTTACATGCTTTTATATGAGATGAATTGAGCTGTTGCCCTTTCTTGGAAATCTATTCCTTTTACCATCTTCTATGCCCTCCAGTGTATATAAACACTAGTAAAATTAATTCTCTAAAGCTGTTGCTGTTAACAGCAGTTCTCATGGTCTGCATAGCCTTTAAATGGCATTTCACGCTACCCATCTCCCTCACCCCTGGTCTGACCTGCTCCAGAGTATATTGGTGTTGCCCATTTCTCCAAGTCTTTCCTGCCTCATCTGATAACCAGACAGATAAGCCAGATATCAGAGGGATCCAGAGCCTAGGAGAAGGACTTTAGTTCCCTTTGAATAAGATGAAACCTGGTGAATGAATCCTGTCAATGTAGAGAGGTAGAAGACAGGCTGACTTGACTTAATGACTAGACATCAGTCAGTTGAAGGCACTGAGGCCCCTTGATCCTCAGGACAGATCTGAGGAGATGTCAGATAATACACTAGAGCGGGGCAAGTCGTTCTTACTTCCCTCACAGTCTTACCTGAGGTTGATTAAATGAAGACTTGTTTTTTATGAGCAGAGAACTGTCGAAATCTCACATGGGCATCTTATGAATCATGGAGGCAGGATAGACTCCAGGTAGCACAGAACACCCGCCTGAACAATTGCTGACAGTTCTTCCATCTCTGGAGAAACAGGCTGTTTTTATCATCTCTTATCTTTTATCAACTGTCCACTTCTCCCCAGAAACTGTGGTCTCTGAAAGGGCTGCCCACCTTAAAACCAGAACTGAGGATGGTTGCTTTGCATTATTAGTGTGGCAGCTTACACTAAAGTATTCTCCATCAGACTGTAAGTCCCTCGATAGTAGAGATGGTCCCTCACTGTTACATTCCCATTCCCTCCCAGATTCCAGCACAAGGTGCCCTGGCCGACTGGCACTTATTCATTCAATAAATATTTTCTGAGATTGTCAATAAAAGCTCTTGAATTTAATTAACCAAGTGCAAGAAATTTTTTCTATCGAATTGCTATATTTATGTTGAAAAAATAATGATTTTTCAATATTCCAATGAAATATTTCTAATATTTCTAATAACTGTTTATAACAGGCATTGAAAGTACGGCAAGCAGACGTCACCAGAGAGACCGTTCAGAAAAGTGTTTGTGTCCTAAGCAAGCTGGTAAGAGACCAAATGTACTCGTTAATGTGTTTACTATACATTGATGACAGATTTTTATTTGAGGATAAGGCATTAGGATAAGATTTATGAAAACAATACTACATTAAAATTCAGCAGCAGCTCATTATTTGTGTTCTTGCAGTTCCTCGTTGTCTGTGAGCAGCTTTGCTCTCATTTGTCCCAAAACTAGATAAGAGGAAGGAGATGTAATGGATAGGTTTTTTGGGGAAAAGGTTGACTCTTGACCAACATGAGGTAGTTGACATATTTCATTTATTCATTTTCTTTTGTTTTCAAGAATTCGAATAAATATTTCACTAAAAATCAAAATATTATAATTATACTCAGATTATATTGATGATAAAGGAGTACATGGCTCTTAATACTGAAAAAATTTTGGCCTTAAACATACAGTACTGTTAAAATGTATAGCTGAAACTTACTGGATTTCATTAACTAATGTCACCATAAAAAAAAATAATGATTAACTTAAAAATTTTTAAAAACAAAATCTGAAAAAAAAAATTGTAGCCTTAACTTGGTCTTTAGAAACTTAAAATGATGAAAGGAAATGAGGTAATCAGTTGTACTATAACTACTTTAAAATTGTTTCTTCTATGTACAATTTGGTCAGATGCATAATCATAAAATGTACAATTTTAACTTTAATTTTTGAAAAGAAATATATAACATTTCTTATTTTTCATAGCTCTCTTCGTTAAATTATTTGTGATGTTCCATTTTTATTACTAATTGGATTATAACACTTTTACCAGTAACACCAAATAATTCTACGTGTACTATATAGTACCCCAAAATCTCTTTGTGGGGAAAAATCCTGGTCTCCATCATATTAAGTACCATAGATCCATATGATTACTGAATACAAGTGTTTCTGCAGTTAACCTAAACCAAAATTGAGAATATTTCATTAGCCTACTCACCAAATGTGTGTAGGTTTTAATTATTTCTTCTGCAATTGTCAAATTTCTTATATCCAGAGACAATTTAAACGTAGTTTGCTTAATATAAGTTGTGCTTTGCAAAATAGGATTTATTTGGGATTTTATTGCGAAGCTTAAAAAAATACAAAACTCTAAATAATAATAATTTAATACCATGGGCCGTAATAATAAGATTTTGAGGATAAGGATATTTCTTCCAAGATAATAATTTTAAATATAGGGCAAGAGTTGTCTCCTAGAAAAGAAAGGGCTTATAAAGGACCCCAGTATCAGAAAATTGATAAGATTGCTAATCTGATCCCTGTACAGTTTCTAAAAGGGTAACCTGAAACATATACATCAGTGAATTACTTTTTTTATACTGGGACAGATGACCAAAGAAGAGGAAGCATAGGAGTACTAGATATTAGAGCAAATGCAACAAGTCGAAAGGCTTACCGAGGAAGCATTCTTAAAAGAACAATTATAATAACAATAAATGCCACATATCAAGTACCTATATGTTAGGTATTAGGTATTCTAAACCAGATACTTTTTAGATAGAATTGTCATTTTACTCCTCATAACAGCAGTGAGATAACAAGTATTTACTGTTCTCACTTTATAAATATATTTCAGGGAAAAAATATCTAAGTCTCATAGACATGTAACCACTAAGCGATAAAACTGGGGTAAAAATCCAGTTTTATCTGGATTTATCATGGGGGATGGGGAGAGCTAGCTCGCACAGAAAAGTTTGGTGGTTCATAGTGCATTGTAGTTTATATATTAAAATATGTTAATTTTTAAAATTTTAAAGTAGTTTCAAGTATAAAATATGTTGATTTTATCTTTAGATGATAATAATGACATATTAACAGAAATATTGAGGGGGAAATATTCCATCATTGGTTTTTTTATTTTTAATTTTTTTTTTTTTTTTAATGCCTATAGCACCTGGTCTTCCTAGGTGGTCTCCCATCCAAGTACTAACCAGGCCCAACCTTGCTTAGCTTCCGTGATCAGATGGGATCGGGCATGTTGAGGGTGGCATGCCCATAAACCTATTTTTAAATTTTATGTTAGTTTCAGGTATGCAGTACATTGGTTAGACTTG
This sequence comes from Pteropus vampyrus, assembly GCF_000151845.1. Classification (NCBI taxonomy): domain Eukaryota; kingdom Metazoa; phylum Chordata; class Mammalia; order Chiroptera; family Pteropodidae; genus Pteropus; species Pteropus vampyrus. The sequence continues at coordinate 1,212,776 of NW_011888856.1, forward strand.
TTTTAACTAATTAGACTATAAAGGCATTGGTAAATGCCTTTATAGACTAAAAAGGACATAAAAATCAGAAAACATCGGGAAAAGAAGATTAGGAATAAAAGGATAAAAACAGTAGAAGAAGGCCTTAAATAGGAAAAATAAGAACTAAGGAGTAACTTTGTTCAAGTATACAAAAGAATATTATGATAGAGGACACAGACTAATTGTTCTGAGCCTCTGTAGGGGACAAAAAAGGGAAATGAACTTAAATTTAATTATGAATGTTGAACTAGATATAAGAACTAGCTGCTATAAGGATGATTAAATGCCTCTACAAGTCAGCAGAACAGCGTGCAGAATTAAAATATGTTTTAAATTATTTAAATAATAATAGCTAATGTTTAAGTGCTTTCTGTGTGCCAGATACTCCACTAAGTGCTTTTCCCTGTGTTATTTAATTCTGAAAACAACTCGGCCAGATGCTCTGTCTCTTCATATACCCACGTTCACATCAGCAGGCAGGTGTGGAGAGGCGAAATGCCCAGAGTTACGCGGCTGGGTGATGGAGCAGACCCAGGAGGTGTGTGCCCACACTCTCAACCACTGCACTCTGAGCGTGTCAGACACTTTTCAACTGCAGCCAAAGAGCTAGAACAAGTGACTTAATAGCTTTCAGCTGTGAATAATAAGATACTAAAATTGAGAGTTATTTTTTTCTTCCTATTCTCTTTAAGAAGTTGTGAGATGTTACTATTATCAAACTAATGGTAATTTTTTTTCTTTAAGCCTCTCTATGGCTTACTTCAAGCAAAACTTCAACTCATTACACATGCGTATTTTGAAGAGAAGGATTTTTCCCAAATTTCCATTCTAAAGGTAACTTTATATTCCTCTATAGATGTGTTTGGCCACAAAGAAGACAGATTTGTGAGTCAAGTAAATCTCAGTAATATTGTGATAAAAGATAGTCATTTATTAACTTAAGAAAGACATTCTTCTTTGAAATAACATTGAAGGCCAGAGATCTGCCTAAAATGTACAATTCATACTTATTGCATTTAACCAAACTGTCATTTATTAGAAAATAATGACTACAAATGACTATAATTACTACAGATGTTTCTATTAATAGATATGGCCCTTTTGCAATGGCATTGCTTCTCTAAATTTGCTTATCTTCTTAATATACTGCACAGTATGTTTATGTATCAAGTTTCTGGTCCTAACCCCCATAGCAGAAAAAACCAGAAAAACTACATGACTATTTTACTGAAGATGGATAACATGCTTTCTCAGGGTTCCATGAATGTATAGAACGTGAATCTCCCCTGGATTCTAGTGAGGGTAGGACAGTTAGCTATTTAGCCAAGAAGTAGAAGGAATTTATCCTAGGAATCCATACCACCATGTGAGTACATCAAGATCTACAACGTAGAGGAAGAGCTAGAGGGAGTGCTGGCAGCTGGCAGGGTTTCAGAGAGACCTTGATAGTTTCTAAATTTAGGGCCTGGCAAAACAAACCGTCTCAATTAAAGAACCATTTTTTTCCTGATCATCGTATCTCTAATTCAGTGTGTAAAATGATAGTTAAATGTCTAAACTGATTCTGTATTTTATAGGAGCTTTATGAACACATGAATAGTTCCTTGGGAGGAACTTCTTTAGAAGGATCCCAAGTATATCTTGGTAAGTAGCCTTTTTACAAGTCAGAAGTACCTTCATTCCTTGTTGTTTGGCACACTGAATTACATGTAAAACTTCATGATCAGAATTACATTTCTATATAGGATCTAAATCCTTCAACGTTTGATGCTGCTGCTGCTGCTTTAAATATCTTCTTAGACAGTATTTATTTCTATTGACAAAGATGATAACCTACCTGTGCCAGTATTCACAACTATTATGTGAGGCACGTTTCTTCTATTCAGAATAGTAATCGAAGTCTTTTGCTTTTCCTTACATTAGTGCTGACCAGGCTAATTTCTTGTCATAATAGAGTGGGGGGAGCAAGAGAGAGATCTGCTTAGCTTTTTATGCTAAGATTTTATCAAGTTGGGAGTTTTGTTGAATTTATACTATTTGACAACCCAGAATATATATTGGTGTCCAAGGTACTCAGTAGGCACTCAGTAAATAACTTTTTCATGATTAAAAAAAATTTTTAATCACGTAGTGATTTATACTCACTCAATAAGTAGCCGAACTGGTAGTTGACTTTTGCAATCCTGTGTGCAGTGTAAGCCGGTTACAAACCTCCTATTCTGAGGACATATTTTCTCTAAATTATCTTCTCTTGTCCCATGGCAAATAGTCAGAGAAGACTGCAATTCAGAAATACCATTCTATGGAGTGCAGTGACTGAAAACCATGTCTAAATGATTGCCACTGGAGTATAACTTTCATAATCCTAGGCTTGTATAATTTGTAAAATGTTTGTAGACTGCAGAGAAGGTGTTAGAGCTGCACTGTCCACAACAGTAGCCACTAGTCACCTGTGCTCTTTACATTTAGATTAGAATTAATAAAAATTAAATAAAATTGAAAAGTCCATCTGTCAGTCACACTTGCCACATTTCAAGTGCTCGTTGACCACATGTGGCTACTGGATCGGACAGTGCAGGTTTAGACACTTTCGTCATTGCAGAAAGTTCTGCTGGACAGTGCTATGTTTAACTATTAATAGTAACTTGATAAATTCCAAGTACATCAAATACTAATAAATATTTTAATATTTGCATATTCCATATTCCCGCATTTTTTTTTATTGCCTTTCCTTTGAGAGTAGAAAACCTTTGTTTGCCAAAAACAGTAAGTTGTAGTTATAGATTAGCTTTTTTGTTAACATCGTAGGTCTGTCTCCTCGAGATCTTGTGCTTCATTTTCGACACAAGGTATGATACCTTATTTAATTTATGATCTACTAAAATTGTGTTCATTTAACTGGGCGAACGCCATGTGCTACGCGGTCAAGTGCAGATTGTGGCATAACCATGTCTTAGTTCTTCTAAGACATCTCTCAATGATACAGTCAAAAGTGTCGGTAGTGCTTGTGTGATAGAAATTTCTATCACCTGTTTATTTTTGTGCAGGACAAGATACTTTTTCTATTGTCTTTGTAATTTCGGAGACCATGAAATTAGAATGGAAAGAAACATGTAATCTTGCAGAACGTTTTATATGTTGTCCTGAAACGGAAAAACTTTCCAGCGAAATATCTATATTTATGCCTTCTGACCTTTATTACTAAAGCATATCTTGGCATATACACATTGATCATTCATTTAATGAGCATTTACTGAATATCTGCTGTACAAATGCTCTGGACAGATTCAGAAATAAACGAATAGTTCCTGCCCCTTTAAAGGAGCTTTCACTATGTCAGGCTAAAATGGCACAACTCCTCCAGAAAGCACATTTTAGAGATTTGAGTGGTTCTCACGTTTTCTAGAGGACACATAATATTTCTCAGTATAAGTTCATAATTTTCAGTGTATTTTTTAAGCACTTATTTATTGAGTAAATGATATATAGTTATGTTCAAAGAGGAAAAAAGGCAAATAAATGAATAATAGGCTTGTGTTTCTTGTTTTAATATAACATTTATTATTTTTTTTCATTAGGTCTTAATTCTGTTTAAACTAATTCTTCTCGAAAAAAAGGTGAGATTTGAAGGAATGGACTATTTCACATTTATTGACATTCTTTAAATACTATATAAAACTAAAACTAATGGTAAAGTATAAATTAACTTTTTTGACTATCAAATTGTTGTGAACTGAAGTCCATGTTTTTGTTCACTATTATAGAAGTATAAATTCATGCAATCTTGGGGAAAGTTTGACAGCATTCAGTTATCAGAATGGCGTTTGGTTGGGTTTTTTTGTTTTATTTGTTTGTTTTTTTAATTTTAAAAGAGTTTATTTGAGCCAAACTGATGATAGACATATGCCGGGAGCAAAATTTCACATGCTCTCCAGAATGATTTTGACTGCCGGTAACAGAAAACCCAGTTTAAACTGCTTTAAATAACAAAGTAATATAGTGGCTTCTTTCAGACTTCAGGATTGGTTGACAGAATGGTTCAACAGTGTAATTAAGTACCTAGATTTTTCCCATCTCTTTGCTCTACAATTCACAGTGCTAGTTTTTTCCTAAGCCTGGCTTCCCTCATGGTATCGGATAACTGTCAAGAGTAATCCGGTTATATACTTCCTCAGTTATACCTAGTGGCAGAAGCGAGAACTCTTTCCAGACTATTTAGTAAGAACCCTTCCTTTCAGTTTGTTCGGGGCCTCTGAGGCCATCTGCTTACCCTGAAGCAGTAACTGTTCCCAGAGTGATTGGCTTCTACTTGGGTTCCAGACCACTCTCTACTACAAAGGGTGGGATTGCCATGATTTTAGACCAGATTTGTATCAAGGATTTTAGATCAAGGTTTGCAAACTAAGCCCCAGGGCCAAATCTGGCCCACCAAGCTATTTTTATAAATAAAATTTTATTGGAACTCAGTTACACCCATTCGAACACTTTTGTAGACAGCTGCTTTTGCACTGCAGTGGCGGAGTTGAGTAGTGCTCGAGAGACCATATGGCCAGCAGAGGAAAAGCTCTTGCTATCTGACCCTTTATAAGAGAAGTTTGCTGACCTCTGGTTTAGACTAATCAAGAGGCTTCCCTGTATCTGGGACCAGCCAGTTTTATATCCCATATTACTGTGCTCAGTGGAGTAGGGTGGGACGAATGTTGGAAAGTCAGCCATTCACAATATCCAGTATGGTTCATGACCTTAAAATTTTTATTTCCTTTTGCCCAATAATTCTCCTCTTAGATAAGAGTTTTATCCCAGAATTAATCTGAGTTGGACGCAAAGCACTATCTAAGAGATTCTATCACAGAATCATTTTTAAGAATGAATTTTCAGTGAATAAATAATGGTTTATATTGTATACTGTATATAATTCCAAACAACAGATTCTGTGATTTTTAATTGTTGTAAAGATGTTTTATGTCATATTAAGTAAAAAAGTTTGTCCAACTACATATCAAGCCATGATCCCAATTTCATAAATAAATGTGTATTTTTTGAAAAGAGACTAGAAGGAAAGACATCAATAGTTTGGTGAGAAATAGGTTATATTTTTAAGAAGGAGATACTTCTCTGTGTTCTAGTTTCTGTAATGACTGTGTATTCCTTCTAACAGAAAAAAAATAAAAAAAGAATGAATCTAACATATACTAGTACAATGTTTAACCTTTTAAAAAATATTTTAGTGTTGTAAAATACACAAACATAATTCACCATCTTAACCATTTTTAAGTGTGCAGTTCAGTGGTAATAAGCGCCTTGTTGTGCTGTCGTAACCATCCACAGAACTTTTCACTCTGTAAAACCGAAACTCTGTACCCATTAAACAATAACTCCCCGGTCGTCCCCCGCCATCTCCTGGCAACTGTTCTTTTACTTCCTGTCTTTATGACTAGTTTCCTCATACAAGTGGAATCATACCATACTTGTCTTTTTGTGACCGGCTTATTTCACTTAGCATAATGTCCTAAAGGTTCATCCACATACATGTGTCAGAATTTACTTCCTTTTGAAGGCTGAATTATGTTTCATTATTTGTACGTACCACATTTTTTTAATCCATGCATTCATCTATGGACACTTGTGTTGCTGTCATGAATAATGCTTCTATGAACATGGGTGTACACATATCTCTTCAAGACCCTGCTTTCAGTTCTTTTGGATAGAAACACAGAAGTAAGATCGCTGGATCATATGGTAGTTCTATTTTAAGTTTTTCGAAGAACTATTATACTGTTTATAATGGCTGCACCGTTTTACATTCCCACCAGCAATGCACAAGGGTTCCAGTTTCTCCACTTCCTAATCAACACTTGCCATTTTCTAGTTTTTGATAGTAGCCATCCTACAGGTGAGGCAGTGTCTCCTGGTTCGATTTGTGTTTCCTAATGATGAATAACACTGACATCATTTCACGTGCTTGTTGGCCATTTGTATATCTTTCTTAGAGAAATGTCTGTTCAGGTCCTTTGCTTATTTTTTAATCAGGTTGTTTGTTTTTTTGTTGTCGAGTTATAGGTTTCAAACTTTTTTATTGCAATCCATAATAAAAAATGTTTTACATTGCAACATAGAGCAACGTATCTGAAACGAAAGCTCTGCAAAATAATGCTTTAGCCTAGACACATGCAGTGGCATTTATGAACAAGTAAACTTTATGTAATGTGGCAAATCAATCAGGGGTACATTCTTTGAATGTTGATTTGATAAAGACATCTTTTAACGCAACACTTGGTTTCTATACATGGGTGCTGTGCTGTCAAACAGTAGTTTAGTGTCCCTAAATGATTTGTTAAAAAAGGAAAGACATCTCACCTAAGCAAATCTCATGCTTGTTTTTTCAACTAATGTGATTATTACCCGTGTTAGTTTTAGTGTCATATCTAACTGAATCCTGTTTCTGATTTTTTTTGCAATTGTTATTTATGAAAAATGTCAAACATAGAAAAGTTGATAGAATAATATAAGGAACATTTTCACATCTTTAATCTATATTTACCTGTTAACACTTTACCGCTTTTGCATTACATTGCTTTATACTGTATGTTTATTTTTCCCCATGAATCATAATTTTAAAGAAATTTGTAGATATCATAATACTTTATACCTGAATACTTTAGGATATATTTCTTAAGTATAAGGATATGTGTCTACATAACCTAAACAGCATTTTCACACTCAAGAAATTTAACATTGATACAGTGAATGATTTCTAATGTATAGTCCATTTAAAAATTTCCCCGGATGTCATAATGATGTCCTATAAGTCAGTTGTTGTTTTGTTTTTTTTTTCAGTCTGGAGACCAAGGATCATGTATTGCATTGTTAGCTTTCTTTAATGCCAAACAGTTCTACCCCCTCATTTTTTTTTTTTTTTTTTTTTTAAGAATACAGACTAGTTGCATTATAAGATTAGATTTGTCCTATTGTTTTCTTGTGGCTGGCTCTAGATTAAACTTTTTTGGCAAGAATGCTGTAGAGGTGTTGGTGTGTCCTCAGGCATCACATCAGGAGGCCCATAATTGGTTGATCATTTGATTAATGTAGTGGTTGCCAACTTTCTTCATATTAAAGTACTTGTTTTGCCCTTTGCAATTAATAGGTAATCTGCGGGATGGTAAATTTGCATCTGTGTGAATATTCTGTTGCCCAACAACCTTTCACAGTAGTTTTAGCATCCGTTGGTAATTTTTACCTGAATCTGGGTGGATGCTTGGTGATTTTCTAATCCTCTCATTAAATCTGTACCGATAGCTGTTATTCTTCTATAAAGAAAAGTTTCTTTCCCCTCTTTTTTTCTTTTTTAAGTATCACATGGTCTCAGGTTTTCTAATTTGATTTTGATGGGCTCTCTTTTAGGTTCTCTTTTATATTTCTCCAGTGAATAAATTGGTGGGTGCCCTGATGACTGTGTTATCCCTTTTTCCAGGTAAGCGAGTAGCAGTATCTACTGTTTCTTTTGTTTGACTAGTACTGGAACTTTTCAATAATAAAAACGTTTTCAAGGATAAACTCATTAGGGTTAACATTTCTGTTTTAATATGACATTTTCATTTTGACAATAGTTTTTTTTATCTGAGATTTTCTTTTTTTTTATTAGAATGTGTATAAGCATAACTTATTAAAATTTTTATTGGAGAGTTCTATTTAGAAGGGAATATACAACTCTTATTTGCTTCCACCTCGTTAGAAGCCAAGCTGTTCTCCAATGTTTTATGTTTTAGGCATGATCGAACATGGTCTCAGTGACTGTTCTCAGTACAGACCCCGAAAGAGTATGTCTGAAGATGCTGGACTTCATGAAAGTAATCCCCCTGCGGATGATTTTGCTTCTGTGTCTGCTCCTAACATTTCAAACACCAACTCGGAAACTGTCAAGAAATTTATGACACGAAACCACGGAGGAGATGTGGCCATCAAGACTGAAGAACCTTTGTTCCAAGTAGAAGCTGACAGCAGCAAAGGACAGGAACTCAGTGATACCAATCAATATTTGAAACCTCCTTCTCGTCCATCTCCAGAGTCTTCAGAAAGTGACTGGGAGACCTTGGATCCTAGTATCTTAGAGGACCCCACCTTGAAGGAAACGGAACAAGTGGGGTCAGAACAGACAAACTCTTTTCCAAAGGAGTCAGTGCCCTCAGACAGCCCTCCGATTACTGTACAGCCTCAAGCTAATACGGGCCAGGTGGTCCTCATACCAGGGCTGATTTCCGGTTTGGAAGAGGACCAGTATGGCATGCCCCTAGCCATCTTCACAAAGGTAAAGTGTAATGTCCTTTATTGAGCCCCTAAAGAATCTGACAGAATCCTTTTAGAATTTAACCGTTAGTGTTGAGCACATTTTCAGGTCTGAAAATTTTCCTTGAAAACTAAAATACATACCAAATGTATCATGCTGTGGTGTCTGTGCCCATAGTGTAAGGCTCTAGGGTTACACTAATTCACAGAGTTTTCACTGGAAAAGTTTGGAAGCTTAGTAGATACCAGCCATCACTACATTGGGTCTGTTTTTAATCATTCAGGTTTATTTTTGAAAAAGGATGAATTGAGAAACTCCAGATAGTCTTAATTTCACTTAATGAATATATAAAAATACTACAATTCCAAAAGCTACAAATTTATGAGGAAAAAAATGCTGAGATGGATAACTGAAATATTATGCCTTATAACATGGAATAGAGTGCTTTGGTTAACTTTCCCTAAAATTGTTTTAATCTTTTTATGAAAACCCATTCAAAATGTATTTGTAAATTTTTAAAATAAATTAAAACACAACATGGTAAATTAATTTGAATCTTTAATTCGGGGTCTTATATCCCAGGATATCATTCGTTAATGTCAGTAATACATTATGATTATAGAAGCTACGTTATTTGGATTTTGTTTTCATCCTATTCAGGAAACACTACTTATTTTATTGCCATTCTTGAATTATTTTTCAAAATGGAGCAGAAAAATAGAAATTCCATTTCATTCCTTAGTCAGCGAGTATTTCTTGTCTTTATTTGTGCCAGGCACCGTCCTAGGCTCTAAATTCTTGCGTTCGTGATTTTGCATTCCACCATGAAAGACAGGTACATCTTTCCAGGAGCTAGAGCAAAGTCTTATGTTTTTCTCTAAATAACATCTTTTATGCATGAAGTAAAACTTTATAGGGAAAAGGAAGATGGGGAGTATAGACTGGACCGTGTCTTTCTTCTTCCACCATACTCTACGATTAATTCTTTTTGGGTTTATCCAGCTTTGCAAAGAAGTACTTGCTCCAAGTTAGTATCGCCAAGTAATTAACAGAGAATGTTGTCTTTGTTCACTTCGTGGCCTGTTGGGGGACTCTGAATTATCCTAATCGGTTACACGATTGAACCCAAGCACAATTTCTGAAAACTGGGATTTAGGAACCTGGGCAAAGAACTCAGAGTTCTCAAAAGACCAGGTATAGACAGTAGCCATGAATTGTGGGTTTTCCAAAGTCACATGTGGGTGTCATGACTACCTATACTTTTTGGGGCCCTTACTTTGCTGTCCCCCCTGGACTCCCCCACCTCTAATTGTTATCATAGTGGGGTTATCATTGTGGAGTTATCGAGAGAGAGATTAACTGGGGAGGGATTTTGTTTTTGTCAGTGAGGTTGCTGAATTAAAGCATTGTAAACATACATTTTGTGCTGTCAATAAACCATGTTGACTGAATATTCTATTTGTGCTCATTATACCAGTACTAAATATATGACGGGCTTACCACCATCGTGATGGTAGATAAAACGTTTTTCTGTATGTTTTATTATGTACTGATTAAAATCTAATTTGTTGTTTAATCACATTTTCAAATACACATGTCGATTCTTTCATGTTGGTAACTTCGGAATATGAAATATTCTTAAAAGTGAATAGTCTTCAGACTCTTTTTTTCTTGAAGATCTTAAAATGCTTGTACAGAAGGGATTAGGTTAGCAGACAGCTTGAAAAGTAATTTCAAAAATAGCCAGAGAGAAGCTTGGGTGCCTGGAGAATACTGCCGAAGTGGCACAGTGAGCCTTGAGGAGAATAATAAGCCGACTGGTCTCCTGACTCGGTATATGAATAAATGGACACAGACTTCTGCATGATAAAACAGTTATGTCCGGAGGAGACTCCCTGTCTCTCCAGCTTTCCAGGCTCTCTGGTACTTGAAATTGCCTGAGGATGATGCCTTCATGTCAGTCTTAGAGGTTAGGCTTACTATGTAAATGCTGTCGGTAGCCGATTCTAAAACGTGCTTGAGCCTTTCCAGGGAGCTGATTTAGGAAGTGTAAGGAAGAAGCTGGGGTGCTGAGGGAGAGGAGATTGGCTACTGTCGGGGTTTGTAAAGTGGTGGTGACAGTTTCCACTCCCACAACAGTGCATGGGGGTGCCCCCTTGCCCCACCTTCTCATTATACTTGCCGTTGTGAGACTTTTTAACATTTAGCCAATCCGATGGTATCTTGTAGCTTAGTTTGCATTTTTTCAGTAATCACTGTTGAGGTTGAACGTCTTTTCCTATTCTTGTTAAGCATTTGGATTTCCCTTTGGAGTACTTGTTCAAAGCTTCTGGATTATCTCCCTTGTCGTCAGTGATTCGTCGGACTTCATATATTTCAGATATCTTTTCTGTTGATGAATCTTTTATCTTATGGGGACTGCTTTGGCGGTCTTAAATTTAAGAAATCCTCTCCTACGTCAAGGCCATAAAAAGTCTCCTAAATTATCTTTTAAGCTTTATAGTTTTGACTTTTACATTTTGGTTTTTATCTACCTGGAATTAATTTTTGCATATGATCATGTTACTGGATTTTAGTTGTTGCTCCATGGGCGTGTCTGTCCCTGGGGCAGTCCCACACTGTCAGGCGGAGAAAAGGCTTCCCCTCTTGTTACTGTTCTTAGCAGTTTTCAGCTCTTTGCATTTCCACATGAATTTTAGGATCAACTTAAGTTCCTAAGTTGCGATCACACGGGTTGAGATTTTGATAAGGATTACCTTTAAATTCTAGATCAGTTTTGGAGAGAACTGGCATCCCTATGATATGGAGGCTTTCGATTCATGAACATGCTCATCATCCTTGACCAGAGGCGAGATGAGCAAATGACATTTGGTCCTGATCATGTCGCAGCCCTTCCAAGTGGCAGAGAAGAAGGCACACAGTGTCTCCCAGATCTACCAAGCTGAGATGTGGGTTTTAATTGTGGCATAGAACAAAATCCACCCTTTTTAGTGCACGGTTTAGTGGTGTTAAGTTACGTGCACGTTGTTGTGCCCCAGATCTCCAGAAGTTTTTCATCTTGCAAAACCGAAACTGCAGACCCATGAAATGACAACCGCCATCCTCTTTTTACCCCAGCCCCTGGCAACCACTGTTCTTTCTATTTCTATGAATTTGACTACTTCAAGTAACTCATATAATGGAATCATACAGAATTTATCTTTTTGTAACTGGCCTAGTTAACAGAATACCCTCAAGGTTCATCCATGTTGGAGCTTATGACAGGATTTCCTTCCTTTTTTAAGGCTGAATAATTGTCCATTGTATGTATCTACCACATTTCATTTATCCACTCATCCTTCAATAGACATTCAGGTTGCTTCCAAATATGAGAGGTAAAGTACCCTACAAAAATGGAAAATAGGGGGTGGACTGGGTGTGAAGGGTACGAAAAGACCCACGCCCCTGCTATCGCTGTATGTTAAGGACCTGTAAGGGATTTAGGCTAAACCAATCATCATTAAAAGCAATGATGGCAACATTTTAAAGCTATTTTGAACTACTATTGTAAATAATTTTATAAACACGTAATACTTTCATACGGTTCAATATTCAAATGGTTCCAAAAC
>NW_011888856.1:1226733-1229146 GCF_000151845.1 Pteropus vampyrus
TGCCTTATATGGCACTGCAGCAGCATCATCTTCTCTCTGATGTCACCGTTCGGGGATTTGTTGCTGGAGCTACTAACATCCTTTTTCGGCAACAGAAACACCTCAGTGATGCCATTGTGGAAGTAGGTTTATGTGTGAGTGTGTGTCCTTGACACTGCTGGTCTCTGTTTTTCTTTCTTAAATGGAATTATGAGGGCATGGTAATTACACTCATAACGGTAATCATCGCTTCCCATGCCAGGCATTCTAAGCTCCTCGAGCACATTAACTGATCTGATTTCTCATAACAACCTGGATTGTTACCATTTCCCTTTCATGCTTGTGGCAGTGAAGGAACTGAGAAATCAAACAGCGAGTGTAGTGGGCGAGCCAGGACTTCAGCCCTGACAAGCTGGTCCTACTAGGATGTTAACGATTCAAATGCGTTTATCGTTTAGATAATTTAAATCCTTCTAGCCTGTTTAATATGCCTCTGATATCAAGAAGAAGAAGCTAGAGATAAAATTAGACATTATCAATATATAAGAAATTTAAATTATTTGTTCAACTTTACAGGTAAAGTAATTTTTTTTAAAAAAGGGAAATTTAAACCACCCTAAGGTTTTGGTACTTTCTGTTATAAAACCTGCTTTCTGGGACATGTTTGCAATATGTAAATGAAAAATCTGGGGTTCAGATCTGTATATATGATGATCCCAATTTTGAGGAAGAAAAAATATATACATACCTTCCAAGGCAGGCAGATACAGGTGAGAGGACCACGGAGTTGCTTCAATATGATTGGTCACGTTCTAGTTCTGAAGTTGCCAAGTTCATGGGTATTTGTTATGATTATGCTTCAATACTAATGCATAAGTTACATATATTTCTTAATACATCAAATATCATATAACAGAAATACTCCAAAGTATCTGTGCACTCAGAGGAAAAATGTTTAGGAATTATACTTATTAATTCATTTCTGGTTGTGTAATAAAGGTAATACTATACTTTTTAATATTCTCCGACATATTTACAGTCGACATGAATTCTATAATTCAAAAATATTTATGCATATATTTTCTAAAAAAAGAACATTTTTACAAGATAGATAAAAATTTCAGTAGAAACACCTGTCTGTTTCTTAGACTCACCTTTTGAGTATGCTGTTATTCATATTTTTTATTTCCAGCTGCAACTTCCCAGTAGTTACTCTTTGAAATGTGGCATGGGTATCTGCGTGAATGCCCACACTCTGACTTGTACCTGGGTGCCCTCTAGGTAGAAGAAGCTCTGATCCAGATTCATGACCCAGAACTCAGGAAGCTGCTTCACCCCACCACTGCAGACCTCAGGTTCGCAGATTATCTGGTGAAGCACGTGACTGAGAACCGCGATGACGTCTTCCTGGATGGCACGGGTTGGGAGGGAGGTGACGAGTGGATCCGAGCCCAGTTTGCAGTCTACATCCACGCGCTGCTGGCTGCCACGCTGCAGCTAGGTAAGGAGCACACAGGCTTTCCATTTTATAACGATTATGATGCTTTAAATTACATAAGAAATATATTGTCGTTGTAGAAAAATTACCTGTTACTCCGTCATACAGAGGTAACTACCCTTAGCATTTTGAGTACTTATATTTTTCCAGACCTTTTTCTCTGCATATGTTTTAGACTTTAGTTTTGTGGTATTTGTGGTCGTTCTTTAACCAAAATGGATTTCAAACTAAACTGAGTTTTTCTTTATGATAGAAACATAAACATATATCAAGATATTTGTCATTTTTTCATGGCTGTTTAGTGTCCCACCGTATGAAAGAATATATCAGTATTTGGGAACTATTTGTAAACAGTGCTTCCATGTTTTTAAGATATATAAAAGAAGAAAAGAGAACTATAAAAACATAGAAATCATTGGAAATCACATTCTGAGTGATTAAAGCTTCATATTTATATATCTACGTTTACCCGCTCCATTTTAACCATTTAATAGAAATATTATTCTTGTGGCAGAATTAATATGATTCCTATTAAATGGTTAAAATGGAGCGGGTAAACGTAGAATCATCTTGTATTAAAACTATCTCATTCCCCATAGGAGAAAATATCTAAGAAGGGAAAGTGACACTCTGCCGTGAGCTTTTGCACCAGGGACGCTTGTCACCCTGCACGTTTAGCAGAGATTCAGTAGATTTGTTGTTGCTGTTGTCATTGTTAAGAGTCTTGAGCTTTTGTTTGTGCTTTGTTTCAGTGATCTCTATCACTGTTTTCGGTGGTGTTTTTTAATTGTGGCGAAATGCATATAACCTAAAATGTATCGTCTTCACCAGTGGCATTTAAGTACATTCACTTAAATGTTTTTCAACCCCACCACTGCCACCTCCCAACTTAGTTCTTCACAGAGTGTATGTATGTGGAGTAAGTACTGGCTTCAG
>NW_011888856.1:1230801-1232834 GCF_000151845.1 Pteropus vampyrus
TCTTTACCTTGTTGACGATTTCTTTTGCTGAGCAGAAGCTTTTTAGTTTGATGTAGTCCAGCAGCTCACAATTAAAATATGGAGCAACAGCCATTGGAATCAGTTCTCCAAACCTTTTCTATTTTTCCAAGTAGAAGAAATGCTCTGTATTAAAGCTTCCCCGTGGTATTCATAAAGTAGAAAAGTTTTCAACATTAACTGTGAAAATCCCATTGTTATTTTGAGTATTTTGACAGTGAAATGCAAAGAAACTGAGTTTCACCAAATAGTAAGGCAAAGTCCAAAGAGAAAATAGTGCCTAAAAGAATGGATTCATATTTTCATTCTAATCTTTTTCTGTAGAAAATATGACATTTGTGAAAAGGTAGAAAGATACCCCGTTGCAGCCTCCATATGTAAATATCAGTACATTTACTCACTGTCCAGCTGTTACTTTGTTTAATAAACAATGCCATGCTAACCTTGGTAAGGAGAACATACACATATTTTGAAATTGTAAGGAACCGTAGACAATATCTGGCTCAACCTTCTTCTTTTCCAGTTAGGAAAATGAAGTTCTGAGTGATTAAATGACTCACCAAAGGCCACATAGCTTCTTTACAGGATGTCTGGAATTAGATCCATGTTTCTTGACATCTGTAGGCTATCTCTCCAAAAAAGCAGGAAGGCAGAGGAGGTAAAACTGTTGCTTTACCCTTTTTGGTTGTTAGTCTTCACATCCCTGACTGGCTACAGTCCAGCTCAACTTTCAAATATTTTCTTGACAGATAACGAGAAGATGTTATCGGACTATGGGACGACCTTTGTTACAGCGTGGAAGAGCACTCACAACTACAGGGTCTGGAACAGCAACAAGCATCCGGCACTTGCAGAAATAAATCCCAAGTAAGCACATCCTCCGAAGACGGATAGAACATGAACTGGTTGGTTTACTATTGTGCCCCAATAAAACCATAACTTTAGTGATATTGTGAAGATCTTCAAGAATCTCCTTAAATAGATTAGAAAAGGCCCCCAAATACAGAGAAGTAGCTGAAGACTTCATACCTGTTCACACTGCACAAAAAGCACAAAGCATTTTCAGAAGCACCGACGTTTCTCCCAGCTCGGGGTGTGAGGAGGAAGCGCTGGCCGTTGCTGGTGCTCAGAACGGGGTGGCTCTCCTCTCCCTTTTCCTGGGCCTGCACCTCAGCAGGACGGTCCAACAAAATAGAAGTCTCGAAGGAAATACCACTGATTAAAACTGAGAGGTTGTTTTACAGTGTGAAGTATAAAAAACTAAAGTTGATATTTGAACTCCTAGATATCTGGTCAAACCTAGCTCCCATGTCAGATTCTAAAACTCAGCAAAATTTAATGCCTGTCACGGTATTGAATGTCAGCTGGGCAAAGACTCTGTCCCACGCAGGCGTAAAGGCATTTGACAATGTCGTGGAATGGGGCCGTCAGGAACAAGACCATCTGGGTGTGACAGGGAACAGTAGAGTCTAAGGAGATCAGCCAACACAGCGCATACATCCTGGGAACTTACTATTTCTAATTTAAAAGATTAAAATGATGTGGGGTTTTTTTGTTGTTTTTTTTTTTATCATACAAGCATACACTAAATGTTCTCGTTCGCATTTTAAACTTTTACTTCTTGGTGAGAATCAGACAAATATCAACTTTGTACTGACTACCATATTATTTGGAAGCTAAGGTTAATGTAACTAGACTGGGGATGTGATTTCAGTGATGCTAGAAAGGATACTCCCCCTTTCCTGCCCCCCTAAAAAATCCAGATGTTTATGTCATAGTAACTTGAGGGAGCATCTGCAAGGATGAGGTAGTATAGCAGAGTCTTAGAGAGTATGTCTGTTAAACTTTATATCATCTATCAAGAAAAATGACTAGGTTCAGGACCAATTTTGGTGAATTTAATCATCATATTGGGCTATCGCAGAAACCTGTGTTGCCATATGAATGTGGTAACAACAGAATTAAAAGGCAAAGATGTTTTAATAGTATTAAATGAAAGGGCTAAGAGTTCAAAG
>NW_011888856.1:1233809-1267866 GCF_000151845.1 Pteropus vampyrus
ATATGATTTTTACATATATATATGTAAAAATCAGGTAACTAAACCAGAATTTCTCCCTTTTGTATATTTTAATACCTGCATTTTGAGTTGCTTTTCTAATAGAAAATTGAGGTTTCACCAGTCTGTCTACAAATCTTTGTATGACCAATGGCACACGATGATAAGATGACCAGAATCAAGGTACAATCCATGGTCATTGCCTAAGTCAGTGACTCAAACCCAGACTGTCCTGGGGAGAGTTTCTAAAATGTTGATCCTTAGACCCCACCCCTGACCAAATAAATAAGAGCATCACACCCCCCCGCCCACAAAAAAAAAGCACCTTTTTCACAAGTGAGGAAATAAGCTCAGAGAGGCTCCCATCACTGAGCAGTCGAAGCCCCACTGACCAGATGTTCGGAGCACTGTGGCCCAGTGAGGTTACTGATAAATCAGCCCTTGTGGTAACTCTGTTGCTCAGCATTATTGCTGGGGCACTCAGAGTCTAACTGGAATTTTGTTTTACAGCCATCCTTTTCAAGGCCAGTACTCAGTGTCCGACGTGAAGTTAAGGTTCTCACAGTGAGTATTTCGAGAAAATACTAGGAAAATTCTTACGTCTGAATTTATGCCATGTGTTCCATCGCTAATTGGGAATTGTTTTCCTCCACTTGATAGACTTGTGCTTTGAATAGTAACCAGATATGTGCGTAACAGTCTCTAGCTCAGCAGTGTGTACGTTTCAAAGTGAAAACACTGCTGTTTCATGAAGAATGGTGTGAACTAATAATAGGATTTGCCATTTTTATTTTGGTGAAGTCACTTTAGCAAATCATGACTAGGGGGAATTAACCATATGTGTACGTTCCTTCTGTCCTTACCACTCGGTATTGTCTAAAGAGACACATGCCTAAAAGGTTAATAAATTAATTGATGCATAACAAATAATGAATAATTTAGCTGTTCAGTAATTCTGATTTGGGGGATGGTTATAGAGCAGTGTGTGTGTGAGAGAGATTTTTTTTTTTTAATTGTACTTAACACTTCTTTCCTTTACTCAGTTCCGTTCAAAACAGTGAACGTGGCAAAAAACTTGGAAACGTCATGGTCACAACCAGCCGGAATGTTGTACAAACAGGAAAAGCTGTTGGTAAGGCCTTTAGCCAGAAACAGATCGGAATCATAACACACATCTCTCTGTCCTCAATATGTCATTGATAAAAACATAAAGTTATAGAGATCTGTGTATCCCATGATAATACAAGAATAGTCCCATGGTCGAATAGAGATTTGTTTGTTGTCGTCATTGTTTTAATTTTTGTCTTATTCATTAAAAAAATTGTTGTGGCACCAGATAATACCAAACAAAGTTCAGCAAATTTTGCCACATCTGATGGAGAGTGACAAAATCTTCTGATGAGTTCACTGTTCTGTTACCAGGATTTGAGCTTTCCTGGAGTTTTCCCCCCATTGCCTGAGCTGCCCACAGTTCTTTATAAATGGTAGAGAGTGATGATAAAGTTGGCGTTAGAAACTGCTGTCTTCTAAGGTGGTATCACACAGTAAAGAAAATCAGTGAAACCAATAGTTGTTTTTTTTAAAAGATCAACGAAATTAATAAAACATTTATAGGCTAATGAAGAGAAAAAGAGAGAAGGTATAAATTACCAGTATTGGGAATAAAAGAGAGGATATCACCACAGATCTTACAGAAATTAGAAGGATAAGGGAATACTGTAAATAAATTTATGCCAGTTTCTTACCAACTTAGATGAAATATACAAATTCTTTGAAAGACTCAAATTGCCAAAACCGACTCAGTACAAAATAGAAAATCTTAATAGCCTTACATCTATTAAATAAATTGAATTAAAAAATTAAAAACCTTGCCATAGGTTTTTAATTGAATCCAGGCCCAGATGGCTTTACTTATGAATTTTAAAGATTTTGTATATTAACTTTTTATATAATTTCAAATTTCAAGAAATGATGTAACAATACACAAGGAACTCCTGATCATCTCAGATTCACCAATTATTCACATTTGCCACATTCCCTTTGCCATACCAATATGTAAAAACAGGACCCGTCTCCTTACTTAGCTCCTGAGAGAGGTTGACTAATCCCCACTGAACAGTTCAGAAGTCCCAGACCTGGGTAATCTCTGTGCAGGGTCCTCGTAGCTCTAACATGTGGGTAATTAGAGATAGACAGCATGAGAAAACCACTCTACAGACTCGTCTTAGAAGACAAAGATGAAACACATAGCCTGTTGCGAGGTTCGTTTTATTACAAAGGAATGGAATTTGATATATAAACGTTTGCTTCCATAGAATATCATGCATTTGACTTATTTTTAATTCTTATTTTTAAGTAAGAAAAGTTCTTCTTCATTATAGATGTTAGTTGTTACTTAATTTTTAGCAGTGCCACTGCCAATATTTAAATTATAAGGTCAGTTCTCCTCTTCTACGCTCCGCTCTCCCAAAATAGAGAGCATGTGAGACTTTTCCAGCTCTCCAGGTGATTGTGACGCACAGCCAGTGCTGAGAACCGCCGGCCTAGCAAAGAGTTCGCTGCATAGCTTCAGGATGCTTAAGCGCTAGTGGGCACTTATGCCCAGAAATTGTCCAATTTCCTATTAGACATTCCTGTGGAAAGGGGTTGTTTTGAAATTAGAAATTTAAATGGCAGTTTAGTAAACTATTGACATATTGGTGTAACATTAATTAGCATTGGTCTTTCACTGTCTCTGAACGAAAGTGAAGGCGTTTTTCCTCTTGTGTTCCCCTCCTCCTCCCCTCCATCCAGGCCAGTCCGTCGGAGGAGCTCTTTCCAGCGCAAGGACAGCAATGTCTTCGTGGCTTTCCACTTTCACCACTCCCGCCCCGCAGAGTCTCACTGAGCCACCCGATGGGAAGCCCTGAGCAAGGTGTCCAGGGGCCACCGTTGCGCTCTTCGGTTTAAGTGTTCCCTGTCTGTCTGCTGCTCCCAGACTGTTCCTCTTCGTTGGCCAGGCCCACAGCAGGGGACCGATATGTCGAACTGTTTACATGGACAATTGCCCTCTGTCTAAATGAATGTCACAGGATGCTGGAAAGATGAAATCACAACCATAGCAGGGATGGCCTCCCAGGTTGGGGTTTGAATTGACTACTTTTATTTCAGTCTGAGCCTGATTAAAACACGCAGTGTACCTTCTAATAATTTTTGAATTCTGATAGTATACATCTGTTTACTTTAGAAAAGTTTTTACTTATGTAAATTTTGTTCTGTTTAGCTGTTCGAATATCTAGATGATCACTGAAATTTATTTGTGCTAAAATTAAGTTATATTACTATTTTAGTTTCTCTAAAGTTGGCCCTAAAATGTGCTTATAAAGTTAAGGGGCCATCCGATCCAACCCTTTGTTATTATTTTGCTGAGTTATATGATGATTTTTGTTTGCTGGTTTTCTACCTGCAAAACTATCAATTCACTTCCTCCCAGAAATGTGGAAGTCATGGGTGGTAGTTCCGAGGATAGAGTGTTTCGTCTCATGTTTAATTTATTCTTTCCCAATCCTAAGCGCTTGTTTTGAGGCATCGAAGGACACCATTGTGCTTTTTCTTCCTCTTCCTAACTGTTCAAATAGGTTTGCAGAGAAATGGCATAGTGGCGGTTGTAGCGATGTTGGAGCAGTTCCCACGAGCACGTGTTTAGGGCAGACTTTAAAAGACCTTGGTTTTCTGTCAACTCTAGTCCTACTGCAGTCTTTTACAAGCATTTTTTAACCCACAGTTTGTGCCTTCTATTTCTTCTTTTGAACAGTTTTCCATTGGGTGTTTACAGACCTTACAGGTTTTTTCTTAGTCTTATTCTTCATAAAACTTTTCAAGGCGCTTGGGTTTCCTACTTCCCTGACTGAAAATCCTCCTGTAATCAATCCCTTCTAAAAGTATTTTTTAAAGAAAAGCAAGATGATCTGTAAATATTAAATAGAAATTTCATCTTAGGTCACATTTAGAAAAGCAAGAGGCAGAAGAAAACTACAGCCATGACATCAGTCAGGTTTCATAAAGGACATCTGGTTTCATTTTAGACACACGCACATGTGTGCAATCTACTGGAGATTTTTATACAGCTGGACCTCATGTATCTGCCATGCTCAGCTCTCATTTGCTTTTCATGGGGACATTAGATGGGCATTCTCAGGGAGTACTTACAGGGTAAGACTGCTTCAGTAACAAAAGATAGTCGGAAAGTACATAGTGAGCATAATCTGCACAAGACATAAAGAGTATTGGGAAAGTAAGGGGCCTAATTAAGGATGACACTTGATTATATTTGATTTATCCCTTAAGAAATGTTTATGTAAAGTAAATCCTTCTAGGGTATGTGAAATGGTCAGAGGAACATAATCTAAATCTCCCTAAATTTTCTAATTTGTGTCTTAACACAAGTCCAGCAAATCTAAAAACATACTTCCATTTGAGCATAATAACGCAAGAATTCAGTGATGATAAACTAAAGGGCTTATTGTGAGAACTCCATTCATCCCACTTCTGCTAGGAAAGTGAACCTTCTCAGGAACTATTTCTCGAGAAGAAGTCATGCCAGGCACTCTGCGAGTAAAGAACTCATTCTAACACATTACTGTTTCATGAGGCCACATCGCTAGCTGGAGTGATGGTGCATCGGTGAGCAGACATCACCCTCAGTGCCAGAAGTGCACGGGCTGAGAGCCCCGTGAGAGGCGGGCCAGCCGTCGGGGCTGCGCTGGGCGAGCTCGCCTCTCGCCATCCCCCAGCTGCCCAGGCTGCACTTGGAGTCTCGCTCGAGT
Organism: Pteropus vampyrus; assembly: GCF_000151845.1. Lineage (NCBI taxonomy): Eukaryota > Metazoa > Chordata > Mammalia > Chiroptera > Pteropodidae > Pteropus > Pteropus vampyrus. The sequence goes on from NW_011888856.1 coordinate 1,238,612, forward strand.
AAAAGTGGTTACACGACGTCTCACTCTGCTCTAAGACCGCTTGTCCCCATGTTAACATGAACCTTAACTGAACTTTCTAGTAGAGCTTCCAATGAAGAGTTCAACTCTTAAAGCAGTCAGTTAACTGGCTTTCAACACAGAATGAATATTTCAGAAGATAGCACTTTTGTCATAGAAAAGGTCAAAAGACCGTAACTTTCCTTCAGGTTCTGGGAGGCACAGGAGTTCTCGGGGCGGAGGCTGCGACGCTGCTGGCAGGGGCCCCTGGCAGCCAGCGGTTGAGGGCAGGAAGCCTGGCCCCTCGTCCTGTGAGCCCGTGTGCTTCGGGCTTGGGGTCCAGCCCTTCGGTCACTGGTTCTGTGAGCTGTAGGAGCCAACAGTGGGCCATCTTCGGCCTTGTTGCCGGCAAAGGTGTGTTTTGGTTGGCCATGCTCATTCCAGTGCTTTTGCATCTAAGCATTGTGTATTTGTAAGTAGGTCTGAGGGAGCGAGGGTCAGCCAGGCCTTTTCAAGGTGTGGCAGCCACACAGCCTGCATCTATAGCCCGCTGGTGGTCTCACTGTTTGTCTAGGTGACTTAAAAGTAGTGTTTAGGAAAAGTCCCTGGCATACTTTACTTCCTACTAGGCGCTGTAATGACAATGGCATAGGTGAGGAAAAGAGTTAAAGCTGTGTTCTGGATCAGGTGACTAGAAGAAGTTGCAGGTTAGAGTCATTTTGCAGATGCATTTGGTTCATTTAACCAGTATGACTAGTCTATTTCCAAACCCATTAGTGATTTGAGTCCCCCAGCCTTAAAACAGTTCCCATCTACTTTTGCTTTAAGAAACATAGCAGTCCCCTCGAGCAGCGAGCCAGAGCGTATGACGTGATTTCCTCACCCTTACCTTGCTGTCTGTTCTCTACTAAACGTTGGAATTTTTGTGGAATAACTGAGTTTGGAAAGGGAAGGAGAAAGCAAGTTAGGAAAGCAGAGAAGTGAGAAGTTGTCGCGAGGCTGAGGAGCAAGGTACTTAAAAACCTGAATGAAAGTATTTTGAGAGCAGTATTTAATATGCTAAAGGTAGGAAGAATTTCTTTACAAAGAAGTTAGAATTTTATTCTGCTAGTTAGTTACAAGTTTAAAATGAAGGTAAAACGCCCTCTTCCTGGCAGGCAGGTTTTGTTTTTATTTTGTCTTTTGTGGAAGTGACAGCCAGCGGTCCTTTCCCTCCAGGCCTGGCGATGAGTTTGGGGGTGCTCAGCCCTGTAAGGGGCCAGTAAGTAGACTGATCCCCAGCCACATGAACTTGTATCTGCTTCAGCAGTTTGGGAAAGTAGCCTGTTAGAATGGTAGCTGCTGAACGTTGCCTGTTATTTTGGGGGGATTTGGTTGAGACTCCTGAAATGTCATCGACGTTTGCATGCTCTGATTCTTTGGCCGGAGGTGGCACAGTAGTCATGGCCTTTCCACCCGGTTCTGTGGTGGCCTTTCAAAATGACAGGGAACGCAGCTCTGGTTTCTAGAAGACGGTCATCATTCCATGGAGTACAATGTGCCATTAGGAGTTTTCTCATTCCAAGGCTTTGGACTTCGTAACATTGGGATTGTTTTTGTCATAATTTCCAACATTCCATAAATATTTGTCAAGGACAAAGGAAAGGAATGTGGACCTTTATTCTTTTCATATGAATAACTTTGTACACGTGACTTCCTGCTTTCACATGAAGAGGAAGAATCTAGCTCCCTCGTATCCTAACTCTGACATTATAAGATTGTGCACGTATAAGGGGTTGAATATATTTTGTAAAACTCTAATGCATTTGTATTTCTGTGCTGTCCTAAAGTTTACCTTTTTACTTAATTAAAGATATAGAAACTATATATTTAAATCATGTAAATGGGACACAATTTAGGGGTTTTTCCGATCTTATTTTCCATCAGCTTCTCACACACACATAGTATGCTGCTCAAATTTGTGTGCAATATAAGCATTTGAACATTTCAGTCAGGTACTGAGCCAGAAAAGGTAATTGAAGTTTTTAGAAAGCTTCTGTGCTTAGAAAATACTTGATTTTCTTGAAACATTAATAATTTATAACTGGAAAGATAGGATCAAGACTTATGTTTCAGGACACTTGTTCATTGATTCCTAAATTTAGGAAGCATTTGATTAACAAGTTGGTAAAAGAATTTAGTGGTTACAAAAATAGTTTAAATATTTGAGATAAAAGGCTTTCCGCAAACCCTTTCTCGGGAAGTTTAGCTTAGAAATAGTAGAAGTTTTCTAAGGAAGTTTATCTGTGGCACATGTTTTGATCAGAAAGATAATTTCTCTTTGCTCCGGTAGTTTTATGATTTGTACTAGTTGTTTCTGTTGTCATTTGTTTAAAAAGAATGTGAAATGGATAAATCACGTCTAATCGAACTGAATTGTAAAACTTCTGTAACTTTATTTTAAAGAAAAATGAGAATAAAATGATCCCGCGCACAGTTGTGCTTGACCCATCCTTCTGGAAGCGCCCTCCACACTGTCTGTCGTCTGCGGGGTTGGAGCCTGCTGCGCAGTGGGACAGCTGTGCCAGCTTCGAAGGAAGCAGCACGCTGAATGAAGCAGAGGACTCACTGCTGATTTAATCTCTCATTTTGATGTTGCTTGTGATGGCACCTCAGTTTTTAAGGTGGTGACCCCCGCAGGAAGAATCCCTTGGTTTCTAGGGAATGCTAAGTGCATGGGGCCACACAGTGGGAGTTGGTTGTGCGATAATACCTCATCGCATGCTCACTGACAGACCCCCGGGGGAATAATAGGACATTGTCACGAGCAGGCCATTTTTCCACCCAGACTGGTAAGCTTCAAAATAGCCCTTGACTTCCTTGACTCCTGGCATATTTTCATTCATATCTATGTCTCTGTGCACTGAGATTTTCTCGCAGCTGTTCTACGAACCAGGAGCTTTGGGATGTGCCTCACAGAAGAAATGGGCAAATTTCTTTGTCCCCTGAGGTGGCGTGCTTCTGAGTGCAGGGTTCATTTGAGGTGCCGGGGTTCTCTGACTGGGACGGTTAACCCCAGAGCTGATGATGAGGCGGCTGGGAGTCCCAGAGCCCAGCTCCACGGGCCTCACCCCTGTTTTCTGGGGCCTGCTATTGGTTACTCAGCACTAAGTTCTCACTCTTCCCGGGTAACATGTCTCAGTCCCATCTCTTCCTGGCTTCGCTCCATCGTTTCCCAGGGTATTTTGCCTGACCCTTCACTGTTTCCCTGTTTCCAGTCAACCCTACCTTCTTTGCCCAGATTCATCTTAAAACATTAAAATTTGTCCTTATTTTTAATTTTCACTTCACTCACACTGCACAGTAACCCTCAGCATCTATGACTGTCCACAGGATTAAATCCAGATTCCTAAATCAGGCCCTCCGGTACCACCACGCCATAACCTGCACCCTGTTGGCTTCTCTGCCATGGACGCCTTGGACTCCATGGGCCCCTGGCCACCGGAAACCTTTGCTGTGGCTGTTGCTTTCCCTGCCTCTGGTTGTTGGAGAAGCATTATGGAGAGAACCCTGAGTCGCCAATGGAAGACCAGCTCCAGCCTCTTCCCGAAGGTCTCCCCCAGGGCTGCCTTGAGTCCTTTCTGAAACCCTCGGCCTCAGCCCTTACTGAGCACTGCATGAATAGGCACATCCCAGTCTTCGAGATTTACAATCTGTAAAACTTTTGAGAACGGAGATGGGCAACTTAAGTGTAAAAAACACATAAAGAGCAAGAAATGTATACATTGAAATAAATATAAAGTAGCAATTCATGCAGCCAGGACCTGGGGAATGAGCAGAATAGTGCCAGCACCTTAAAAACCTCACTCCTTGTGTCTCTCCCAAATCATAACTCCTCCTCCAGAATTATTTGGTACTCTGACTTGAGATCATCATTTCTTTGTAATTTTACCTCCTTCCTCCTTCGTTTGTATTCCAAAAGCAGTCTATTTTTTGTCTGGCTTTGAACTCGTATAAATGGAATCACACCACTTGTATTATGTCTTTTCTGGTTTGTCTTGGTTTTTAGGCTATCATTCTTTTCACCCCTGTCTTACTGTCCCCATTGTACACTCTGCCATCATTTATCCAGCCTGCCGCAGGTAGACACAGGCTGTTTCTACTTTGGGGCTAATGTGAACGGCAGTGCTGCCTCGATCATGCTGGAGGAGGTGACACTGCGGGGTCACAGGAATATGTACATCTTCGACCTTTATAGTTAATGCTAACTTCTTTTCCAAAGTAATGCTACCTTTTTACTTCCCAGCAGCATGGCATCAGAATGTCATTGTTCCCACATTGTGTCCAATGCTTTGGTATCACCAGGAATTTGAATTTTTGCTGATCTGGTGTGTGTGAAATAGTATCTCACTACGGGTTTTAATTTGCATTTCCCTGAGTACCAATAAGGTTGAGTGTTTTTTCATTTATTTATTGACCATTTAGATTTTCTACTTTTACAAAATGCCCATCCAAGTCTTTTACTCATTTTTCTATTATATTCTACATACTTTTCATTAATTATGTTACAAATATCTCATTCTGTGACTTCATTCTTTATGACGTCTTTTGATAAATGGTTTTTAATGTAGTCAAATTTATCTTTCCTCTTATGATTAGGTGAAATATCTTCTTGCGTCTTATTTAAGAAACCCTCTATACCTCCAAGTCATGAAGATATTTTCTGTAATTTCCTAGAAGTTTTTTAGTTTGACTTTCACATTTAGGACTTTATCTACCTGGAAATGTTTTTTTAGAATGGTGTGGAGTAGGGGTCAAAGTTCTCCACCCCCACCCCCAATATAGTTAGAACGTTTTGATATTTCTCATTTAGCCAAGAAAGGACTCTTTTTTAAACTACATTCTCCTATTCACTTCCCACAATGACATTTTAATATCAAAACATGGGAAGAGTATAGGGTCAGAGTAATGAAGAACCCTTTAAATCAAATAACCGAATTGTACTAGTTCAATTTGTCCTTATTTTTCCCATTTTGTTACAGGTCCTGTGCAAAGCGTTGCCTCAGCACCAGTTCATGGAGATGGATGAAGGAACCTTATATTTTCACTCTGAAGAGCTGATGTTCCCCAAGTCTAACAATCACATATGTGTCCAGTGTCTCAAGAACTGTCCTGGACAGCCACAAACCCTCAGGACTTTCAACACTACACCAGAAACTCACACTGTCTTCCAGAGACCCAAGATTTGCATGTCTTTGGCTACCTGTGCTGGGAAGTCACTCTTAAGACTAAAGCAAGTCCCTCACACTACCTTTTAAGCCCCGCCTTCTCCTCATCAAATATTCAAGTGCCTATATGTACACACAGTACATGCCATATACGCAGTTCCTAGAGCTTGCTGTTCCACAGGGGAGATGGACAATTACCACAGAAGGTAAAGAGGGCCGGGTCAAGGGTAAGGCGGGGTGAGTTCGGTCACGTCACGGTGGCTAACTTCTTTTTGAGAGGGACAAGTAGGTGTCTCTTCCCCTGAGAGCCTAAGTTCACTTAAACTCACTGAAGTTTGAGTGATAGTTTTCGGGGTGAGGTAGAGGTGGAGAAAGAGGTCATAAGATTTGATGGTCTCTGGGACCTAGGAGAACAGAATAGGCAAAGACTTGGAAGCAGCACATGTTCTTTGGTGTGGCTAGAACCTAAATGATGAGGGATGGGCAAAAGATGAGGCTGGGAAACGAGACCAGGTCAGGACGGGGAGAGCCCCGTCAGCCTGGCCAGGGGGTGTGGACTCGATCTAAAAGGCCAGAGAAACCCTCGAAGGGCTTCCCCACAGGCAGGTTGGGTGCAGAATTTGAAAAAGCTCATTATGGACATGGCACCCTTGCATTTGTCTTGCCCTGCGCTATGCAGTCAGTGATGTTTCTCTGAACTCCACAGCCGCCCCTTCCCTTTCCTCAATGGCCCAGTCTCCCAGCTTTCCACCGACTTTAAATCACCTTTTTCCCAAACCATAGACCCAAGAACAAAACTGGGCCCTCAGTCAAAAAGCATGTGTTTTCCTTTGATCTGGCCAGAGCTTAGGTTAGTGGGGCTTGTCAATGAAAAGCGACTAGAAAGTAATTTGGGGGAATACAGTGCCTTGGAGGACACGTTAGCATCTAAATTACTTAGTCAGAGTGGAGAACCCAGGAGACAGGTGCCATCGGGGGCTGTGTCGATGTGTTTAAACGTGGGGAAAACTCACTTTTTCTTCGTGTAGTTTACAGGCAGGAAGGGAGTAATTTGTATATCGAAGATGGCCATCTGCAGTTAACATCTGGATTTGCACTTATATTCGATCCAACCCATGGAGTTTCTTCTGATAAACTTTGCCAGACAAATCGTATGCTAACTTTGGGGAATGGCTAGGTCCAAGTAGGCCAATGGAGAATTTTAAAAGTAGCCTTTCCATCTGCCCCCTCCTGGCTTTATGTGCCCTAGAAAACACTCAGCAGCACTTCCCAGAAACCACGGAGACAGAAGTGAAACTACACCGTCCTCCGTGAGGCGACCCTGAATCACTTCTTTGTACAAGATCATCCACCAGACACCGAAGCCTCCGTGCCCGATCTTCACTCCCCCAAATGCCTTCAGAATGGAAATTCCCAGGTAAAGTCTTAACAGATGAAGACGAATGAGAATTTTTTTTTATCACCTACTTTATGGTCATTTAAAAGCACCAGGCCGGTGGGCCTGGAATCTTTAAATCTCACCTATTTTTACAACCTTTAAAGTGTGTTTTTTAAATGAGTAATGGTCCCCTTATTTTGAGACTCGAAGTGAATGCCATTAATTCCACTCCTTGGCATCTGGGATTAATGACGCCTTAGAAGTTTTCTTTTGGGGACTTGCTGGAAACGAAGGGTACTAGTCACTCCTCCTCCGGTTGGAAAAAAGTGTTATTTTAAGTTATCGAGTTAAATCCTGTGACGATGCTCCCTTGAAGAGCAGGCTGTTTCCAAAGCTTCTAACACAATTCCTAACACGGAACGGGGGTTCCTATGTGGGTAATGTTTACACGAGCTGTGTCTCAACTCACAGATTCCTGCACATCCGAGCCAGAGTACACATGAAAGCGTCGTATAAAGGTGCTAGAGAACTGAAATGCTCTGCAACAGACAAAAAAAGAGTGTCACCTCACAACCCGACAGGTGAAAACAGAGCTCGCCTCAGCTACAGCCCCAGCCCCAGGATGGAAGTACACCTTTACGCAGTCACAGAGCTGCTTATGTGGGTGAGGTACTCTCTGAGGTCCAGAAGACAAGAAACCTGGTCAGAAATTTGATATAAAGCGATGAGTGTCTTGAGAGGTCCAGTGAAGTGCCATGGCAGTCCTTTCAGCTGGAACAATCAGACAAGGCTTCCAGGAGGAGGTGGCATTTGTGATGCTCCTTGAGTGAAGATGGTAAAATTTGGAAGAGGCAGAATAGATGAGAGCAGATTTCGAACCCACTGTAGGGGGCCCCATGCCTGTGATGCAGGAGAGGAATACAGAGTGAGTGAACCTCTAGGAAGTGGTAGGGAGCGATGCTAGAGAACTGAGGAGGAAAGCAGACTCGGGGGAACTGGTTTTATAATGAACTGTGAGGACAGGGAGCCTGGCACACCACAGGCACTTGACGAATGTCACGATGGGAACGAAACCCTCCTTTCTAACGCAAGGCTCTGTGCCTATGGCTTTCCAAGAAGCACGATGGAACGGACACACGGAAACAGTAACAGAAAGCAGTGCTTTCAACTATTTGTTTTACAGAATGCAGGGTGAAGCTGCAAAAGGATATGTAGCACCACGAAAAGTAGGCCAAGGGTAAGAAAAACTCCCCATACCCAAGAGAATTCAGCTGACCAAATTAAGTCTGATCCAGAATAAACAGTTCTCATCTGGAGATCTGGCAGTTCAGAAAGTTCTGTCCAAGGGCAAAAAGGAGGCTCAGGATGCTGATCTGCATAACTGCGTAAGCCTTTAGGAAACAGGGAAGAGCCGCTGCGGTACCGTGCATGAGGACACTCCGATGCGAGAAAATAACAGTTCTCAGGCCTCAAGAGAAACTAGGCTCCCATGCCCTTTCCATGAACTTGACCAACCTCAGTCAGTTTTCCCCATGTTCACCCAGCATTCAAGGCCTAAAACAAGGTTTCCATTATCAAATCCCTCCAATAGAAATAACTTTCAGAATCATGTGAGCGCTGGAACTCATGTGAAGGGAAACTGAAGTTTAGCTATTACAAATAAGTCAAGACCTTTCATACTTATCTAAGACACAGGTTTTCCCACACAGTTATATAATAATAAAATAGTAAGGCAAAGGATATTGCCAAGAGTGGCAGAAGTGTTAACAGGTCTAAGACAGATGGAGAGTTAAGTGAAAAAAAAGGTGACTAATGAAACTTCTAACAAGAATGGAGAATTTCGTATATGGGGTTTGAGTATCTCAAACTCTCCAAGGCCCTTTGCCTATACCTGATTATTCCCTTCTTTAATTCCGTCCCCCACACTTCCACCCTTGACCTATGGATGTTGCCATTTCCCCTTAAGAACTGGATCTCTTAAGGCACGGCGTCCCCTCCCACACGCTCCCACACGCTCGCGGTGTGCACTGGGGCCTGGCGCCCCCGGGGCCTGACACCGCAACCCCCCCACTCCCCCTGGAGCCTTGACACTCGCCCCTGGGGCATGGTCCGTGGCTCCACCTGGGGGCGTGAATCTAGGACTTTCTGTGTGTAAAGCAGACGTGTTAACCATTACACTATGGAGCCACCCCACATTCAACACTTTTATCACCAACTATGCTACACTATAGGGATATGCAACCCTACACGAGAAAGTTCCTACTCTCAAAAACATCGACACTTTATACAAAAAGATACTCAACAGAATGACCTACAAACAGGTCAAGTACAAGGTACTGAGGATGTGAGAAGGGAGTCTTCACAGGGTAAGTAGTTATCAGGGAAGCACTTAAAAACTACCTTAAACACACCTTGGATAATAGCCACAGGCCGAGTTGGGATGAAAAAAACCATTCTGAGTTTAAAGCAAACGGTCTAGGTAAAGGCAGAAAAGTATAACAAAAACCTGATTAAAGTTTGTGGGAAAACAATGTAATCTAAAGCCAGATTACAAGGGAGCCTTAAATGTGCTAAGAATTTGGACTTCATTAAGTAGACAGTGGGAAGCAGATGAAGTCTGTACACATGATCAAGGATGTGTTCTAGGAAGACTGGTGGTCCAGAAGCTAATCCACGTACAGACATTCCACGTTTTATTGCACTTCGCAGATGTTCCAGTTTTTATAAACCGAAGGTAACCCCTTCCACTAGCAGGAAGATTGGCTCCCTTTACTGCAGTGGCCTGGAACCAAACCCGCAGTCTCTCTGAGGTATGGATGTATCAAAGGCCTAAACTAATGGTTCTCAATGGGACTGCATAAGCCAATCACCTGTGTGCTTTGAAAGATCCTGTTCCTGGGTCCAGCCATCAGATTGTGCTTTGTTTTGCCTGGGATGAGGCTCAGGCATCACCCCAAGCTTTTAAAAGCACCTCAGATGATTCCAATATACAACTAAGGTTGAATAACCTTGACTTTGATCTGTAGTTTATGTTGATACAGTAAGGCTCAAATCACACACACAAAAAAAGGAAAGCCACACGCACACGTGTATTTGTGTGTATATACATACACAGACCTCAAACAAAATTTTGAAGAAATCACAAATAGCAAGCTAAACTGACCCAGTAAAATTAAAAGCACACCATTACACCATTCCCATCACAAAAGGAAAACAAATATTGAATATATACAATTCGTTTATTTAATAAATTAATGTCATTCAAAATACAGTGCCAGAACATTATGCAGTTGAACATGCTAGTAATGTTTGTCATGAAGCACCTGTGCTCATGGTAGATTGACGGCGCCCCGCTCCTGCTAGTGGTTCCTGGGATTAATGCCAGAGCAGCACTGGCTAGCTGCTCATCTGCACAGCTGGGGCAGAGAATTCCTGAACAGTTCACCTTTCTAATCCTACCCCCCACACACAACAGGTTAAAAAAAACACACCCTGACAGCTAATGGGTATCTATACACAATCACTCTACAGTAATGCTTGTTATTAAATTAAGATGTAATGACCTGGTTAACCCACTCTAAATCTTTAAGATGGAGAAATACAACAGCAGCAGGTAGTTAAATGCATGAGCCCATGTTAATGTAATACAGAAAGTGGAGGCATTTACTGATTAAAGCTCCACTCAGACCCGCACAACGAGGGACTAGCAATCCTTACTGCAAGCCCAGCAACTTAAGTCCACATCTGGTAAATGACCAGCTGATTGGAAGACCTGTATTCTAGACAAGTATAAGTTAGTGAAAAGAGAATACATGCACCTAATAGTATAGTTAGACTGATCCTGCAGTCACAGCTTTCCCTGTGCAACACCATAAAGTGGAAGATCTTCCTCGACTATAGTATAGGATTTAGACATTTCTATTCCAACATGGACGTTAGTGTTAAGTGCAGATGAATTAATTACACTGAAAAAAAAAAAAAAACTGTATTCCAGGACTTCGGAACAGAAGCACAGGAATGAAATACATATACTAAAATAACCTCAGCACAATTTGTGATATACCACACTAGGAACAGGAAACTATTTTAATAAGTGAACTTTTTGAACTGTACATACACAGGGCTAACAATGTTAGATAATCCAGATTCTATGTTCTCGTGATACACATAAAAGTTTCTCAATTATTGGATAATCTATTTCATATTATGGAAGCATATCTTTCTGTAAGACTCACTGATATATATTATACTGATGCAAATATTAAGTAGGGCATAAAAATAAAATTTATCAAAGATAGATTTTTATGTACTCATATTTAGTCCTTTCATAGCCTCTCTTGTTTAGCAAAGAAAATGACAAAGCACAAATCAGGCGTGCAGTCCTTGAACTCCCAACTATACAGATGGTAGTGCAACCATGTCTCCGTCCAGTTCAAACTCCTCTGTCCCATCCGGTGAAAAGAGATAGGTTGGTGGTTTCCATGGAGATTCTTCAAGGCAGGACGGATAAAGTTTCCCCACAGTGCATCGAAAATCTCTCCCTAAGTCCCACAGTACACGTTCCGATATATGCTGCCGCAGAGACCACCGGTCAAGTTCCAGATCATACTGGTAGGTGACGTATTTAGCTCTCTCATTTAAGTGGGTTTCTCGCATAAACACACACAGAGAATTTGAGATCACTACAGCTCTGACACAAGGGTCTGAGTACCTCTTGGCAGGGATGTTGGCTGCCATTTTCCACTCATTTTTATTCACATCGTAAATTTCCACAGTTACCGAAGACCCATCTACAGGGCCAGACGGGAGTCTCACGCCAGAATTGGTGGCAATGTGCAACCCTCCAATATAGAAAATTTTATCACCGAAAGCTGCGGCTGAAGCAAAAGACCTGCTAGTCTGTCTCATGGCCATTTCTACCCACGAATCAGACCTTGGAAAGTAACAGTACATGAGGTTCAGTGTCATCACATAAATGCAGTCGTGAACCACCACTGCTGCGCTCCACTGCCAAGCGCAAGGCAAAGGGCTTACCATTGTCCACTCGTCCTTCTCGGTGTCATACCTCTCTACAGTCCTCCGGTTAAGTTCTCCACCTACGCTGTCTCCTCCGATTGCATAGATGTAGCCCTCACAGCAAACCAGAGACGGCTTTACACGGACGAAAAGCATCGGGGTCTTTGGAAACCAGGTATTTTGCTGTGCATCAAACCAATAAAAGCAATTCACAGTTCTGAAGGCAGTCTGAAGTTTGCTGGTTTTACTGTGATTTGTTTTTGTGTTTTTCAAAGGAATCTGACCACCTGCTATATAGATATCATTATCAGGAGTCACAACGGTCCCCACTTTATGCAAATCAGCTGGTGGGCTGCAGAGCTTGTAAACTTTTTCTGCTTGGGGGCTGTAACAGACAGAAGAGTAAAGACTACAAGAATTTTCTGAAGATGCTTCGATGAAAATCATCATTTCCTCTTTCGTCATTCCAAGTCTCGGTTTGAAAAACTTGGGCATGGACTTATACAGACCTTGAACCACTACAGACTTATCATTGGGTGGCAGACCCTGAAACCAAGCTCTCTGCGTTACTTCTGAAAGTGCATCGATTCTGATTTGGCTGAGAACTGAAGACAAATACTGGGATCGTGATTCTGTGTTGTACTCTAGCCACAGCATAGCAGCTTCGCGGACTGTCTCCTCCTTTTCCACATTTAAATTGTCACTACTGAGAATGTCTATCAGTAGGTCATGTGACAGCTGCATGAACGCTTCCTGGTGATACACGGCAGTGAACTTGTGCTCCACCATTCTTTTAGCACTTTGTTTTAATTCCTCACAACTGAACAGGTCAGCAAAACTCAACAATCGCACACAATTCTCTGCATTTATTTTTTTAATTAAATATTCTCGACAACGCTGTAACACATCTTCTACCTAAAATGAAAAAACAAAAAAGGATAAAGGCAGGAAAGACAAATTTTATTTTTGTGTAACACACAGATGTATTAATCAGATCCCAATACTGTAGTCTTTATTTTTTGATATGTATGTTTGGGCTAAGAGATAATGTCTTCATAGTAATAAAATTAGAAGACTATGCATTGCTTTGCATTTCTTCTTCCTGTGCAGTGGCCTACTTAACTAACTGCCCTATTTACAAGGTATTAGTATAACATTAAATATGCTTTCAAAAAACTAAATGGACTTAAGGAAAAAGTAAGGAAATTCACTTATAAATTACACACTTTTCTAGGCTTTAAAAATATATAATTAAGAGAACCAAATGAAAACGAGAAATAAATCACAGTACAAGAAATGATTATTACTGAATAGCTGGAATCTGGTTTTATGAACATGGACAAGATAGTCAAATAAAACCAGAAAATTATGTACGAATTATCTACTTTTACGAAGGAAAAGTAGATCTCGGTTGACTCTTAAGTGCTACCTACTATACTTAGTCACATCATAGTGGTCAACTAGAAGCAATTTACGGATTCGAAACCTGGATTGGCCATTCAGTACTTGTACAATATCAGACAAGTGGCTCCACTTCTCTCAGCCTCAGTTTTCTCTTGGATAAAATGGGGAAATCCTTACAAATGATTATTGTAAAGCTCAGATGAAAACCCATATAAAGCAAAGTACAGTAACATTTCATGTGGTTAATAGTGGAAGTCATAGAACCAGCCGAGTCTAGCCAGGGCAACCCAGTCCATGAGGCAGTCTTATTTTGTATGTGGCCAACAATATGCATATGGGTTTCATTAACATGGTAGGAACACAATTATAAGGAACAGTGTCACTATTTACAGTAACAAAGTGTTCTGGAATCTAAATTTCCTTAAATTCCTCAATTTGTTTAGCAATTCTAAAAAAAAAAACACTTGCTTTTAGTTCCTGGCTTTAAAAAAGTTAACGAAAACTTACAAGCTATGGAAAGACAACGCTTACATAGTAGGCATTTCCGTTTCGAGTTTGGATTTATGACATGAATGCCTTTGATTCTGAAGCACCAGGAAGCTACCTACTATGGCCTCAGTTTCCCCAGTGATAGGTATCTACTATAGGTACAGTATTTTAGCTTAGTTTCAATACTTCTCTTTAAGAGATCAATATGGGCACATGGCTATCCTACATATTTAAATTTGATAATTTCCAGAAGAATCCTGAAATTATCCGTAAAAAGCTATACCACTGAAAATTAGTACATCTAAGCATTTAGCAAAAAAACTGAAGCACTTCAATGAACACTGTTAAAAATTACTTTTACTTGAAATCTAAATTCTCAGGTATATTAGGCAGAATATGAAACTAGTATGAAATTTTCACTTATCTTTTAAATTCATTCCCATCATAAGACTAATTGAGATAACTGGGTGATCAAATCCTATTGTTTTCCCCTTAACACATTTTAAAAAGACAAGAAAACTTTTACTTAACTAAAATCTGCAACAAGAAAATTACATAGATACGGGAAATCACTGATGAAATAATATTTCTTGAATAAATAAACCACGGTTAATGTATATAACAGAGAAAACTGCTTACCTGCAGGAAGCAAGCTGTTTCATAAAGCTGTTCTACAGTGCTGTCATTTATTGCCAAGTTACCCGTGTATGCGTAAGTTATTATAATCTGTAAGGTGGCTGCATCTACATTCCTCAGGTGTACGTGGGTCTGTTTGCTTTCACTTAGTCCACTCATGAACATGGCCCTACAGCAGAGAGGGGGAAAAAACAAAGCTTATGGTTTAGTGTAAAACAAATTTAGAGCTAAAAAGAAAAAGTAGACAACATGGGATGTTTATTTAGGATATTTGCTACTGGAAAACTTATTAGGAAAACTTTTGAGGGAGACAGATATACCAAACCATCCCACCATGCCGTTCTGAGTGAACATCATCAAAATTCATTTCGGGCATACCTTGTTTTAGTGCACTTTGCAGAAATTCTGTTTTTTACAAACGGAAGACCCTCTACCAGCGATAAGATTACAACCTGCTGAAGGCTCAGGTGATGGTTAGCATTTTTTAGCAATGGAGCTTTTTTTAATTAAGGTATGTACAATTTTTTTAGACATAACACAATTGTACACTTTAAATAGACTGCAGTATAATGTAAACGTAACTTTTATGCACTGGGAAACCAAAAAATCGTCTGACTCGCTTTATTATATCTGCTTTATCGCAGTAGTCTGGAACCAAACCCATGACATCTCCGCAGTATGTTTGTAACTCCTTATATTCATAAAATGAAATACTATTTAGCAATAAAAAGGAACTATTGATATGCATTAAACACAAATGAATTTCAAAAACATTATGCTCAGTAAAAGAAGCCAGATACAAAAGACTACATATTAAATGATTTCATTTACATGAAATGTCCAAAAAAAGCAAATACATAGAGGGACAAAAGGGAGATTAGTAGTTACCGAGGGCTATGGGTAAGAATGGTGACTGTAAATGGGTACAAGATGATGGAACTTTCAAAATAGACTGTAGAGATGGTTGTACTATCTCTGTGAATCTACTAAAATTCATTTAGTTATAGGCTTAAAATAGGTGGATTTTATGGTATGTAAACTCATCTCAATGAAGCTGTTAAAAATTTAATTTACACAAATGATTCCCTAAAAATATGCAGAATCTATTATATAGAGGAAACTATTCTGGAAAAGGAATTAGCATTGTAGAGAATACAAAGTAGAATGGCCATTTATTGGTGACAGGTGAATAACAATGCAAAGACTATTACTGTATGTAAAGAAGAGAAGTGTCTATAGTGATCAAAAGCCGGTTTCACAAGTCACTAGCTTGGGCCCCTTCGGAAGATGAGGAAGATGAAGATGATGAGGAAGGCATCCAAAACAGATAAAATCATGACTCCAGGGAGAACATAAGACCCACTTATTATTCCAGGGGCATGGCTGAAAATAAGGGCTAATACAGGAGACTAGAAAGTGAACTGGAAAGATGAGAGGAAATCAGATCACAGAGGGCTCTCAAAATGAGACATAACAGTCTAAATTTTTTCTTGTAGATAGTGGAGCACACCAAAGGGTTTTGAACATGGATTTATTACATAATAAAATGTATTCTAGGATGAGTACTTTATATACTGATAGACTTCAACTGCCATAGGCTAGAGACAGGAAAACTGGTCCTGAGGCTACTATTGCAATAACCTAAATGAGAAGAACCTGAGCTACAGTGGCAGAAATGGATACAAAAGCTACATATGACAAAGAACCAACAAGATCTGGTCATTTAATCAACAAAGGGAATAGGAAAAAGTAGGAAATAGACAAGGAAAGAATCAAAAGTCTCTCTTCATTTTCAAAGAAGTGCCTGAAAAATATTGTTCACTATTGAGAGAAAAATTGTAAGATCAAGGAAGAAAGTTAATCCTGGGAAAATGGCGAGTTAAATTTTAGATAGTTATTTTCAGGTAAAAGTAGTTGAGTCAAATGGAATTCATACAATAATCAGTTAACTATTTAACATTACCAGACTTAGGAGGTCAGGCATTAATGTGGTGAACTGTGAATTATCTACCACATGACATGTGTTAAAGCGGAAAAAGTTATCTGAGGGAAACTAAAACCTAAAAGAAAAACCCAGGCAGAATCCCAAGGACCAATCTGAATAGAATTCAATTAGGATAAAAAAAGAAAAATGAATGACCGAAGGCTGAGAAAGATTCATCAGAAAAATAACCACCAGACCAGTACAATGCTACTCAGGGCAAGAGAGGTGGGGTGTCAACCGTGGAGTCAAGGGTAACAATCACTGCTAAATCACTTAGGTAGTCACTGGTGATGCCCAGTGTCGTCCAGAAGGACAACAGCTAAGCTTCAGGCAGCCAGCGGGTGGAAGAGTGGCACAAACCACATCAATCAGGGTGGTTGATGATTTCCTCCCGAAGAATACAGGATGGTCATAAATAAACCCTACCAAGTAATGGAGAGCAGAAAGTGTTCTTGAAAAACATCCAAGACATGACAAGAAACCCTCTAAAAACTGCTACTGGCTTCACCTGTTTGACATGGGAGAATGGGAGATAACCAAAAGAAACCTGAAAAAGAACTCTAAGAGCTCTGAGAAAAAAAAAAAGATTTAGGAGTCACAGTAGTTTTTATGTCTATTCCAGTAGATGGTAGTAACTTTGGAAGAGGAAGTAGGGCATGGGAACGGCTGACTATACAGATGACACTGAGACGGGTTATCCAAGGCTATGGCTTATAACACAAGAATGGACTGCCGTAAAGGAAACTGTGCTTCCTAAACACCAAAGCTAACCTGATCGTGAATATTTTAAACAAACGTTTTTAAGACAAAATACTGAATTACATATTATAATAGGCTAAAGTACCACAATGAAAGAGATGTTGAGTAATTCTCTCATTAGGGGTCTAAAATGAACTGTAAATGTTACCAAGAAGTAGAAACTACTATTTCAGTGGTTCTTCTGATTTCATATGTTCTACTGATTCTTGGTGGGATCTAACTGGTAACTCAAACTACAAAGGGAAGAATGTATCTAGTTCAACAGGCAAAATTTCTAATAGCAAATTTCTAGTGATAAAGACTGATAGCAACATTATGTATATGTAAAAATACTGAAATCTATAAACCTGGAAGTAAAATCCAGTTGAAGAATACCTGGGAAAAGATCAAATTATTATTGTGGGAGTATATAATAATCTACCCAGTCCAGAGAAAAGGTATGTCAGAGAAAAAAATTAATGTGTTTTTGTATTGTGGATTGTGAAACTGGCTCAGGCACAGGATTTTAAAGATGAGTAACTTTAATCTTAAACACGTATTAAACAATTTTACTTATTATTATTTCTATTTGAATTATCTGTTTTGCTTTAGGGAGAATATATTCTCTCAGAAGATGAAGGATGCTAAAGAAGAGAACTAGCTAGTGAAAAGGAAATAATAGTAGCCTTAAAACAACTGTGCTACCTTTAAGACTGTAACATTAATGAAAGATTTAAGTTTCTTGGTCTTAAGGAAAATCAATTCTAACCCAATCAGTTAAAGATAAATAATAACCTCATAACTAGAGAATTCAAAGAAGTGTTATTTATATAATCACAAATAAACTAAATGAGAAAAAAAGGGGAAGACATCTAAATAAACTCATGTGTTACTACCTGATAAAGATGATACTGAAAATATCAGACAGAATTTCTGCGTAAGTTTAAAAGTTAGACTAGATGACTGCTAAGATTACTACCACAAAAGATTCTACTGATTATAAATGTCAATCTGAAAAACCACAGTTAAGGCATAAAGCTCTTTCCAATAAGGGGTAATCAATTTATAATTAATGGCCATTATAAAGGGAAAGCTAATGGGCTTAGGTATTGACTGATTACGAAACCTCGAATTTCTAACACCATTTACTAAACCAAAAGATGTGGTGGGGAAAAAAAAAAAGACCATCGCAATCATTTGAGAAGCTTTTAAATACACAAATTCTGAAACTCTAACCCAGCCAGACCCAATGAACCAGAAATTCTTGGTTTGAAATCCAAGAATCTCTCTTTGTAAAAGCAACCGAAAGGACCACTGTTTGCAAAGATGCCATGCTAAGAAAAGAAAATCAGTGTCTGAAATACATGAAAAATCCGTAGCTTAACCTGAAACAATTGCAGATACAGCAAAGGCAACTGGCCTTTGGGCTTTATCTTCTGTAATCATCGTGATGTGTGTTGCACTGAGGAAGGTGAGGTTTCTACACCTTCTATGTACATGAAGATTAAACCTGTCCTCTCCACAGCTGCCATTAAAGAACAGCAGACCCATCAATGGACAATTGGATAAAGAAGTTATGGTTCATGTGCACAAGAGTATTAGCCATAAAGAAAAAATGAAATCCTATCATTTGCAACAACATGGATGGACCTAGAGTTATTCTGCTGAGTGAAATAAGTCAGAGAAAGATAAATGCCATATGATTTCACTTATATGTGGAATCTAAGGAACAAAAGAACAAATTAATTAAAAACAGACTCACAAATATAGAGGACAATCTGGTGATGGCCAAAGGGGAGAGGGGTAGGGGGTGCTGGGAGAAACGGGTGAAGGATTAAAGAAATACTAGTAGCTGATAAATGATCACAGGGATGGGAAGCATGGCACAGGGAATGCTATCAGCAGTAATGTAATGGCTGTGTGTAGAGCCAGAAGAGGGAAAAAGAGAAATCAAGGGGATCATTTCATAAACTATATAAATGTCTAATCAATGTATTGTATACTTGAAACGAATAATAAAATTAAAGAAAAAGAACAGGAGAAATTAACATTCACTGCTGATCTCCACTTATGACTACTAATATTTGTAGGAGAAATACAGTGGTCCACATTTAATTCACCTTTACTCACCCTGTCCCTTTCGAGTATTAAGTAAAAATTCAACCTAAAAGTAGAAAACAAATAAAGGAATTTCTATGCCTTGGCTTCTATTCCTCTCATGAAACACAAAATAAAGAGAAATCCACTTAAAAAGATTAAAAGTTGCAAAAGACCATATAAAGTTAAGCTTTAGTTATTTGTCATTAGCAAATAACCAAATCAACTTCTAAATTCTGAGGCATAGAGAAAAACAACAATGTTGTTATTTATTAAATAGTTTAATCTGGCAAGAAGTCTGGTAAGGCTAAAGGATCACAAGTGGTAACAGTAAGAAAAAGGGAGAAATATTTTGCAAAAGAAATGTCTTTAACATGTTTTAAAAGTACGAATTATCCTCTAAAAGTTATTATTGAGCCTACTGTACTTTAATTTATGACTAGTTTTTTAATTATTTTAAAATCTCGAGTAAATAAAAATTATACCATTCATTTTTTTAAAGGTAAAATAACATTCCGAATTTTTCTGCCTCCATCATTAAAGCTTTTCCCTAGTCCATTTCAACAAATTTCTTGTATTTAAACTGTTGTAAAAACTTTTTTCACCTGTTCCTTACTTATACACGTGAGAGATTTAGAAAGCACATCATCCTAACAGAAAATTTAAGCCAAACATTGACGTCTATTTTTTTTTTTTTTAATTTAAATGATGCTTAAAAGAATTCCTAAAGGGGACTAAATACTAGACTTTGGGTGGTGAGCATACAATGCGTTATACAGATGATGTATTATATAACTGTACATTTGAAACTTATATAATGTATTAACCAATATCACCCCCAATAAAATTAAAAAAGAATTCCTATTAAAACATTAAAATAAGCTAATGTTTTGCATCTGAAATACAAACTAATCAAGATTATAGTACTTACCTAAAATAAGAGCTACATGTTGCAAGAACCATCTTATGACAAGGGAATTCAGTGCCCTCAACAATTAACACTATGTCAGTAAACAACTGCTGCTCATAAAACAGTTTTAACTGTTCCAACAAGGACACAGCATACTCAGTATTGATCTGCCTCTCGTCTTGAGTGGACATGACTGTATTCCATTAATATCTCCAGGAGTAGATTAGAAAAGTCAGTCTTAGTGATGGAAGGTCAAGTGAATGCTTCAGAAATAAAGAAAGGAGGAACTCTGCTTGCTGTTATCTGCAGCATTCAGAACCAAGACTGACACATTCACTAATGAATAGTATCTTGTTAGAGACTTAAAATCACTCCTAGGTCATCCTGTGTTAATTAGGTTCTTCAGAGTTTTTCAACACAGTCTGCAGACATCTTGCTCAAATTTGCAACTGTTGTGCAGCTCATGAGCGAGAGGGAGTAACACACGAGGTAGATTTCGTGGCAACATCCTATGTTCCGTGAATCTTCTGAAGTAACTAAAAAGAAAGTAAGTTCAGTTAGAGCATCCAGGCCAGTGTATTTTAGAATACATTTTTTAAATGGCAGACTTAAATAAAAATTATATTTATATGAAGTTCAACTTTACTCGTTACCATAAAAATGAAACGTGAGAAAAGAAACATTTTTAAAAGTCTATTACATTTAAAATAAAAAACAGACTGGAGGAAATTAACATTTGTATTTTTAACTTTTTGCCTTCCATACAATATATAAACATTCTAGAAAATAAGGAGCACATAATAGGCATACATTTTTAAAAGAAAGAATTTAAATTACCACAAAGCCATATCTCCCAGTTGTTTAGTGGCAATACATGACCACGACCATGATTTAAGTGGGGGAAATAAAACCTTTCTCATGCAGAAATTCTCATTTTGGGGATACATTTTAAATGCGTTCACAAAAGCTTTATATTTAATTTACATTATTAAACTACATGGTAGACTCAATTGATTTCCAAAGTATAAATTATATATTTTTAAAATCTGCAGTTCAATTCTACAAAGGAAGTATACATAGTAAACTTAACTTAACTTCATATAGTAGTTATAAAGATTTCCTAGAAATCTTTATAAAAGCATACAGGGAAAAAAACCAACAAAACTTGATAAAATAGACTTGTTTTCTTATATGGAAGACTCCATATCAAACAAATATGAATGCTCTCACAATATGTAAATTTAATACAAATCCAATCTAAACCCTATTTGCAGAAGATTCCTTTGAAAGAATGCAAAAGAGTTGCCAAAATATTTGGGGGGGAGGTCAAGTTTTTCCTCATGACTTATCAAATATTAAAATGTGTTATAAATTACAACAAACCCAAGTAAGCATACGAAAATGAGATACAATAAATATAAACATGGCATTTCAAATAAAGACTAGCTTATTTCAACAAATAATGTTGGAACAACTGGCTAACCACTCGAAACAAAAACCTAGGTTTCAGTCAGACTGCATATGGTTCATCAAAAGAAAACTCCAGCTGAATTAAAGTTTAACTTTAAAATGTTATTTGGAAATCAGTATTTACAACACACGGCAAAGAAATTACAAATAAGGAAGAGGAAACCCCAGGTAGAATGCTAGTAATAGTTAAAAATTAACTCTTTTCTAATTAGATGACTCAGTTTCCATAATCACAAAGTGCTGTTGGCATGAAACCTATAAATATGAGTATCACTGGAATCACTAATACTTTTTCTCACAAATATCCATATGTCAAAGAGATCATGTTGTACTTCCTGCCCGACTACACTATGACAGGAACTGCTAACCTGATATAAACTGTCAAATTTCCAGCCAAGTTAACCATGGAAATAACTAAAACAGGTGCAAAGGCAGAGTGAGACCTCAGGTCATGCAAGGTAATGACTACGCTCTTCCAGATCTCAAAGTTACACTATAAATTTAAGATCTACTACCTCTAAGGTTAATAATACCTAATATCACTGGCCATTTTCACATATTAATAATGCAGCAAGGCCCAGCATTAGTGAGGGCGTGGGGATACGAACATTCTTATACTGGAGTGTAAGTTGATACACAACTACGAGGCCTTATTCAAAACTCCTGGAGCTAGACATGTTCTGGAATTTTGAATTTTTCACATTTTATAGAGGTAATATGGCACATATGTCATGTATTACAAGACTCTCGCAAAGAGTCTCGGGCAGCACTCCTTAAACATATTACTATCTTTACTGTAGAAAATAAGAACTGTGAAAATACTACATATAGCCTCATGTTACTTCAGATCAGGTTGTGCAGGCAGTTTTATTAACAACTTGATTTTAAGAGCTTTCTGAATTTCAGAATTGCAAGTGACATTATAGAGGGCATATCTGGCACTGTAAATGTTTAATCAGTCAATCTATCAATTCTACTTCTAGAAATTTATCTTACAGAAATGCATGCATTAATAAACTGAAAGTCCTAACCTGTCCCAGCTACAGGGCCCCAAATCGTCCCCATCCATATTTAAACCAGGTGAAAAAACTGGCGGCCAGGGCCGGGAGAGATCTGGATCACACACCTAGACCCCAGAATTCCTTGCAGGCTAGCTGTACAGGTTCACTCTGCTAATTTCTTTAACCTCATACTATGATCTGATTTTTTGCAGTGACTTTTTTGGGCCCCACTTAATTTATGTCCGGGTTTTACTAGATTTGATTTTTCAAATCACATGCATGAAACTGTTAAAACAACTGAAGCCTGCCTTTAGAAAATTACAGTGAGCCAACTTTATGTAATCCTCATTACCACTGATTTACACATCTTTATTTCCCATCCTCTTCCTCTGTAATGTAGGGTACAAGTTCTTCCTAATAACTTTTATTTAGGATATCTTAACATTAAAATAAGCATAAAAAGTTAGGTCATTCAGATATCATATTAAGCAAATAAACTTAATAATTTAAACAGATCTGTGTCTAGTACAATTCAAATGTTGCTTCTCTGGAAACACGGCCTTCAAAATTTATTAACTAAAAATGTGAAAAGTTGCAAAGCTTATGATGATCAACCAAAAGCCTTCAAATGCCTGTAACATTTTCTACAAGATTCCTTCTCTCCTAAAAACAAAATTTGAAATCAATATCCTAAATACACTGAAACATTTCACAAAGTTCGTACTGTTACTTAATTACCAATGATTTGACACATTTTACAAATTTTCCTTTTAATATATTGTCATGTATCTAAAATTTGTTCTAAATACATCCTGTTATCTGTAAAAGTTAGCATCCTTAACTCAGTAATTTTCAAGTATCAAGTTAATTTAATTCTCTACTACAAATTAATGGCTACTTAAATCTAACTCAACAAATGTTTATTGAGTATTCACTAAGTGTTGGTCACTGTACTCTTAAGTACTCAGACTGAGTTGCCAACCACCAGAGCTCCAAAACACCAAGTACATTTATTCTTAGTGGAGACTACAGCCAAAACCATGACTATGATTTAAAAACAGAGTGTTTTAAACCAAACTAGACACACTCAGTAGCCAAAAGAGGTGAGCAAATGAGTGAAGCAAGTTGGGTATAAGAAACATTTTTCAAAAAAAGAAAAGGAACATTTTTCTTGATATCTAGCTGTGTTGATCTTTTTCGAACTTTTGATATACAATAAATGTTATTCTTCACCATAAGAAAAACTGTAGTGCAAATAAAATGAACAAAGGAGGTAGTTGGCACTTGCCCCGACTAACAGTAGTTCACACTGCAGAGGAAAGAAAAACTTATCGAAGACCTTCTGAATTTATTAACATATGCAATGATTATCTAATCTAAAAAAAATACTTTCAAAAGGCGTACTACTCTCTTTTCTCATCACGAAGACAAAGCATGACTTTGTAAACCATAAAGTCTCTGTCCCAAATACTTAACTCTGTTGTCATGCCCACAAGCAGCAAAGACAGTATGTAAATGAATGGACATGATTGTGTTCCAATAAAACTTTATTTACAATAACAGGCTTCAGGCCACATATACCAATCTCTGTTTCAGGCTGCTTCTTGATCAAATATTGAGTCAGTGACTAATATGCATAATTCAAGTTATTTTTCCTGGAAAAATGTCTTCCTTTAGATCACAAAAACAAGGAAAAAGCACAAACCTTAAAAGCCTAAATATAATATCTAATCTAACCTGTATATATTCCACATTTATTTTCAACTGAAATATTTTAACATCTCTTACCTAATCATACAACTGCTTTCTCTACCCACTGCAGGTTCAGTGGGCTCATGAAATACTTTTTATCTACTGTTAAGTACCCTACGCTAAAGGTTAAAGCGGGGCGGGGGGGGTGGGGGGGAGCATTCCTAAGATACTGTTGAAAAATGCTTACAATGAGAAAAAACTATTATAGTCAGTAACTTAAATTACCTTATTTCGTCAACAATATAACAGGTATGTATATCTACGTGTGTCTATATATTTTTTTAGGCAAGGCAACCCTTGGTTGACCTCAAAGATTGCAAGGACCTTGTCAGCTTACGATCCCTTATTTTTTTATTTTTTACACCTACAGCACCTTCTAGGTGGCCTCCCATCCAAGTACTAACTAGATCCGACCCTGCTTAGCTTCCGAGATCAGACTGGATCCGGCTTGTTCAGGGTGGCATGGCCGTAGACAGTATCTACATATATTTGAAAAATAGATGTATACAAGACAATGCTTGTATAAGGCAATTTAGTGAATACACGGATTTGTTCAACGAATTGGAGATTGGGAAATCACTGTTTCACTGTTACATGCCACAATTCCTGGTACCAAGCACTTCAAGATTAATTAGAAAGTCTTATATTGTAAAGCAGGTCATTAGAACATATTCCACAGTGAAAAATGCCAACAACAATTAATGGGAGTCATATAAACACAATACAATAAAATTCAGAATCTAATAAAGTACAATGTATTTGACATAAAAACCATGGGTATTCTTATTTCTTTTTCTAAGTATGGGGCTCAGTTTAATGTTTTTGATTGATTTGCTTGATGGCAGAGAAAAACAGCAATGAATAAGGTTGGAATGCTATACACAGGATGAAATCCTTCCTACTCTCTACCCACTAACTTTATATAAATAGAGGACAAAGACCAACTTATTTTTAAATCTAAGGGCTTCCTGTAAATGCAGGAAATGTATGTTAATTGAGATTGTGAGAAAAAAAAGAAAAAGGAAAAACTTGGGTTCTAATATTTTGTCTAGAATATTCAAACCTCTAAAGTTCTACTGAGTGAATTCCATCACACAAAATAGTGATCATTAGGATTAAATCAGTCAGCAATCCATAGTAATATATATAGTTCTATTTAAAAACCTGAAACACCTAAGGAACATTATTCCCAACAGCTGTTCCTCCCTTAAATAATCAATGAGACTATAAAGTAAGTCTTCATAGAGCTAGTCTGATTTTTCATTTTCTCCACAAGATCAGAAATGTAGAAAAATCCAACTTTCAAATTACTTGTACTTCACACATTTAGGTTGGTTGTCTGAAATCGTCACTTCACTTTCTTATAAGTCTTCAGCTGTAAAAGCCAAAAATGCCCAAAAGTGTATCTGCTAAGAAAATTTACAAGTATGACTATAATACGCATAAAGAATAGTAATGATAAACTTTATATTCATTTTGTAGATTCTACATGTTGATATTAAAGGAAGAGGAATCAAGATTAGAGAAAGCTTTGAAATGGTGAAATTTAAAAAAAATTCCAAATACTTTCAAACGTTTCATAGGTTGATAGCACTGGTTTTTATAGGGGGAAGGAAGGTGTCTAATTTCACTTTGAAACCTAGTTTCCATTCCCACAGGTGTGTCATTTGTCGTGCCCTTCCACTGAGAGCTACAGAAACAAATGGAACAAAGCCAACTTTTCCAATGTGAACTAGGCAAGACCAAGAGGATCAAGGAATAAAGAATTAAACATTGAATGTATAAATTAGCCTGATCAGCAATTAATTGAGCTGTGTACATTAAATGAAGGAAAGATAAAAAGATGAGAAGGTTGCCAACAAGGACTGCACAGAACTTAGAGAGTAGGGATAAAACAGTGATAGAGAGGAAGGGCAGTGGGCTACAGGTCATCATTTGTATGAAGCACTTCCGAGTTGTATATTACTGACATAGGTGGTGCTGCATCTTCTAGTGCGTCAAACGTCAATACAGAAAATCGAAAACTTTTGTTAGAAAGGATCCAAGGCTTTCTGAATGTCAGTATTGCCAAAAACTTAAGAGCATGAACTGTGGAGCCAAATTACTTGGGTTGAAAACCCAATTCTGCAACTTATTAGTTGCGTGACCTTTTTAAAGTTATTTCCTTTGTGCTGTAGTATGCTTATCTGTAAAATGAGAGAGAAAAACAGAACTCTTCTCAATGGATTAGGATTAAATGAGTTTTATAAACAGCCTGGAACAGTGCCTGACACATAGCACTAGTACACAAATATTTGCAATTATTTTTATCAATGTGTTCACTGGTCAAGCTTTTTGCAGCACTTTCCTAATTCCCGAATCTCCAAACCTGTACCAGGTCTAGGGCCCCAATTACGAGGTCTCAACACTTAAACACAGTTCTCTTTTCACCTTGGGGAAATGGTATTATTTTAGATAAGAAAAATTCATTCAAGGATTTAGGGAGCATCTTGATGGTACAAATCATAAAACTAGTTCAACAGACTAATCTTGAGAAGGCTGATGCCAGGAGGGCACCAGCCATAACACAAGCTTTTCTTCATTGCAATGAGGAGATAGGTTCCTCCTCAAGAACAAAATATTGGTGCCAGAAACAGTTTGCTTTCAAGTTATCAAAACAACCCAGACAGTTGAAAATGTTTGGAAGGCTTGGTCTTCTGATTGTCAACCACTACAAAAACAGAATTTTTTTGAGTTGTGACAAACATCAATTAAAAAACTTTGCCTTTTGAAGTTTGATCAACTTCAGTATAGCATCCCCTACTCTAATCAAATTCAGAGCTTAGGTCTATCTCCCTGTATTCTTCCTTTCTAACCACACTGAAAAAAACTACATGGCTCTATCAATTATGCTCAGTACCCTAAGTAAATTCAGGTCACAAGTATAACCTTCTGTATTACATTATGACTAATAAGTTATCTCACTTTGAAAAAATTAAACAGGAACATAAGAGACGCCATTTGTGATAGAATAATGTTGTGTGTAGTACGTCCTTTTATTTTGGATATCACTTTTCTTCCTCTAGCTCTGCAGTGACTAAAGAAAGCTGGCTAAATATTGACTAAAGCAAAATCAACCCTAACTTTTTCACTGGGATTTCATTTTCCAACAAGTCAATGATTTTTCAATCACAAAAGCATAAGAAAGTATTTCCCAGATAGTCAAACATACTCATGAGATCATTAAAGGCATAACCACTTAATCATGATCATGACGACTGAAGTTTCTGTTTCTATAAAAAAAAATTTAAGGTAAACTGAGGAATACTTAGCATCCCCTGCCTACCATGAAGCAACATGTCACCACTTGTCAGAGGTATGGGAGTGGAACACAGAAAGGGAAAGTTTTAAGGCGTCTCTTATTAAATAATTATATTTTTCCAAAGCTCCTACAATAATTCCCTTCTTCCCACATCCAGAAACTGCAAAATCCTGGCAAAGGAACCAGGAGTAACCTTCATATACTTAAAAAGTTACTTCAAGCCAACTTGTTATCTTAATATTCTGAGTTATTTAAATATTTAAATATTAGTTGCTCTATTCAAACTCCACAAAACTGAAAACGAGATATATTAAGAACTCTGACGTTTTCATTCATACACTTTATAACAGGATCGATCATTTTTCCTGGTCTTAGGAGGGCAGGAAGAAAACTTTTCTAAATAAACATGTGAAATCTTTGGGAAAACCAAGGTATACTTTAGTTTTTAAAGCTGCATTCAAGTTTCAAGTTTATTACCCACCTTAAACACAATGTTTAATGTTTGGATCTTATAAAAATACCTCATTTCCATTAACCAGGAAAAAGAAAATCTATGGAGAAGTGTAGACTTTTAAGTACTGTGACACCTGTATTCCCTCCCATCTCCTTACAGGCCCTGTGAATAATGTTAACATTTTATGGTAACGCTTCTTAGGAGAGCAAAAAGAGCTCTATCACTTAAAACCCTTCCTACAAAACTGTGTGTAGAGAAAATAACACTATGTGGGAAAGTGTGGACTATAAAGCCTTCTCAGAAATGCCATAGTCCTGTGGAGTTTACTGACAACAACCTCTTGAAGATTTCAGGGCCCGATCTAAAAGGCCTTCAGTAAGCACTAGGCCAACAAAAGATCAAAGTGAAGAAGCAAGCTTAATATTGTCAGTAACCAAATGGAAAGAATAGCAAAATTCCACATTATCAAGACTAGAAAACAAGGGACTGGTTTTACTTTCCAATTTACTTTACGTCAGAGGAAAAGTTCCTTTGAAAAAAACGTCAGGGTACAGTCCTTACTAAAGGTTAACTAAGTCACACTGCAAGAGATTTGAAATCCACGCTGCTCAAATTCAGGCAAAAATTCACAACTGCGGGGGGAGGGGAGGGGCGGAGAGGGCCCCCCCTGTTAATTAGCTGCCTCAGAAGAAAGTATAACTTCGGTCGCTCAGACCACACTGCCGATACAGGGTTTTGTTTCCGAATGCCTGAATGCTCAGTGAGCCAGACGTACAGATTCGTATATAAACAACACGTGATCAGTCCTGCGCCCTACGTTTTTATAGCGCTGATATGAAAGACACATATTTCACACAAACGTGCCCTCTAAAAAGTTAGTTTTACATTTTAAATTCTTTCTAGTTTCACTCGAAGCAGATAATTCTAGAGATCTGTAGTCTGTAGAGTGCATATACCTTTCCTTTTAAGGTAGCTATAAAAAAAAAAACCTAAAAATGCCAAAACAAGGGAAAAAAAATACATGAATTCAAAAGAATTGCTCCACATCAAACTAAGGGATATCCTTGTACTCCACGAGTTCTCAATTCATAAAGCGAGAGAAAGGTGGTCGAGTTCAAACAAGTTAACGATTTCGCAGTCTAAAGTAAACACGTACACAATTTTCCGTTTCAAAGGGCAGCTTCTGCTTTCTTTTTAAAATCATTAGGTCACAATGGGACCTCTGTTCATCTAGACATCGCCCGGTTACTTCAGATGTGCCAAGAAAGAGAAACTGCAGGCAGGGCAGGCCCTCCGCCGGCCCACCATGTCGCGAACACGTCGCCAGCCCTTGAGGGAGACGGCTATATTTTGGCAAGGGCGGGCGTCAGTCCGGGCCCGGGCGCCGCCCGGGGGACCCGCGGCCGAGGAGGCGCCGGGGG
>NW_011888856.1:1268397-1276527 GCF_000151845.1 Pteropus vampyrus
CCCTCCGCCGCCCCGGAACGTGCGGGCAGCGGGCCGAGGGCCGGCCCGGGCCAGGCTTCCCGTCGTACGGCTCGCGCGCGCCTGGCGGCACCAGCGGCAATTTTGCAGTTTCCCGGGTTCCCGAGACCACCCCCGCCCCACGCACCCTCGCTTCCCCCGCCCTTTCCCCGTGCTGGATCCCACCGGAAAGCCAAAACAATCGGGTCCGCGCAGGCGCGAGGAAGGAAGCGGAAAGAGCAGGAAGGGAGGGGGCCGCGCGAGGTGCCGGGGAAGCTCCGCTGAAGGGGGTTTCCCGGGGAAGGTCAGCGGAGGGCGCGTGCGCGGCGGAGGGCTCCCCGCCCCCCGGCCCCCAGACGCGCGGGCCTGAGGAGCTCCCGGCTTATCCTGGCGGAAGGAGAGGCCCTGGAATTTTAGGGGGTAGGAAATCCAAGCAGCACAGTACCAGATTTCATGCTGTGGGCTGTTTTCTTCCCCTCGAAATACAAAAATATGCAGGGTAGGTCGGGGAGTGGGAACGAGGAGGACTAGACACCACTAGACCAGCGGAATAAGGGGAGACTGGGCTCTTGGCTGAGTGGGCTTTGTCCTCTTGGTCCCTTCTCCCCCAAACACGGCCCCTGTTCTCCAGAGCATGTTTGGTTTAACGATCTCACCAGAAAGGCTCCATATCCTGGTCTCTCAAGGCCAAGGAACAACTCAGAGAAGCCCCTGAACGGCCCGCAGTTTGGGGGAGAGAAACGTCGGGGTGCGGATGGGCGCCTCTCCACGGGAAGCCTTCTGGATAGTTTTGTGCCGCATTGCGGGCAGCTACCCGCTCCCGCCCCCCAGCAAGTTCCAAAGGAGTGCCTGCAGTTCCACAAAGCCAGGCCTCTGGAGCAGCCGGTGCCTGTGGCCCACACTGGTTTGCTTAACTTGGTGCGGCTTGCTGACAAGCGGAAAGCTATATGTTTGCTCTCATTTGTTAGAGGTTATGGATCAAGGATTGTCCGAAATGCCCACACTGTCGTCACCTACCTTGGTAACTTCACTCTTGGCATAAGCCCTACCTGGAGAATGTACTCGACTAATTATAAACTAAAAGCATATACGTTACTGAAGAGCTTCTTCCTGTAGGGTAGGCTAGATGAACTGAATGCTCACGAAGATGTGTGTATCCGGGACTACTACTGACAAAGGATTTTTCAATAGAATTTGGAAACTAGATTCAACAAATCTCTATAGAGTGCCAAGTATGCTATCACTCTGCTTAATCTCACTAAATGTTTAAGAATTCTGATATTAAACAACAAAGAAGCCATACAAAATATTGTCACTTAACAAATGCTCTGTGCCAGACTGGATCCTGGTGATGCAAAGTCCAAACAAGAAGGTGGAAAGTACCAAAAGTACCTATGGTAAGAGTTTGTGTTTCATCCTGTAGACAGAGCCATTTAAGATTTTTAGGGAAGACAATATCTTCATAAGATTTTAGAAAACTATATTTTTAAATTTTATGAGTTTATTTGAGCCAAACTGACAACATATATTCCAGGAAACAAGATGTCAGATGCTCCCTAGAAAAAAATAATTCTGAAGCATAGTGGATTTCGGACTGGAAGTTGGATACAGGTTAAGAGGCTGTTAAAAATCCAGGCAGGAGATGGAGAGAGTCCAAACTCATTTAGTGAAGACTGTGAAGAATGGACTTGAAACTAGCTAAATACTTGGTTCCTAAGAGGATGAGGAATAAATAAGTGAAGGATGACTGAGTTTCCTAGTTAGAGTAGATAGTAATATCATTCTATAAAGAGAAGCTAACTGTGAGGATGAAGGAGAGAACTAAAACTCATTTTAATAGCTGAGCAGTTAGGAATGCATTTGGCTGCAAGAAAAAAAAAAAAAAAGCCCATTGCAGTGACTTAAACAAATAAGTCTCTTTGGTCATATAACCAGTCTGCAGGTAGGCAGTTATCTTTGTTGATTCAACAGCTTAACAGCACAACCACAATTTCTGTGATTCTTTTGACATTTCCCTTATGGTTGCGAGATGGTTACAGCGGTTTGAGCCTTTACACCCTTGTTCAAGACAGGAAGATGGAGAAAGAGGTGGCTTCAGCAACCTATGTTTATTTTTTTTTCATGAAAGTGAAAGCTTTCTTAGAGCAATACCTCATACCACCAACTCAGCAGACTTCCAAATCTCATTTTTAAGAACAGCAATTTGGCCAACTATAGCTGCGAAGACAGTTTTTCCAAGTTCTAACAAGGCTAGAGGGAGAAAAGCACTGAGAACGAATGTTGCGTCAGATAAATGGCAGTCTGCTAGTTAGTTAATACTTAAAGCATTGCTTTTTAACGTTTAAAACACTGAGGGCTGGCAGGCTGGATTGATGTATCTAATGTTTCAAAGAAGTTATTCTTTTCGTATTTTATCTTAACAGAAAAGAACAGATTGAACATTTATCTTCAAATATTTGTACTTGTTTGCCATTCCCTCTGTCAAGGTTGCCATCCCGGTAAAAAGTCTCAGAGGCTATTAGAACAATTAGGAAGAAGGAGGATGCTGCGGGCAGAGGAGGCAGACCCACTGCATCTGGCAGATCGTGGAACGACTGTAGGGGACTTGGCCTCAATAGCATCAACACCACCTAAATTTCCTTACAAGTCTTGCCTCTCAGCCTAGAAGCTGAACCGTCGCAACTAGTTACTGTATCCAGTTGAGGGAGATCATAAATCAGTATTTTCTAGCAATTATACTAACTTTTTTGGCATGTACATCAGCCCCCATGTGATCTGTATCCAAAACTAGGCACATAACATTGTTTCAAGCATTCTTTTTTAGTCAAAAAGGCATTTTTTTAAATTGAGTGCCAATGACCGTGAAACAGTATCTTTCTAAGACTGCATTTTAAACATAGTCATGATTCTAAAAAAGACAGAAAACATTGTCATGATTCTAGAAAAGACAGAAAATTTCTAAAGTTGAGTCTTTTCTTTGCTTAACCATATCTGAATGTTATACATCATAATTACTTAAGATATTAAGATAATGTGAAATATTCTTAATGTTAATTTTAACCTACTTACAAATCTTGGACTTGGGGAAGGAAGTTACTAGGGCCATCTCTGAGGGGACAGTGTATTCCAGAGTTAACGCACAATACATCCTCTCCATCTTGCTTCCCTGTAATAATACAGAGAAAATCTAGTTAAAATGGACATCATTATGACAGGGTAGTACGAGGAAATTCTCTCTGGTGACAGAGCAGTTCTGCATCTTGATTGTGGTATAATAACAACTGATAAAATTTAATAAAACTATATAGAACACCTGAAAATATGAGTGCGTACGAAAGAGATGAAATCTGAGTTAGGTTTGTAGTCTAGTTAATTGCATTATGCCAATGTCAATTTCCCAATTTTATTAATGTACTGTAGTTTTATAAGAAGTTACCAGTGGGAGAACCTGGGTGACGAGTACCCAAGGAACTCTCGGTACTATTTCTGCAACTTCTGAGTCTACAATGATTTCAAGATAAAAAGTTTCTTAAAGTGTACATCATTCAACAAAGACTTATTTTAATACCCTGGGATACAGAGATAAAAAAAACTCACAGAGAGATGGGAGTATTAGAGAGAAATGTCCAAACGAACCAACAGTGAGATAAATTCTGTGAAAGCAATAAACACATGGAGTTGTGAGAGTACATAAGAACAAGCAGGTCAAGAAAGGCTTCTCAAAAAGTGGAGCAGGCTGGGTGGAAAAAGAAGGGAACGAGCAAAGGAATAGAGCAGGGTCAAGACGTAGAAGATTAAATGAGCCCCGCTAGACTTCACTACTGTATGTTTTCGTTGCATACTGTACTTTTTAGCTCATCGCCCTTATGATTATTATAATTAAATGTCTTTATAATGTGAGCTCGGTGAAGGTGAAAACCACTTTTATATCTTGTTAGTTCTCCAATGCCTTATGCAGTTCCAGTCTAGTCACTCAAATATTTGTTGAGTGAACGGGGTCGTTTACTATGCCCGGAACACAGAGTACCTGTGAGAGAATGACAGGATATCTGGAGAGGGAGGAAAGAGATAGATGCAGAGCATGAAGGGACTTATATGTTAAGTTTGGACTCTATCTTAAAGGTAATGGGGAACTATCAGGTACATGATTGTTGTTGTGTTTTAGAAAGATAATATGAAGGGAAGTATAGGAGAAGCAAAATGTAGCAATGTCCCAGTGGTCAAAATGTAACCTTGAGTAGTTTGTGCCTTAGCAGAGGAAAGCAAACTAGGCTGTTAGTAATTTCAGGTCTTGCTCTGGGGATTATATGTCTACCAGCCCCTGAATGTCCTAGGACTTTGTTTTGTACCAATAATAATAATACCAACAACAAAAGTAATAATTAACACTTGGTGAGTGCTTATTATGTGCCAGACACTTTCAATATATTAACTTATTTAATTCTTACAGCAATTATATGTGTTTGCTCCAAAGATGAAGTGATGAGGCACAGAGAAGTAACTCACTCTAGATCACACACTAATAAATTAGAATATTATTGCAATGGAATACAATATTTTTCAGCCTTAAAACAGAAGAAAACGATCACATGCTACAATACGGATGAATCCTGAAGACACTAATGCTGAGTGAAATAAGCTAGACACAAAAGGAAAAATTACATGATTTACTTATATGAAGTACACAGAGTAGTCAAATTTATAGAGACAAGAACTAGTGGTTGTCAGGAGCTGGTAGGAGGGGAGAAGGGGAAGTTCTTGTTTAATGACTACAGAGTTTCCGTTTGGGATGATGTAAAATTTCTGGCTATGGGTAGTAATGATTGCACAACATTGTAAATGCACTTAATGCCACTGAATTGAATGCTTAAAATGGTAAATTTTATGTATGTTTTACCAAAAAAAAGTTTAAAACAACACAAAGAAAACATTGGAAAGAGAGCTGACTTTGTCACTTACTAGATCTGTGATCTGAGGCAAATTACCTAATTTACCCAGGTCTCAATTTCCTCATTTATAGAATGGGAAAAATAATAATGGTACCTACTTCCTACGTCTATTGTGAGGTTAAAATGAGATAACTTGGCAAAGCATTACTTCGTCTTACGCTTAATTATTCCTAGCATTGAAGGGAAAAAATCTAATTCTAAAAATCATGAAAGACCTTAGTAGTTTCTCTAGCAAAATTGTTACGATCACAATGGCAGAGAGAACTTGTACATTTTTAACAGTTGGCTGAATCATATAGTAGATTAGGATTAGTTTTGTAAGAAATCGCCACACTGTACTCCAAAGCAGCTCTACCATTTTGCGTTCCCACCAGCAATGAATGAAAGTTCCTGTTGGTCCACACCCTCCCTAGCTTTTGGTGTTGTCAGTGTTGAGGATTTTGACCGTTCTAATAGGTGTTTAGTTGTATCTCATTGTTTTAATTTGCATTTCCCTAATGACATACGATGTGGAGTATCTTTTCATGTGTTTATTTGCCATCCGTATCACTTCTTTGAGAGGTCTCTGTTAAGGTTTGTGGCCTCTTCTTTAATTGAGGTGTTTGTTTTCTTAGAGTTGTTTTAAGAGTTCTTTGTATATTTTGGATGACAGTCCTTTATCAAATATGTCTATTAAAAATAATTTCTCCCAGTATGTAGTCTTTTCATTCACTTGACAGTGTCTTTCATAGAGTTTTTAGTTTTAATGAAGTCCAGCTTACCAATTCTTTCTTACATGGATTGTGGCATTGGTGTTCTATCTACAAAGTCATCCCTATACCCAAGATTATCTAGATTTTCTCTTGTATTATCTTCTAGACATCTTATAGCTTTGCATTTTACACTTATGTCTATGATCCATTTTCAGTTAATTTTTGTGAAGGATGTAAGGTCTGTGTCTAGATGCATATTCTTTGCACATGGAAATCCAGTTGTTCGAGGACCATTCGTTGAAAAGACTGTATTTGCTCCATTGTATTGCCTTTGTTCCTTTGTCAAAGATTAGTTGACTATATTTATGTGGGTCTAGTTGTGAGCTCTCTATTCTGTTCCATTGGTCTTTTTGTCTATTCTTTTGCGAGTACCACATTGTCTTGATTACTATAGCTTTCTTTATAGTAAATCTTGAAGTCAGGTAGTGTCTGTCAGTCCTCTAACTAGTTCCAGATAATCCTTCTCATATGCAAACTGCTCTAGAGAACAGAAAAAGATGGCAAGTTATCTAACTGATTATATGGGACTAGGATGTCTTGAAACCATGAAAAGACAGTACAAGAACTGAAAATTCTTAGATTCTAAAATTCTAAATAAAATACCAGCAAGTGGAATCCTGCAATGTGTATTAAAATATATAAAAACCGAGTTGTATGCATCCCAAGAATACAAGAATTGTTTAATGAGAGAAAAATCTATTAAGGAATCTGCCTTGTTAGGTGAAAATGAAAAAAATATAATTATTTCAGTTGATGAAGGAAAACCATTTGCTAAAACAACATTCATTTAAAAATTTTAAACTCTAAATTTGGAATAAATGAGATCCTGCTAACTTGATAAAGGGTATCTAGAAAATAACCTACAATGATTCTTTATGATGAATCATTAGAAATTAAGTTCAAGACAATGGTATCTGCTATCACTTTTTTAAATTGAATATTGTACTAAAGGTCTTAGAAGATTAAGACAAGGAAGAGAAATGAGAAGATAAGCATTGAAAAGGAAACAAAACTGTTATTTGTAGGTGACTTGAGTGTCCACAGAGAAAATCTAGTAAAATTGACCAAAAATTGAAACTAATGAGAGTTCAAGGTTGCTGGAATATAAAGTCAATATATAAATGTCAATAGTATTCTTATATACCACCAGCACAGAAAATGTAATTTAAGTAAATCATTTTCAATAGCAAGAAAAGCTAGAACTCTAAAAGACATTTATAAATGAAATCATAATTAAGGACCTTGTATTTAAGATTTATCCATGGATACAGACGTGATTTTAGTTCATTCATTAAACTCCTGTGTAATAGCCCATATCTATATTATGATTTATTTATCCATTCTGTTGTTTCATGAACATTCAGATGGCTTTCAATTTTTTAATATTATAAGCAATGCTACTGCAACAAATTTTTTTTTAAATGTTTCCCTGTGTATATATGCAAGATTTTATTCTAGGGTATTTCTAGAAGTAAAATTGCTGGTTCATGAAGTATGACACATTTCAACTCTTTTAGATACTATCAACTTACTCTACAAAGTGATTTTACCAATTTACACTCTCACCAGCAATGTATACATGTTCTTGTCACTCCACTTCCTCCTTAACCCATGATGTTGTCAGAGTTATGTTGTAAATGGCATCTCATTGCAAATTCCACAAAATGTAGGCTCCCTAAGAATTATAATTTTGTTTTCTTCCCTTCTGTTTCCTAACGGTTAGAATTGTGCTGGTCTCATTGTAGGGACTCAAACATTTGTGGAGGGGATGAATGAATGAAGGATCACTAGTGAGGCTGAGCATGCTCGATGTGTTCATTACTGACCAAAATGTTAAAGACAGGCTCAAGGTGTGGAAACATAGACCGTCATTGCACTGTGTCTAAAATTTCAATCTGAAATCAATGTGTCAACTGAGAGGAAAGTAGAAATCACTCTACTTTCATGAGACAGAGACTGTCAAATCGTCACAATGATGGCGACACTGACCACCCAGGCACTAGAAAAGGCATTGGGGCTGAGAATTCAAAGACCTCAGCTCACCCCTCTTCCAACTAGTAGGATTGTAACTTCACACATATGCGCAGATTACTTAACCTCCCTGAATCTCAGGTATCCTCATCTTAAAATAGAGATGATAATAATATGCATTTGGAATCCTGAGCAGAGAACACATAGTTCACTAACTGGACATTAACACTAAAATAGCAACCACCACCTAACCTCTGACACCCCACTCCACACAAAATGCCTCAGTTTGCACAAAAAACTTTACATAAGACGTCTAGGTGGACTCTATGGACCAGTATATTACCACTGTATATTTCATCCTTGATATCTTGCAGCACTGCCTCAAACCCAAAAACCAGTTAGCAGGGATTTGGGGGACATTCTCATTCCAGTCCTGCTCCCTGGTAATCTACCTACAACCC
>NW_011888856.1:1276577-1278936 GCF_000151845.1 Pteropus vampyrus
GGTTAGAATTGTGCTGGTCTCATTGTAGGGACTCAAACATTTGTGGAGGGGATGAATGAATGAAGGATCACTAGTGAGGCTGAGCATGCTCGATGTGTTCATTACTGACCAAAATGTTAAAGACAGGCTCAAGGTGTGGAAACATAGACCGTCATTGCACTGTGTCTAAAATTTCAATCTGAAATCAATGTGTCAACTGAGAGGAAAGTAGAAATCACTCTACTTTCATGAGACAGAGACTGTCAAATCGTCACAATGATGGCGACACTGACCACCCAGGCACTAGAAAAGGCATTGGGGCTGAGAATTCAAAGACCTCAGCTCACCCCTCTTCCAACTAGTAGGATTGTAACTTCACACATATGCGCAGATTACTTAACCTCCCTGAATCTCAGGTATCCTCATCTTAAAATAGAGATGATAATAATATGCATTTGGAATCCTGAGCAGAGAACACATAGTTCACTAACTGGACATTAACACTAAAATAGCAACCACCACCTAACCTCTGACACCCCACTCCACACAAAATGCCTCAGTTTGCACAAAAAACTTTACATAAGACGTCTAGGTGGACTCTATGGACCAGTATATTACCACTGTATATTTCATCCTTGATATCTTGCAGCACTGCCTCAAACCCAAAAACCAGTTAGCAGGGATTTGGGGGACATTCTCATTCCAGTCCTGCTCCCTGGTAATCTACCTACAACCCCTCTTAATTATGCCACCTGGATGCCCTGTTTGGCTACAAATGAGCTACCATATTCCTCAACGTATTCACTGAGTAGTCCCTGAACTGTGTTTCCTCCCAAGGACGTTCCACTCCTGAGCTGCCCTCATAAGGAGGTCTCCATTCTCCCACTGTCCATGCACTGCAGGGCTGAGACATGACCACTAGTTTGTGGCAGATCCAAGTTTATGGAGACTGAGTATTCTAAAATTTGGGGAACTCTCTTTAAGAAAAACATCATAAAATTACAAATATAAACATCTTGGGCTGTTTCTATCTCTCACCTTTCTGGTCACTCTGCCACATTCATTGAGGACATGAGAACCTATAATGACTACAATATTAAGGAAGGATGGAGTGACTCATCCAAAACCACAACTTCCCAGATTTTTTCCTTCCTCAGGGCCAATGACCTTCACTCCCATAACACTTTGGCAAACCTCTACCATGGCCACCTGGTGGACCTTGTTATAACTTGCAACTGCTCCAACTATGAAATCCTAAGCTTCAAATTTCCATTCTCTGACCACAACCTATCTCCTCTAGCTCTTTGGCTCTCATGTAGAAGACTTCTATTACTTTTTCCCCATTTGATCAACTCTTCTCTGACAATATTTACTTTCTCTTCCTGACAATTCTAGGCCGCTAGGTAGGGCGCAAAATTTAAGGGAGCATTCACATACAGGGCCCTGCAAGCGCAGAACATACAGTATGTGCCATAATGCATTACTTGAACTTCTCGCAATCTTTAACAACCCCGTCTCTCCATTCAGGAGACAAAAGTTTATAAATGTCTATCTTTAAAGAAAAGTACAAATAAGGAGCAGTCTGTTATTTGCCAGCTTCACTTTCAAACACCCCACAAACGACTTGCTGTGGCTTCCTGTCCCAGCACTTTCCCTAACCAGTGGCATCCTAATTGCCAAAGCTTCTTCCAGATTTTACTCCTGGTGGCATTAAGCATGCTGGCCTCCTCCTCCCTCTCTCCTTTCCCTTGGTCAGCTCCTCTTGCTTAACAGCCAGCAGCTTTAGGGTAGGAGACCAGGAGCTCAGAGAAGCAGCAATAACTTGTCCTAACTCAACACGCTTAAATGGAGGGGTCAGTTCAGAAGAACGAGGGGGACAAGGAACTGTCCAGGCCTCTGGAAAAGCCAACGCCAGGGCGTCCTCGCGCAGGAAGGAGGGCCAGAAGGGACGATTAAGGCTGCATCTCAGGGCGTGGTGCAGAGCACCCCTCCACGCCTCCACACCTAAGCGCGACCGGGGTTCTTCCCGCGCCTCCAGCAGAACGACGGGGGCGGGGCCTCGCACAGGGCGCATGCGCAGGCAGGCGGTGGGGGCGGGGCCTGCGCGACAGGCAGCACGTGCGCTCTGCTCCGCGATAGACGTTCCAGGTTGCAGAGGTCGGACTCGAGGCAGGTCGGGGTGACACCGCAGACCCTCCCAGTCACAGACCTCCAACTAGAGCAGGTCCGAGCGCCGAATTCGGAACAGCTGTCGTGCGAGGTGGCGGATGAGGGGGTGAACAGGAACACACTGGCTTGCAGGAGAGGTGGTGGTGGGTAAGGTGAGCCATGGGTGAAGAGACCCTGAACCGGGGGGATGGACTCCTGAACTGAGGAGGGT
>NW_011888856.1:1279921-1291187 GCF_000151845.1 Pteropus vampyrus
AATAGTAAAAGCTATTACATTGAGGTCAAAAGGCTACTCTTGGGGGAGACTGACAAGCAAGACTTGAAAATGTTTGGAAGGTAGACATCTAAGATTTCATTCAGTGTGGTGGTTTAATGGGAAGGGGTTTAGGCAGGGCAGGACAGGGGCTGTAGGCTGGACATGAGGCTTTAAGGGGGTGATTCTCCCTTCTCATACCTCCAGTAGCAAAGATAATGTTAAACACAAACTTTTATGTCCCCTCCTGTGGATAAAACATTTTGTGTATATTATGCAGTTTCCATGTAAAAAACTATGTGTGATAAGGAGTTCTTTTATGTTCATTAGTCATTGCTCCCAGCTGCATAGTAGAAATCGAAGTCCTCAAAGGAGCTATTGGTGGCAACTATTTCAAACAAAGCTGCAGTCGGAGCAAGAAGGAATTGCCTACAGACTACAACTCTTCACTGTGTCTCCAGTGAAACTGCCTACCTGTCAGAGTTTGGACTTGCATTTCCCCATGAGCCAGTTTATTAAATAAATTTTTGTATCTGTATAAATATTCTATTGGCTCTTTCTCTGGAGACCCCTAACTAATACAGATGTTGAAATGGTATAGAAGAAAAAATTGTGAGGGAAAACTTGGATACAGAGGGAAATTCCTCAGAGAGAGAAATACATATTGTATCTTAAACATTCTTTGAATTAAAAGGCTAATAGTCTACCTCTGCATTTTTACCACCCCATTCCCTTAAAGTTTAAAATATTTGTCCTTTGGAGTTGTGTTTTAAGAGGATTAAAGTCGTGAGTACTGGGTATAGGAAAAAGATTCATATTTTTTTTTAATTGCAACTTTTTTTTTAGTGAAAAAAAATTGATAGGCTTTATTGTCTTGTGTGACCTGGAATTCCAAGAGTGAAGCCACTTCAGGCTGGCTCGATAGGGAATGCATCAAAGGCCGTAAATCATTTGATTCTCTTATCTCCCTCTATTTCTATATTTTTACTTTTTCTATGTTGGCATCATTCTCATCTGTCATTTCAAAGAGGCGAAAATGCACTACAGGCATTTCCACCAGCAATGAAAGAGTTCCTGTTGGTCCACATTCTCCCTAGTCTTTGGTGTTGTCAGTGTTGAGGATTTTGGCCAGTCTAATAGGTGTTTAGTTGTATCTCGTTTTAATTTTCATTTCCCTAATGACATATGATGGGGAGCATCATCTTTTCACATGTGTATTTTGCCATCCATATATCTTCTTTGATGAGGTGGCTGTTAAGGTCTGTGGCCTCTTTTTTGAGTTCTCTTAATGTTTTGAGAGTTCTCTGAATATTTTGAAAAATAGTTCTTTAGCAGATATGCCTTTTGCAGAGTTTTTAATATTAATGAGGTCCAGCTTATCAGTTCTTAGGTAGATTGTGCCACTGGTGCTGCGTCTAAAAAGTCATCACCATAGCCAAGGTCATCTTGGTCTTCTCTTGTATTGCCTTATTGGCATCTTACAGTTTTGCATTTTACACTTAGGTCTATTACCTATTTTGAGTTAATTTTTTGTGAAGGGCGTAAGGTGTCTGTCTAGATTCATTTTTTTACTTGTGGATGTCCAGTTGTTCCAGGACCATTTGCTGAAAAGACTGTATTTGCTCCATTAGATTGCCTTTGCCAGTTTGTCAAAGATCAGTTGAGTATATTGATGTGGGCTGTCTGTTTTGTTGTCCATCTATCTGTAATCCTTAAATGTTAGAATTTACCAGTGAGTCCTCTGGGCCCGATGCTTTCTGTTTTGGGAGGTTATTGATTCAATTTCTTTGCTAGATATAGGCCTACTCAGATCGCTCATTTCTTCTTGTGTGAGCTTTGGCAAATTTTGTCTTTCAGGCTTTATTGGTCCATTTTATCTAGTTATGAAATTTAGGGGAACAGTTTATGGTATTCCTGTATCTTATTAATGTCTGTGGGATCAATAGTGATGTGCCCTCTTTCATATCCGATATTAATAATTTGTGTCTTTCTTATTTCCCCTGGCTAGAGGCTTATCAACTTTATAGATCTTTTCAATGAACCCGCTTTTGGTATTGGTTTCTCTTATTGGGTTTGTTTTCTATTTCACTGACTCTATTCTAATTTTTTTTTCTGACTTTGGATTTAACTTAAATTTCTCCTGAGATTTCTTCATTCATTCATGCATGTGTTATTTAGTAGTGTGTTTTACTTCAAAATATTTTGGAGTTTTACAGCTACCTTTGTTTTTCCTACATTATCAGTTGTTGTCTAAGAGCAGACCTTATATAATGTACTTTTCTAATTTGTAAAAGTATACTTTATGGCCCACAGTGTGTCTGTCTTGGTGACTGTTCCATGTGAGTGAGACAGTGTATTCTTTTGGATGAAGTAGTCTGTTTCTGCAGCTCTATCACTTCGCCTCACACAGTTTCACCCTCTGTCACGGGCATGCACATTAGGGATTTTTATGTCTCGCTGAAGAGTGACCTGTTAGGTAATGCCCCTCTTTATCCTTGATCACTTTCCTCATTCTGAAGTCTCTGCTCTGTCTAAAGTGAAATACAGCTTCTCCCACTTTCTTAGCATCATACATCTTTCTCCATCCATTTACGTTTAACCAACGTCTTTATGTTTACAGTGAGTTTTCTGTAAACAAGTTTGCTTTTTAGTATGCCTTGCAATGCTTTCTTAATTGCCAGGTGTTATGTGCTGGGTAAAAGGAATTGCCCTAACTAGGCCTTTAGCGATGTGTGAAGTTATTGGAGGTGAAGAAGGGATCATAGTTTTACGGTTATCAAAGGACTGTCATTAGGTTTGTCGTTTAGTAGGATTGTCTTTGCACTTTAAACTACACATATGCTTTACCTTCTCCCTCTCGTTGAATTTGGAAGGGCGGCTAGTGTGGGCTGGAGAAAGGTATTTCTCTTCCCCCAGGTCAGTTAAGCTCTGTGAACTAGCTTCTCTGAGGGCCAACCTTGAAGAATAGAGTGCTTCTGGTGTATGTCACGGTTCTTTTTCTCCTTTCCCCGTGGGAGGCACAGGGGATTTCCCCCCTAGATTTACCTTGAGAAACTGCTTGAGCTACTGCATGTCAAACTCAAAAAAGAACACTGCCCCCAACCCCCCGAAGTTTTTAACTCTTGGATTTGTCACCCCCGAGCCTACAGTTTGTCAGTAACAGTTCAGGTTTCCCTGGCCCACTCCTAGTTTCCATTAAGTTTATATCTTGGGTTTGTGCTTTTGTCAATTGTGATTGTCCATACTCATGTCTCTCTAATTGGGGGTAGCAGTTTGCCCTGTAACCTCACTACTATGCTGGATCTAAGAAGAGTCTTCATTTTTCAGATCAGCTTTTTACTTTTTAGGACTGAGTGACTTTCAGCCTTCCTACATATCCAGAATCAGGAAGTTACCACCTTTTAAATATTGGACAAACAATACACAGTGCTGTACAGTTGAAATTAAGGCTGAATTTATGTTCTTATAAATAGGCTGGTTCTTTTAAATGAGTATTAAATTGTGTTTGCCTCAGTTTCCCCCTTTGTATAGCGAGATGACTTAGGGTTCCTCCCCTGGCTAGCATCTCCCCATTGCCCTCACCTCCCAGACTCTGGTAACCACTATTTTGTTTTCCTATGAATTCATCTTTTCTAGTTTTTACATATAAGCGAGATCCTATAGCAATCGCCTTTCTCTGCCCAACTGATTTCTCTTAGTGAAATGCTCTCAGGGTCCATCTGTTGTCACAAATGGCAGGATTTCCTTTCTTAAAAAAATGAGTTAGGTTTTGGTAGCAGTTGGGAGTAAAGTCGGAGGATGTCCCAGAAAAGGGAAGAGAAGTCGGTGTCGTGGAGGAACCCACATGGCTAGAGCCTGTGGTGTTAGTGGGAGAGTAATGAGATGCAAAAGGGGAAAACCAGGTAATGGGGGCCTGATGCCATCTGAAGGAACATGGCCATCGTTCCCCATTTCCTGACAAGCTGTGACAAGCCATTTAAATACTGTGACAGGAGTGAGGGGACCAAGTGGGTGAGAAAGATTACTCTGGAAGCGGTATGGGTCACAGAGCTGTGGGATGCTGGAGAGATGAGTCAAGAAGTTACCAGTAGTTTATTCAGGAAAAACTTGAGAGGACTTCAGGTCCTTTGTATTGGTAACAGAAGAGGGGAGGCATTAAAAGGAGGAAACTTGATAGCTGTGGGTGATTAGTGAGGGAGAAAGAACTTAGCTACACCTGTGTCTTTGCTGTGGGCGACTGCATAGTGGTTCTGGGGTGGTTTCTAGTGGCAGGGACCTGCTATTACGGTACTGTTTGATTTGAACATAACTGCTGCCTCCTTTATAGTTGTAGCTTCATTTGTCAGCTGTTAAATTTGTTCCTGCAAAATCAGATGCCTTCCCCAAGGACGTATCTGCATGAGGAAAACGTGTCTGTTACTGGCACCGTTGCAGTGATCACCCCTGAAGGGTGGAAATGGGGGGACGTGTGTGAATGGTGGCGAATAAGCAGGTGTAGAAGGGCTCTGGAATCCAAAGAACTTTCGCTCCCCTTCACTTTGTAAGGCCTGACATGAATTATTCTTTGTGAAACCGCGACAGGCCTGAATTATGCTTAGTGTGTGCTGAGTCTCTTTTAATTTAGAGTCAGTAAGTCTGAGTGATATAACGTCCTGGGTAACTGACGTGGCCTGGGAACCTACCAGTCAGAGCAGATGCTTACTCTAGTGCTGAAGAAGGGTTCGGGGGCCCACGTTTCAGTCACTGCTCCTTCATTTATCATTCTGGGATGTCTGGGGAGGAACCAGGGGCCATCAGTT
Source organism: Pteropus vampyrus (assembly GCF_000151845.1). Taxonomy (NCBI): domain Eukaryota; kingdom Metazoa; phylum Chordata; class Mammalia; order Chiroptera; family Pteropodidae; genus Pteropus; species Pteropus vampyrus. The sequence continues at coordinate 1,284,718 of NW_011888856.1, forward strand.
ACCAGCTCCGCTGTGTGCCGTCTGGGTGCATCCTGGCTGAATGTTGTGACTGGCTGCAGGTGACAAAATGACTACCATATCTTTTTTCTAGGATTCAGAAATGGAAGCCTGTATTTTCCACATTCAGTGGTGCTCAGTGAGTATCCTGGCTTCCTCATACCTCAGTCCCATCACCCACTACCCTTGACCACAGACCTGTACTCCCTGTGTGTTACGATTCAGCACAGTTCTGGCACGGTAGTGACTGTGGGAAAAAAAAATGAAAACAAAAGAGACTCAAACTGAACCTCAGCAGGCTGAGGAAATGAGTGAAAAACAAGACTTAGAATCAGAAGGCAAGAGCCGTGACGTAGGTCAGGTGACCGGTATCTCTGCTCTAATACTGACATAGAAACTGACGATCTTGTGGAAAAAACAGATGGGGCTTGGTCCTCTGTTGCCCGGAAGCGGGAGCTGCATGGTAAGACCTCCTCTGCATGGAAATGCACCTCGAGGAAGCTCTGCATCTGAGGACAAGAAAATGAGGATGGGAGAGGACAAAGGATCTCATGTAACACAATTCTGGAAGACTCTGAAAGAAACTGCATTTTCATGACCTGGCTTACGGTAAAGCCATGCCAGAGAACGCGGTACTGCACAGTGGGATTTCACAGAGTTCATGGGAAAGTTGGGGCATGCCGGGTAACCCCGACGAGGGCGAAGACCGTGTTACATATGAAGATGAACAAAGAGCTGTCCAGTCAGAGCAGCGCCATGATGTTCTAAGATAGGATGAGATGTTAAAGTCAGGACTAACCACGGAAGTGAACTTGGGTAAAGAAAAGAAGAGGTACGTAACTGTTCCCCAAATCCCGCCATCTCCAGATGGAGTAAAAGACAGAGATGAGATCCAGAATACCCTGAGCTCAGAATTGTACCTGTCTAGTGTAGGTGTCAACAAGCTTCAGGAGCCAGTACCACTGTCTGCCAGCACAGAAGCAGTCAAGGACCTACACATACAGTCTGAATCCCAGAAGCCCCTTAGCACTGGGGAGAGGAAGCCAGACAACAGCAGGGGGAGCCACAACCTCCCTGAGAAAGTAGATGAAGTGGGACAGAGGGACGGCCATCCCCAGGGTGCTGGTCCCTCTGCTGCCTGGGTGGCCTAGTTGATGAAGCCATCCAGTGTGATACGAGCCCCTGGCAGGAGGCAGAGCTGAAGAGGTCCCCAGATTCAGCACCAGAAGATAGTAGAAAAGGGACGTGGGAAAAGTCAGTGTGGTATATGGAGCTGGATGAAATGGGAGAGCACAGCAGTCCCCGGGGAGCTGTTCCCTCTACTTCCTGTGTGGCCCAGTTGAACAAAGTTGACAAAGCCATCCAATGTGATAGGAGCTGGTAGCAGGATGCAGAGCTGGAGGGCTCCCCAGAGTCATCACCAGAAGGCAGTAGAAAGGTAACAAGGAGGAACTCAAGACTTTTAGCTTTCTCCTAAAAATGAAAACTAAAGATGCTGGTAATGAGTCCCTGTATATCTTGAGTCTGTTACACAACCATTTTAAGGAAATATGTTTTGTTATTTCATAGAAAACTAATTTGAGTTTCATCTACAAAGGCTAGATGAATGTAAATGTTGCAATGTCATGTTTGGTTTAGAACACTGATATCTCTCTTAGTTTGAACTAATAAAGCTATTATACCAACAACCAAGTTAAGAAAATGTGACATTGTCAAGCCACTGGAATTTTAAGTTGTAAAGCAGTTAATAAATTGAATTGCATGTGTGCAATTCTTAAGCATTTTCTTCCTTTCCCAATATGGGCACATGACTGATAATACCACGAATAAAGTTGTCGGGTCATCTGTGTATGCTTCTATATGTATCCTGTTTTATAATTTCTAGGGACCTTTAGATAAAGCGAAGGGATGGTGGAGTTGACAGAATGAACAGTTGAAGGATTCTCCATAAACAGGACCTGCCCTGGGGATAGAGATTATGCCTTGCTCATTTTTACAGATGGAGAGACCAGATAATAACACTGATGTGTCCAGGGTGGATTCTGGTACCATGTCCTTTACTTCCAACTGCTGTATGCTCCTAGAAACAGGAAGCTTTCTGCAAACAAAAGTTCTCTGTACTCAGAACCTTGGACCTAGAAACGAGTCTCCCAACAAATCATACAGGTTGTCTCACTAGGTGCCAGAAATGTTTATCTGTGGTTGAAGGCTCTCCCAAGGTTATTTGAAAGAACAGGGCAGATGTGGGAGAGAGCATGGGTGTGCCTTCAAGAAAGGCTGGCTGGGTACTGTATGGACAGTATGGTAATACATACAAGTGGGGCCGCTGGTTTTGCCTCTTATGTTACCCTGTGATGACACTACCCTATATTTTTAACTCCCTATAGTAACCAAGTACCTCTCGAGATGGAACAAGTAGATAACAATCATTTTTTCAGGTGAGATGCAAAAAGGCAAACAAGATACTGTTCCTAAAATTGGTCTGAATGAGAAGGTCTATGACTTTCGTCTTGCCCCCGACTTCAAGATTTGGTTTAATACTCCAGGGAAACACCTCCGACCCCTGTCCTCTGTGTTCCAATATCGCCTGCGTTTTCACTTTCATACCCCATTTCAGGATATAACACGTGAGACCTGGAATATTCTCACCCCCAAGGAGACCATATATTCCTTAGAGCGGAATCCACTGCGGAATCTCCTTCCTTGGAATAGTTAGTCTAGAGCTGAACCGGACACTCAGCATTTGTAAATGAATGGCTTAGTGTCGATTTAGATTAACAGCTTTTGCGCTGAGGTCACGGTTCCCGCCCTTCCCAGCCCAGCAAACACACCTCGGAGGAAGGGCTGAGAAAAGAACGCTTTGACTACAGAACTGAAGACTAGGGAAGCCCGGAGCCCAGAGCACCCGACTTCCTCGCTTTCATGGGCACCAGGAAGGCATTCCACTGCTCTAACTCTGCTCCCACCGGAAACTGCTGATTCATTCACCCATGAATTCCCGTGAGAAAAGGAAGGAATGGCTTTTCCTTGGTGTGTTAGTATGAATGAGTTGAATCTGATTGCCTTTTTGACACTTGCGAAGTATGAGTTTGAAGTGTTATGGGTGCATTAACTCAAGGCACTTAATTGTGGCTCCCTGGCTAGTAGGAAGGTGTTAGACCCTAGAAGTTGGGGAAGATGCCAGTGCCAGTATATGAAAGAGGAAGCACAGAAAGAGGAGGCTAGTTCTAGCGAACACTTTCCTGGTTTGTAATCCTTCCCAGAGTCTTCCCTTTATCCTAGAGGCTAGATTAAAAGCCAAGCAGACGTTTGGAAAACGGAGTTCAAAATGAAAGGTTAACTTCTGATAAGACCTATACTTTCATTTTCCCAAGTGGCTACTGCACCCCTGTGGCAGGTTGATTTCCTTGGGACCAGCCTCTGAGATGGAGATTTGTGTGCAGGAAATTTAATGGGGAAGGCTTTGAGGAATGACATCTTTGAGGGATCAAAACAAGCAAGATCAAGCAGAGGGAGAAGTGGCATTCACACAGTCACAACAAAAGCCTTCGCCCGTTCTGAGACTCCCTGAACTGCGACAACCCTGCAGCTGCCCCAGCTGGGGCCAGAGGCCACACCTTACATCCCAGCATTGACCGGTCACTGTGATACAAGATGCTCCTGTAAAAGAGGCATGACCTTGGGTAGACGAGTTTTCTTCAAGAAAGAAGAATCACTGGGAAGGCAAAGTTAGTTGTAAACTGTCAGCTGTCAATGGTCCCAGCAGCGGGGAGAGTAAATACTTTTTTAGTCCTTGAAGGCAAGGGTAGGGGTTGGGAGGCAGATACAAGGGCACAATACATCGTCCACTACAACTTCCAAATCATTCCAACTGGGGGACGTAACCATACTTTTAATTAATTCGCACTGAACACCACCATGTGTGACACGTGTTAAGTGAGCATACAACAAAAAAGACAGTCTGTGCCCTCAAGAAGCTTCTGGACTTGTAGACAGTTGCTAATTACCACACATGTAGTGGCTAAAAACAATACCTATTGACTTCTGGTTTCTATCTGGCACGTGAGGAGCTTAGAAGTCTTCACTCCAGCCTAACAAGTAAAAAGCTGAGCAAACTAAGAAAATCAAATCTTAAATCCATCAGAGAATTGAGGGTCACAGGGCAAACTACTGACCCAGAAACGGGAGAGGTCGGCAGATACAGAGAATCACAACTTACTGGAGCAGAAACCTGTGGGAACCAGTGTCTGGCTAGCACACTGACTGTGCAAGCGTACCGTTAGTGTCGACACAGGTCGGAGGAGAGAGAGAGGATATATGGGAAATTACTGTACTTTCTGCTCAACTCTGTTGTGAAAACTGTTGTAAAAAAAAAGGTCGTGAATTTTTTAAAAAGTGAAAACTAAAAACAATGCCTATTTGTTATCTCACAGGTCTGTAGGTCAGAAATCTAGGTAGGCTAGACTGGCTTCTCTGCTTAACACCTCCTAAAATGCCACATAAATTGTGGGCAGGCCAAGGCTGTTGCCTGAAGGCTCTGGTGAAGATTATGTGTCCAAAGTCATTGCAACAGTGAGGAGAATTAAGTTCCTTGTGAGTATAGGACTGGGGTGCCCATTTCCTTGCTGGCTGTCAGCTAGGGATTGATTTCAGCTCTTAGAAACTGCCACATTCTTTGCCATATGGCCCTTCATTTTAAAGCCACCAAGAGCACATCAAGTCTTTCTCAAGCTCAAAATCTGAATTCCTCGTAGCTACCTACAAAAAAACCCCCCATGGTTTAAAAAACTCTCATGTGATTTGGTCCTGACTGACTACCCAAATAATCACCTTTTGAAAAGGTCATCTGTGTCTTGTAACAATCTAATCATGGGAGTAAAATCCATTATAATTATAGTCGCATAGTCCCATGGATTTAGGCTGCCAGCCTTGGAGTGGTTTTACAATTCTGTTACAACCATGATGACAGGTTGTAGGAAACCTTGGTACAGGGAGGTCTGGTGGCTTCCTGAACAGGAGTTGAGAGTACAGAGTCCGAGGGGAGAGATTTGGGGATGAAGAAATTTGATTCATCAGCTTTACGGACTGAGTGGTTGGGGAATTGGAGCAGAGGAGGAAGAGTGTGGTTTGAGGTTCTTATAGGTAAGCTGGGCGAAAGGAGGTGACAGGCTAGAGAGGCAGGCCACAGAATCTAGGCCAGAAACAGAAGACAGAGAAACCTGGAGTGAAGGAGAAGGGACAAGAATTAACTTGCAAGGGCTGCAGTGGACGGCGAGATTCCGGTTAAAACAGGAAGTGGAGGAAGCCTTCGGTAAGAGGTTAATCATTTAGAGCTCCTGTTCTCCAAGTCTGGTCCCCAAACCAACAGCATCTTTTGGGAACTGGTTAGAAATTCAAATTTCACCAGTTTATCCCAGACCGGTAAATCAGAAATTCTGAAACTCTAGGGGTAGGGCACAGGCACCTGTTTTAACGGGCCCTCCAGGTGATTCTGATGTTGCACACATTCCAGTCTTTGATGTTCCAAATTGTAACAATGTTTAATGTAAGTGGGAACCAGCAGAATAAAGAAAATTTCTAGAAGGACAAATTTTTCTGCTGCATGCTGAGCTAGGATGCCAAGGGTTAAATGTAAGGCATGGCTGAATTAACTGGCCTTAGGGTTTTCAGAAATAACAAGGTTCCAATCTGGGCCAATTGTGTTACTAAGATATATTTCTAAGGCCAGGGCCAGGAGCAGTTACTAAAGAGAGTTGGGGAAGCCAGCCCAGCCTGCATCAGTTACTCTTTAAAGAGGCGGGTAATCCAGACCCCAGGGAAAGAGAAAGAGGGAATGGTCAGGTTCTGGGACCCTGAGCAATGAAACAGCAACAGACCCTGGTGGAGAGGGAGGAACCTGCCCATAAGCAGGATCCAACTGCTTTGGCTCATCAAAGAACAGACACCCTCCCTAGCCTGCCGAGCTGCCTCGGCTGCAGCACAAAGCCAGAAGTTTTCAAGTGGTCTGTGCTTAGCCAACAGGATGAGGATGTATCTTGAGATGTGGGTAGTACACAAATCCCTTTATCCGTAATATTTTTTAGAGCCAATTATTCTGGGAATAAAAATAATCATGGGATAATGGCAATAAGTTCTAAGCAAGTTAAATACATGATTTTTCACTGTTATTATATGATATTTACCCTTCTCCGCAAAAAAAAAAAAAAAAAAATCATGCCGGGGGTTTATGAACACAGGCCTTTGGTGTGCAGCAAGGCCCAACATGCTTTATACTGTTGAGTTAAAAAATGAAAAAGAAATATTATGCCAACAAATGTGTATAGTATGCTACATTTATGTTAAAAAAATGCTTATGATATGTAAAATGTTTCTGGATGACTTCACAAGAAAGTGGGAATGTTGTTAGCCACTGGGGGAGGGAACTGAGTGGGGGAGAGAGGAGGAAGGTTTTTATGATTAAATCTAATGCACTT
>NW_011888856.1:1291957-1298700 GCF_000151845.1 Pteropus vampyrus
TTTTCATCTTCTGAAATATTTCTGCATGTTTCTGTGGTCCTTACCATTAATTATAACTTCTAACAGATACATAGTTTCCTAAATCTTTTTCCCACTGCACAAGTTCATATTAGGTAATCTACCTCCTCAACAGTGATGGCTCAATATCACCAATTGGGAAAAAAAAAAACCCCTCTTGTTTTTTCCGTCTTTATTCATGTCTAGGAATAATTTTTAACAATGGCTAAGATCTTTTAAGACGTTGGAGAGGATACACTAGATCATGTGAGAGAGACTCAGTCCCAGAGGAGAACCGGAACAGCACAACCTGGGCTGCGAGCATCACCTGTCAGCGGCGTGAGTGGCCTGGGCCAAGCCCAGTGCGAGAGGCGAACCCAAGCAGAATGAGCTGACCTGCTCATCCCGCCCGGCCCGCCCCCCCACCCACGGGCCTTTTCAGCATTGCTCCTGCCCCCCAAGTGTTTCACAGTTAAAGTGCCGTATTTATTAAACCACTCCTCTGTTCTGGAATGGTTATTTCCAACTTAATTTAAAAGGTGAAGAGGGTATTGTTATCAGGACAACCTCACCTGATATCCTTTTCATGTCTTTTATTCTCTCGTATGATGTCGTACATGGGATCTTCATGTGCCTTGAGGGTTAGAGAAGGTTAAGGTTTGATTAGTCTTCATGGACTGTTAGTTAAAGAAAAATTATATCTCTGTGTTACTAAAACCAGTTATTTTTTCCAGTTTGGTTTAGTTTTTTGTTCAACATGTTCTAATTCTTCCTAAGGGTCACTATTACTACAAGCTCACTGAGGCTGTGAAACGGCCTTTCCAATTAGAAAAATATAGGATACAATTTAAATATCTTTTATAAGGAAATACACCATGGCAGAATCATGAACTACTATTCGAAGTAGAATTATTGAGGTAATTCTTTGTCCTATATGGATAGATGACTAAGAGATAAAGATAAGAGTTAAAAAAACAAGTGAGTTATAAGATGATATATGAGTGAAACATTTATAGTACACAAAAATATATGGTAAGTACCCCTAAGTCTGGAAGTATATCAGAAGTACAGATAATTTAAAGTGACTTGAATTACTTAAAAATAAGAATACATTTATGGGAAATGTTATATGCGAATTATCTCAATTTAAAAAAAAAGTTTATTGTAGAAATTTCAGATGTTACCAAAAAAATCAATTAAAAAAAAAATCTATTACCTTACTACCCAGAGATAACTACTATTAACACTTGGTTTTTCCTTCATTTTTAATAACTTATGAAAAATTATAATCATTTTATATATACAGCTCTATTGCTTTTCACTTTTGTCATGAACATTTTCCTGACATTATATACTCTTCTAAAATGTAATTCCCAATGGCTAAATAACTTGTTACAGTAATTTATGTTGATATGTTGGACTATTAAGTTGTTTCCTATTTTTCTTTAGTTTCCATTTTTTGTTTATGTTTATACAAGCTATCCTTGTACATACATAATCAGTTGTGTATGTATTCATGTTCTCCTATATCCTCAAGGTAAATTCTTAGAAGTGGGATTTCTAAGTCAAAAAAAAAGAGTATGTTTAAAGATTTTGAGATTTTTCACCAAACTATGTTCTATAGCAGTGGTCCCCAACCTTTCTGGCACCAGGGACCAGTGCTCCTGTGACAATATAATGCCTGGTGATCTGAGGTGGAGCTGAGGTGGTGATGCCAGCGCTGGGGAGCGGCTGCAAAAACAGATGAAGCTTCGCTCACCCACCACTCACCTCCTGCTGTGTGGCCTGGTTCCTAACAAACTACCAGGACCAGGACCAGTCCACGGCCTGGGGGTTGACTGGTACCTATAAAAATTGACATTCAACCTAGAAGTGAAATGACTGAGCCAAAAAAATTACTTCAGATTATTAAAAAAATAAAATTAAAATATTTTAAATGTCTAAGAAACTTTGGAGAATGTCTGTTGACCCCAGTTTGATATATGCTGATAACTTCAGTATATCTACACAGCAGCATATTCCGCTTGGCATTAGTTACTGAATGGTGAATTAACACTTCTGGGAAATGACTCCATCAAAGTGAGGAAATGAGATATATTTTACTGTCATCTAAAGAGCATATATAATTTACATACACACTTATAACTTATAATTTAAAGATATCTAATCTTTAGATGAAGACTGGGAAGCTAAAACCTGATTTTAGTTATGAAACGTTTTTTTACATAATAAGTAAAAAGTGGATAACAATGTCTGCTTCAGAAAAAGCAGCAGTGTTCCCAAGGCATAAGCAAATAACACTTTAATAATAAGTTAGTTTTTTGTTAATAAACTACTCCATCACACAAACGTAATTCAACAGAGATGTAGATAGCACCAGATATGCTGGGAATGCATTTTATGTGAATGCATTTTATTTTAGCACCAGATATGCTGGGAATGCATTTTATGTGAACTTGCAGTTCACGCTGCGAGCCTGATTCTTGATATTCACTATCCCTGATACACGTAAATGGACATGGTGGGGTTCTACTTACTACTCTGAACTGTTCTAACTTTTGGTTGCCTTTGATAAAAAAAGGGCATTCTTTGTCGCCTGTTCGGTGACCATACCGTTTACAACGCCAACCTGAAAACAAAGAAAAAAGGAAATATTTCTGTAAGATAACGTAGTTTCATTTGATGAAGATAAACAATCAGTAGATCATATTAAAGTTTTTCTTCATTAAACTCCAATTCTAAAAGCAAATGTAATCAGTGAATGATCCATGAAAGATCCTAGAAAATCGACATCACGTGAGAGATTAGTAGACATGCAAAGCACTAGGCCCACCCCAGAAATAATATGGACAGATACTTGAATTTCAGAAGACTTGGGGGTGGTCTGTAGACATATTAAAGTTTGAGAACCACTGTTCTAGGTAACATTACAATCAATAAAATGAATGAAGATATGTACAGTATACGTATATGTATATTTTATCACATCTGGATGAGTCCAAGTTTTGTGGGGCCTTTGGGGGGCAAGGGCTCTTTAGGAAAAGAAAAAAATCTTGCCTAGGCAAATTTTACAAAATCATGACGACCTGAACACATCGCTTCAGGTTCTGCAGACCTTCGGAAGGTCCAACCATGGGGCCCTGAAGCTCGAGCTTTATTTACTTCTTGGCAAATCTGGCTCTGATCCCAACTCAAACACTTGTATTTTCAAAGTCAGTACAAATAACTATAAAATGGTAAGTGAAATGCAACTAACCACCTCATGAAAGAGTAGTGGTTTTCAAACTTAAAAAAAAAGCTGTAGATTTTGGGGTAAAGATGCCAGACTAAACACATTTATCTGCTTTCATTCCCTTCCTGAGAGACTGTAGAAACGATAAGAGAATTATTTTCAAATAGAACAAGCCCGGAAGTTAGTAGCTCAAGAATGGTCAAGTGACAACCTCCATAAATCTGTTCTTCCGAATTTGCCCAAATCAACCTATTTGAAACCCTGGAAATTAACCAAAGGCTTAACACAATCTGAAGAGCATTAATTCAAAAAAAGCTAGTGAACGTTAGTAAGAACAGCAGGATTTCTGCCATTTTACCTGGCCCGACTCCCAACCCTCTCTCATTACTTCCACAAGTCTTAAAAACCAGCAGCCTTGCAACCATGACAGCTGTGAAAAGCAGCAGCCTTGTACCCACTGAAGGGGGAAGACTGGGTTTTGGATCCCCTCAAACAGCCCTAACCCGAGCTGAAAATCCGCATATATCTTTTGACACCCCCAAAACTTTACCTGCTGTTGACTGGAAGACTTACCGATCACCTAAAACTTGATTAACACTTATTTTATAAGTTACATGTATTATATACTACATTCTTACAATAAAGTAAGCTAGAGAAAAGAAAATGTTATTAAGAAAATCATAAGGAAGAGAAAATACATTTACAGTATTGAAAAAATGCACGTATAAGTGGACCCGCACAGTTCAAACCAGAATTGGAGTTCTACTTACCACTCTGAACTGTTCTAATTTTTTTTAAATTGTGGTAAAATACAGGCATACCTCAGAGATATTGTGGGTTCAGTTCCAGACCACAGCAATAAAGCAAGTATCACAATAAAGCAAGTTGTAATCTTTTTGCTGGAGGAGAGTCTTGTCTTCAATTTGTAAAAAAACGCAAAATCTGTGAAATGCAATAAAGCGAAGCACAATAAAATGAGGTATGCCTGTATAAGTAGCATAAAACTTAGTATCACCAACTTCCATCTCCATAACTCTCTTCACTTTGTAAAACTGAAACTCTATCCCCATTGAATAACTCTCCAACCCCACCCCACCCCGTGAATAGACAGCAATCACTACTCTATTTTTTGTCACTGATTTAAGTACCTCATATAAGTGAAATCATACAGTGTTTATCTTTTCATAACTAGCTTACTTTACTTAGCATTCTGCTCTTGAGGTTCATCCATGTTGTAGCATATGTAAGAATTTCCTTCCTTTTTAAGGCTGCATAATCTTCCATGGTAATGTATATACCATATACATTGTCTCCTCACTTATTGATGGACACTTTCCTCCTACCTTAGGTAGTGTGAATACTGCTATGAACATGGGTGTCCAAATATTGCTTCAAGACCCTATTTTCAGTCCTTTTGGGTATATACTTAGAAGTAGAATGGCTCAATAACATGGTAATTTTGTTCTGAATTTTTTGAGGAACCGCAATACTTTTTCCTATAGCAGCTGTACCATTTTACATTTCCTCCAACAAACACTACACAAAGGATCCAGTTTCTCCACATTGTTGCCAACTTTTGTTTTGTTGGGGTTTTTTTTTGATAGCAGCCATCCTAATGGGTGTGAGGTGCTTTCTCATTGTGGTTTTAATTTGCATTTCCCTAATGATGAGTGAATGTTGAGCATCTTTTCAGGTTTTTATTGGTTACCTGTATCTATATCTTCTTCGGTGAAATGTCTATTCAAAGTCCTTTGCCAAATTTTAATCAAGTTGTTTCTTTATTGTTGAGTTAGCAGTTCTCTATACATTTTGGATATACTCCTTTATCACATATATGATTTGAAAATATCTTCTCCCATTCTGCTGTTGCTTTTTACTCTATTAATGTCTTTTATTCATAGTATTTTTAATTTTTCATGAAATCAAATTTTTTTTTGTTTCCTGTGCCTTTGCTGTTTTATCCAAGAAATCATTACAAATCCAATTTTGTGCAGCTTTGCCCTATGTTTTCTTCTAAGAGTCTTATAGTTTTAGGTCTTACATTTAAGTCTTTGATCCAGTTAGGATTAATTTTTGTACATGGTATTGATAAGGGTCCAACTTCATTCTTTTGCATATGGATATCCAGTTTTCCCAGTACCTTTTGTTGAAAAGACTGTCTTTTCCCATTTAATGGTCTTGACACTCTTGTCAAAAGTCATTTGACCATATAAATAAGGATTTATTTCTATGCTCTCTATTCTATTCCATTGGTCTATATGTCTACCTTTATGCCAGTTCCACATCGTATGGATTAGTATAGCTTTGTAGTAAGTTTTGAAATGAGGAAGTGTAAGTCCCTCAGCTTTATTCTTTTTTTTTTTTTTACAAGATTCTTCTGGCTATTTAGGGTTCCTTGAGATTCCATATGAATTTTAGGATGGGTTATTCTATTTCTGCAAAAAATTCCATTGAAATTTTTATAGTAATTGTATTGACTCCGGAGATCTCTTTGGGTAGTACTGACATCTTAAGAATGTTAAGTCTTCCAATTCATAAACATGAGAAGTGCTGCCATTTATTTATGTCATCTTTAATTAGTTTCAGCAATTCGTATAGTTTTCATTGAATGAGTCTTTCATCTCCTTGGTTAAGTTAATTCCTAAGTATTTTATTCTTTTTGATGCTATTTTTGTAAGTTCCTTTTTAGATTGTTCATTGTCATTGTATAGAAATGCAGCTGCCTTTTGCGTGTTGACTTTATATCCTACTACTCTGCCAAATTCATTTATTAGCTCCAATATTTTTTTTTTGTAGCATCTTTTAGAGTTTTCTACATATAAGATTATATTAAGAAAATTGATTTTAACCTAGCGTTCTACACACTGGCAAATTAAAGCATCTGTAAAATGAAGATGCTTCCAGTGTTGAATATTTTATCTCCTATAAACCCATTTCAAAGGAAGCCGTGGTGGATACACTCCACCATAAGAAACTATAACAACAAAGAAGATGGCTCAACATACAGGAAACGGGAGATCCAACACAGGAAGAGGCTAAGGGAAACTGCAAAATGCTGGTGTCTCAGTTAGCTCAGGCTGCCATAAGAAAATATAGACTGGGTGGCTTAAACGACAGACATTTATTTTCTCACAGTGCTGGAGATGGGTGCCAGCATGGCTGGTTTCTGAGGAGTACTCTCTTCATGGCTGGCATCTCTCCCCAATCCTGGTTTGAAAGAGGTTCATTCTCTGGAGAAGGCGAGCAGAGTCTCTGGCTGTGGAGCTGTCAGGCACATTGGAAGGCAATGCACACAGGAAGAGCATGTGAATGACTGAATGCTGGATGCTGAGACTTCACAGCCTTGTTCCTTAAATCGGTTCCCAGAACAAGGAATGTGGCCTTCATCTTCGGCAGGAAATGACTTTGCTGTGAAAACCTAACCAGCCTAATTAGGAAGATTACAGATACTGATCTCAGAGTTACTGTTTACAACAAGATAATGCCTGAACCTGGAAAATCAATATATATAATA
>NW_011888856.1:1300785-1304049 GCF_000151845.1 Pteropus vampyrus
ACTCAAGAGATCACATGTAAATAAACTGATGCTGTACCACATCTTGCTGAGATCTAGAACTTAAATTCACTGCACTAATAACGAGCCCGGTGTTTCAGCACAATGATGGTAGTTTTGGAAGAAGGGAAAGCAAGAGATTGCAGGGAAAATGTGAGGTAAGAAGACCGTGAGTCAATTATAGTTCTCAACTGTCATAGTTGTCAGGTTGCTTACCCAGGGTAACCCCTGCTTACGCAGGACGCTGGAGTGGGGGAGAGGAGGGTTGGGTGGGGCAGCACAGCGGGGAAGGAGCAAAGCTGGAGGGGAGGAGTGAAGGGGTCCCAGAGGCCCCCCTCCCATTTCTCTGCATGTCCAGATTCAAGATCCTCCCGTCCCACTGTCCACAGCGGAGCCTACCCTGAGAGCTGCCTTCTGCTCCTCAGCTCTCTGACCGCCCTCTATGCCCATACTGACCTTGCTAGACTCTGTGCAGGATCCCTGCACAGGGCCTGGACGTCAGGTGGCATTTAATAAAGAATGCTGCTAGATTAAGTATATGAATGATTGTGTGGGGGAACCTCCTTGCCCTTTGCCAACAGAGCTCTAAGACTCCCCAGGGTCCTGAGGGTACAAGTCATGCCTGTGCTCTCCGTTCATTTGTACTTTCCATCACTGCCGGAACTGCTGGAAAAGGCTTCTGGATTCCACCTTTGGAAAATCAGCACCAAATGCTCATGCTCATTTTTAAGTATTTACACACCATTGGCTATTAAACACACAACATGGGTGTTTGGCTTTAATTATGAATGCCTAAGGGACCAGAAATCATACATATGAGAATGAAAAAAATATACAGGGCAATCAAACACCCCAGGTCTGTTCAGTGCCTCCACGGGAACATTTTACTGAGGACATGTGCACACTGCGATTGGTTTAAAGTCATGTCTTGACTCCAGAAACATGGAAATGTGGGAGTTTTGACACTGCTGCACCCAGATGGTGAGGGCAGGGCTGACTAAGTTTCCAAGTTTTTAAAAATGAATTGTATTATGTTTATCCCCAGAACAACATTAATAAAAAAAAATATTAAGAGAGTGAATTAGCTATTGATATGGGGCAATCCGCATAAAAGTTAAAATAAAAAAAGAGAAAGTAGGGAGCAAAACAAAACAGTGTATTTCGTATGCTTCTCTTTGTGCCTATGAGAAAAGAACCCACACACCTTGACATATATAGCACATAGACAAGACTATCTCTGGAAGGATACCTAAGAAACTGGTGACATGCTTGCCTCTGGGGAGGGAACTAAGGATCATAAATGGCTAAGACCTTTTATTTTTCATTCTATTCACATTCAGATGCACATATATTAACCTATAGAGTGCCTTTTAATTACAAAAGAAAAATAAAATCAATGATATCTTCATTACAGCTATGTAGATATAGGCCCAGGTTAATATATCTCTGAAAGAAAAACCAAAGGTATCTTGGAACTAAGAAAGGAAAATGGAGCCCAAAACGTACTACTAGGAGTTCATATCTGCTGTAGAATTATATAAGCCGAACTTTTGTTTTAAAAATCAACATTATTTCTGTAATTGTTTCGGGAATAAAATCCCCACATTAGCTCTTAAAACATTTGATATTTTCCTCCTACAAAAAAGGAGCAGGTACAAGACTGGAGCACTAGCATCACAAAGGCCGAGATCTGGATCCAACAGAAGTGGGAGAAAAGTTGTTGGATGATAAATGACGAATTTCGGAGCTTTTCTAAGTGGACAGAAGAGGATGTCCCCATGGAGATTACATAGTAAGCGGCGGGGGCACGAACAGACTCAGGTTCCTGGTGTGGTACAGTGCTTTTCCAAAGCAAATGCTGAGAATACTTTCCAGCACAAAGCGGTGGCATGACACAGCCATACATGAGCAAGAACACCGGAGATCTGCATAAATGGGGGAAAATGATACAGTTCGGCTGCAGCCCTTCATTACAAACATTAATGGCGCGCTTTATGCACAGAGACCGAAGGGGGTTTGGTAGGACAGTCTACAAATGCAATCACCAGCTCTTTGAGCCACGGGAGTTGTATAAACAACAACATATGGCCAATCAAATTGAAACCCAAATTCCTGAAAAATATGTGACTGTTGTTGCCAAGATGGAAAGGAGTGTGATGGAACTAGATGTTTTGAAATCTATTATTAGCAATGGCATTGCCTAAAAAGTCCATTTTACAATAGTTTTCACAAATTTTTAAAGGAAGGGGGTTGATGGTTTTTCCTAGGGGATAAACAATTCATTAACATCAAAAAAGACAATTCTTCAGATTTAAAGTAATTAACTACTAAATAGAGTGGATTTGGAAATGGGGGTATGTTTATATACAGTTTGGCTTCTGTGCTCTGACAGTCAAGAAGTCTACATGTATCCTTGCAGTTAATTCTTAATATTTAAAAATGTTGGTGGAGGCCCATTATTTTGTACTATCTGAGAAGCTTACTGTTAAATCATTCAGATTGTAATAACATGCTCCGTGTAGGAAAGAGAATAAATTTATGTAAGAAGGGAGAAATATTCTCTACCTAATTGTGTATTGGGCAACAAATCTTTAATTTGGCAGAGAGAGAGAGAGAGCTACAGAGTGCCCTGAAGGGGCCGGGACTGCAGATGCCAGAAATGCAAGGTCTGTATCCCGAAACCATTGAGGTGACATTCAGCTCAAGGGCCACACTGAAAAGAGCAGGCCAAGGCTCCAACAACGCAATGTGTTTTGTGTCAAAGCTCCAGGAAGGTTAATTATGAAGGATTTTAATCCTTTGACGGCCTTTCCTTACGTGATTGTTTCAGCGCCGGGAACAGAAACTATTAGATCTATTAAATAATTCAGTGAACACCAAATTTAGTTTGCCTTTTAAAGTTAATTACCTTCTAAAGCTAATCAATCCAACCTCCCACCTGATGTTTAAGCACGTCTACACTCTTCCACCTGACAGCCACCCACTAGTTAGGGACAAGTCCCTCATCCCACTCTTTATTATTCCCTTACCACGCTCACGTTATAACACTGGGTTTTCTCTTCCCTTATTAACAGCAGGAAATGAAGAGATTATATCGGGTTCGTAGTGGGCCCTATGACCTGAAAACCGTAAAAGGACAGGGACCAACGCGCTCAGCGGCACTTCCCGCGTATCCAGCCCCCAAATGCAGACTGAGCGCCTGGTAGGCAGGTGCCGGTGACACTGAGCGCGGAGCGGAGCCCCAGCCAAACTCCAGCACGCGGACCG
>NW_011888856.1:1304540-1329470 GCF_000151845.1 Pteropus vampyrus
GGGTGCTGGAAGTGAAAAGCTAACATACAAGGAGCGCTTTTTATGGGCTGGTTATTGAGCTAAGCCTTTAATAAGAGTTGATTTCATCTTTAAAATCTTTAAAAACTTATATGTATTACTTTAAGTTTATAAATAAGGAGAAGGAGCCCAAAGAGTTAAATGACATGCCCAAGGAGGCAGAGCTAGTAAGTCATGGAGCCAGGATGCAAAAGTGTTAGGTCCTCAACTAGGTTGTGTTTTTAAAGTGTATCTGTTAAGTGGAATTATATTAATTGTTGGCTGCAATAATCTTCCATCTCACTTGTTTTCTACAAATGACCTTGACACTCCTCCCATGGAGAGGTGGGTCTATGCCCCTTTCCTTGAATTTAGACCAACCTTAGTGATTTGCTTGTAACCAGTAGAAAGTAGTAGAAGGGATGCCTTATCATTTTTTAGATTAAGTCAGTAAAAGTCATATAGCTTCCTCTTGGTTCTTTTGAAATATTCCTTCCTGAAGCCTTCAGGGATGTAAGCTAACTGCCCCGAGGCCACCATGCTATGAGGAGGCCCAAGCTTACTCATGGAGAGATCACATGAAGTGGCTTTGAAACTCACAAAGAGAGAAATGTTAGGCCAGGCTCCACTGCCTAAACACCCCTCACCTCCGGTCAGGTGACTCCATGGTGCATGTCAGAGATACATCTAAGAGGCTCACATCAACCAAACAACCAGAATAGTTCCTCCCCTCCTGAGGAGGCTTTGTTCCTGGCCAAAAGAGGAAAACATAAAAAGAAAAGATACCACCATTCTTCACAAACAGTGACCTCATAGCAACAAGCAAATAATATGAAAACCTTAGGATATACTTTTATGCAGAAACCATTTGAGTTGGGTTTCTCACACCTGAAATTGAGTTTTGATTGTTCAAATATCCGCTTAACACAATGATTTGATCTCAGCAAGAAGACCCAGGGATTGATAACTCCATTTTAGCAAGTATTTGTCAAGACTCTTTTGAAAACAACAGACCAACTTTCAAATCAAACTTTTAAGAAAAATAATAAAGGAGTTTATTGTTTCATATATGTGACATATGCGGTGGAACTTCAGGAATGGCTGGATCTAGGTGCTGAAATGTTATAGTTAGCAATTTCTCTTTCTCAGTTTCACTTTCCTTTGTATTGCTTCATTCTCATGTGGGTTCTCCCACTGTGAGGGCAAAGATGGCCAACAACCTAGCAGCCCTAGCTGAAAGAAACCTTTCTCAGTTCCAATTACACGTCTATGTATTATATGCACTAGCTTAGCAAGGGCCATGTACCTGTCATGGAGACAATCACCGTGGTCAAGGAGATGCGTGCAGCACTCTGGCCCACTCTAATTCCCAGGGGCGGGATCAACTTTACCCAAGCCATACAGACTAACGGGGCTAACAGGATGAATTATATCAACAGGTTTTAAGTTTCATTAGAATAAGCTCTAATAGAAACAATGAACATTTCTTTAGTGCTACATGTTTCTCATTAGATTCTGGGATCTACTAAGATCTAAAATCATTTATAATTATGTTTTATGTTCATTTCACAGAGAATACTGTGTTAATTAACTTACCGAAGATCACTTAGGTAGTCCACATAATGTTAGATATATTATTTCCTTAATAAATTGTGGAATTCAATTTGCTCATTTTAGTTAGTATTTTTGCATCTATATTTGTAAGTTAGATTGGTACCCAGTTTCTTTCTCTCTTTTGCTATTTTTGCCACATTTTGGTATCAGGATTGTTTGCTTCTGTGGACCCTGCAAAAGAAGATACCTACTAAGAAGGGCTCCTGGTAGCCAACTGGTCTCAAATTTTAAAAAAACAGCCTAGCAACTGTTCCTACACAGGGGCCTCTAATGTAAATTTCACTTCATGCCTGCACTGAACTGCCTGCCTGCGCTGTGGTCCTGCCATCAGAGCCTGGTCCCCGACAGAGCAAAGGGGAGGGGGTCAGAATGTAGTTGAAGGGAGCAGAGCAAGAACTGCCTAGCCTGAGAGGGGCCTCGCCAGGGGCCACCTGGCCCTGGGGGGCGGCCTCACAGCTAGCTGTGCTGTTTCACAGTTGAGCTGTCACGCTGTTGAGATGTTCCACAGCTGTGCTGTTCTCAGGCCCTGCTATATCACAATTGAGCTATTTGCAGTGACTAAAGTTTCCTTCCTCGCTGCACCACGCCAGACTGGGAATTCCCGTTGGTCTTGAGCTGGCGCCAACGACCATCGCTTGATACTTCCAAAATAAATGGAGAAACTTTTGGTGACTTGCTTCCATTAGTGCAGTTTTAATAAATAAGAATGACCGATTCTAAGCTATTTAACTTCTCCAGTGAATGTCTTGCAGCATCTGGGTCTCTAGTGTGAAGTCCTCCCCGGCTTAGCCTCCTGTGTGAGACCCTGTGGGATGTTTGCTATTAAGTCAGCTCACAGTACATCTTGATGGCCTGGGGAACACTCAACAGCTGGCAACTTAAAATTCGCAGCTGTCCAACTGTCAAGAGAGCCTCACAGGACCTGCCTTCACCCTATCTTTAAGTATTAAAAGAAATCCTGAAAAAGAAAAAAAACTCCTGAAGAATGGCTTTTTTTTTTTTTTTCAATGTGGAATCCACACTTGTAACTACGCTAAAAAAATAAGTAAACAAAAATCTTACTTTCTCTCCCTCCCCAAAGCGGTAACGGGTAATTGGATCTACGGCCACGTAGGAGCCTGGCATGGTCCTAAATCCGGAGTCTCCAGGGACAGACGGCCACCAGCGGGTCTGCTTAGGCACTAAACACTTTTTTCTCAACTTTGGCCCAAAGCCCAGTCCCGAGGAGTTCACAATTTCTCCCTCGGGGACGGGTCCCTCCTGCAGCTGCCAGCCCTGTTGCCGGCGCGGGCCAGCGGGCTCGGAGGATCCGGCCGCGCCGGGGCGGTGCAGGGCGCATCAGGCCCGGCCCCGCGCGCGGCCGCGGCTCCTCCCCTCGCTCGGATGTGGCCGGGGGGCGGAGGAGAGGGGGTGGCTGCTCTCCGCTCCGGGAGGGCCGGGAGCCTTTTCCACGTTTGCAAACGCAGCTGCGCCCAGGCCGGCTCCGCGCCCGCCGCGCGCTCCTCTCCTCGCTTCCCCCGATGGCGTTCAGGGCCCGGGGCTGGCGGCCCCCACCGCCGCCGCTGCTCCTGCTGCTGCTCTGGGTGACCGGGCAGGCAGCGCCCGTCGCGGGCCTGGGCCTGGGTTCCGACACGGAGCTGCAGATCGAGCGACGCTTCGTGCCCGACGAGTGCCCGCGCACTGTGCGCAGCGGCGACTTCGTGCGCTACCACTACGTGGGGACATTCCCCGACGGCCAGAAGTTCGACTCCAGGTACCGCTCCCCGCGCACCCGGCCGGCTTTCCCGCTCCCTCTCTCCGGACAGGCCTTTCTCTCCCGACGGACCTCCCCCAGCTCCGCCCCGCGAACCTCGCGCTCCTCCCTCTCCCTCTTCCTCCCGCAGAGCTCCCCGACCCTAAATCCCTCAGCCCCAGGGGCGCGCCTACCGGCCCTTGTGCTTCCCTGGTCCTCCCACCCAGGACTGGACTCTTGGAGAAGCCTGTGCGTAGCGGAGTTGGGGCAAGTCATGCGCTCCCAGCGCGCTTGGAAAGGCGGAATCTACGTAAGATGGCCTCTCCGTGGTAGATCCCACCCCCCAGCCCCGAGTAAATGTTGGCGTCCGCCTGCCACCTCCCTTTACTGTGCCTTTCCGCGCGGCCCGGGTATCTAGACAGACCGTGCCGCCGATGCTGCAGCTGATGATAGCAACCTCGAACGTTGCTGGAGCTATTTCAGCGTCCCAGGGTAGTTCTAAGTGCTTTCCATATAATGAACTCATTTAATTCTTACAACAGTTCTCTGAGGTTGATGCCGTTACCACCCTCATTTAGCCAGTGAAGTAGCTCGAGGCCGTCGAGGCTAAGAAACTTGTTTAAGCGGAGTCAGCCCGGCAGCCCAAGTCCAGAGTCTGTGCGTATAACTACCACCGCCCGCCCTTTCTGGCCTTGCAGAAACCTCCCCGGGGCAGGATGTAGTCCAGCGCGAGTCTCAGCTTTGCCATGGGGCCTTGCACCATGCCCACGATTCCTGCCCCAAGAGCACAGCCCCTGTACCCCACTTCGCTCCAGTTTAGTTTTAGGGGTTAACAGGCCTCTTTGGCTTCAGCTCATTCCGCTCTCCTCCCTGAGGCTTTCTTACCAACTGGGCTGTGCGGGCACTTCCCCCAGCGGATCGCCAGCCTGGGCCTGGGCGAAGAGAGCTGTTTGCTTCGGAAATGCTCTGTGCCCTAAGGCTGCACTAGACTCATCCCGAAGTTATCTTTCAAAACATTCTCTTAGCTTCTCTTGGCTTTTTTGAAATTACAGACAGTGAGTGAATCTATAAAAGCTGATTAGCATACCACGTGGCACATAGCAACTGCTCAGAAATGGTCATTCTTACTATTGTTTCAGTTGCTTAAAAAAAAACGGATTGAGATATAAGTCACATACGATACGATTCACCCCTTTAAAGTGTACAATTTAATAGTTTTTCGTATATTCACAGACTCGTGCAGCCATCACAACTATCTATTTGCAGAACATTTTCGTCACTCCCCAAAAGAAACGCTGGACCCATTAGTGGTCTGTGCCCTCCAACCCCAGGGAGCCACCGATCTACTCTCTGTCTCTTTGTGGAATCATACAATTTGTGGTGCTTTGTGCCTGGCTTCTTTCACTTAGCATAATGGTTTCAGGGTTTATTCATGTTACAGCATTTGTCAGTACCTCATCCCTTTTAATGGCTGTATAATATCTCATTGTATGGCTCTACCACACGTTTGTCAGTTGATGAGCATTTTACACTTTTTGGCTATTATGAATAATGATGTGTGCACATCATTACTCACAAGGTTTTGTGTGGATATGTGTTTCATTTATTTTGGTATATACCTAGGAGTGGAATTGCTGGGTTCTTTGGTAACTATATTTAACTCCTTGAAGAACTGCCAAACTGTTTATCCAACATGGCTGCACCATTTTACATTCTCGCCAGCAATACATGATGGTTATAATTTCTCCACATTCTCCCTAACGCTTATAATTGTCTGTCTTTTTTAATATTGCCATCCTAGCGGGTGTGCAGTGGGTGTCTCCTTGTGATTTTGATTTGTATTTCCCTGGTGGCTAATGGTGCTGAGCATCTTTTCATGTGTTTGTTGACCATTTCTATGTCTTCTTTCATATGCTTCTTTAGTTAGAAAATAGAGAAGAATTTCCTGTTCGTGCTGATGGTAATTATTAATTCCCACTAAAACGAGTTGTCTAGGCATGGCGGCTACTTTGAAACAGTGTCAGACAGTGGAAAGAGTACAGAGGAGTATTGTCCATTTAGCAGACCTATATACGGTGCGTGTCCCTGAAGACGGTGTCCCCTAGACGGTGCCACTAATAGTTCAGGCAATTACATAGTGTGATAAATACAGTAACAGCACGCCCTCCGGTCTCACACTGTAGAATTCACATGTGGCTTTTACCACACGCCTTTACATATGTTAATTCATTCGATCTCCAATGTATTCATTTAACCCCACAAGACAGTGAGGGAGATATCTCATTACAAAGGAAGAAACTGAGGCTCAGAAAGTTCAAGTGATTTGCCCAAGGTAGCCAGCTACGAAGTGGCGGAGTGGGGCTTTGAACCTAGGCAGTTTGGTGCCAGAGTCTATAGTCTACCATATATATGATGGAAGAAAGGCAAGGAGCTATGGAAGCACACAGAAGGCCTAACTGTACGTGGTGTGTGTGTGGTGAGTGTGTGTGTGTGTGGGGGGAGGTGGCGGTCAGGACGGAGTCCTGGCATTGCAGGGATGAGACCTGAAGAGGATTAAAGTTTACAGGGAGATGCTGAGGGGTGAGGGTTGTGGGGAGAAGAAAGGGCGTGGCTGGTAGAGGAAAGAGCACAGGCAGTGCCCTGGGGTACTGTGTGGGGGACATTCAAGCTGTTCAGTGTGGCCTGAGCTTGGAGTGGCAGTAGGGGAGTGACAGTGGGGAGAAGGTGAGGGGAGAGGAATTCCAGAGAGGAAGGCTGGCCAAGCTTTTGAGAGATCTCGTCCGTGGCTATGGAGTTTGGACTAATCCAGAGCAAGTCAAAGGACAATGGAAAGCCATCGAAGAGTTTTAATCGGGAGAGTGAGGATCAGACTTACATTTTGCAAAGGTCCCTGTGGCTGCAGTGTGGACAGTGGAGTGAAAGGGGTGGGGCACGGAGTAGGTGCTTCACTAATGGGAGTTTTTCTCTAGGGCCTCCATTCCTTTGGGGATTTATGAAGTACTAGGGCGCAGCTTTGCTATTCCTGCCACAAGATCTCCGGGGAGAAGAAATCTAAGGTGTTTTGGGCTTTGGCTGCTGATTTGGAGGTTTGTCCTGAAGAACACAATGGCTGTCACCTTGACCAGAGTCCTAAACCACAAAGGGCCTTTTCTTCCACAGAGCTTTCTGCCTGCATCTCTGCCTGGCGCTTGGGAGCGGTTGATGTCTTTTCAGCTAATGGGCTTTTGCAGATGCCAGGAGGTCCAGCCCGTCGGCCGTTGGCCACTGGCTCGGACGTGGCTTCATTTTATCCGGCGCCTCCATGGGCTTGTTAATATGCTCCGGTGGCTGCTGCTCCAGACTCGAGGAGAAGACACCGGCTCCCCGCCTGCAGGATCCTGAACACACTCCCTCTCTCGAGCCCCCAAAACCCATTCCCGTGGGGTCCTGCTCTCACCCTCCAGATCTTGGGAACCCCTTGTCAGCCACACCTGATTCAGCGTTTGAGGACTTTAGCAGCATTCCTAGCACCCCCCAGTGGGCCAGTCTCTTTGTTTACTCTGATCTCTTTCTGGGGACTGAAGTTTAAAACATATATCGGGTTGAGGTGTAGCCGTTCTGAATTCAGACCTGCAAGTTCCAGGCTTCCTTCTGCCCTGCCACCTCTGCAGGCTCGGGGAGGCACACGGCATCCACCCTTGGCCACGACCCCTTTATTTACACCTCGATAATGTTTCTTCTCTTCTGGTCCACTCTCTCTCCATCTTCCAAAATATTGTTGCCATCTCTTGATGGCAATGGCCTCCTTTCCTGTTTTTTTGTTTTTTTGTTTGT
The DNA here is from genome assembly GCF_000151845.1 of Pteropus vampyrus. NCBI lineage: Eukaryota > Metazoa > Chordata > Mammalia > Chiroptera > Pteropodidae > Pteropus > Pteropus vampyrus. The sequence goes on from NW_011888856.1 coordinate 1,311,697, forward strand.
TTGTTTGTTTTAAGCGCCTACAGCACCTGGTCTTCCTAGTTGGTCTCCCATCCAAGTACTAACCAGGCCCGACATCGCTTAGCTTCTGAGATCAGATGGGATCGGGCACGTTCAGGGTGGCATGGCCGTAGACTCCTTTCCTGTTTTCTGAGTCCTTTTTTACAAAGAGTGGCTTAGGAGCTTGGGAAAGGAATGGGTTTTAGGGGATTGAGAGAGGGAGTGTGTTCAGTTTGCCACATGTTCTCCTAAAAGTTCATCCTCAACTGCAGGTCGAACCTTATGCTTGGAAATAGAGCCACAGTGTTTATGCCTTAAGAATACAGTGGCGGCGTAGTCATTTATCCCGAGGACTATGCTGTAATGTGTGCTCGTGTGTAGGTCGTTCAGTGAGGTGAAAATAATAGATTTCTATGATGTCCCCTACCTTAGTGGATTTTGGGCTGATAATCTTGAAGAGCATCATTGGGCGATACCACAGCCACATCCCGTTACCCCGGTGGGGCAGGGGAAGGTAGAGATGTCAGGGGTAGCAATCAAAGGCAGCAGAGAATGAGCGGGGTCCATTAGAGAGGAAAGGGGACTGCTGGATGTGCAGGGTGAGCTACACTTGCCTTTTAGGTCCACCCTCCCTCTGTTCCACTTGCTTTTTGCTCTCAGAGGCTGTTCTGTACGGACTATATGTGTATAGTATGGATTATATCAGTGGCCTCCTTGTCATCTGGCTTCTGGTTGGATTCAACCAATGGGGCATCAGCAGGAGGTCAGGGGGACGTAGGAGAGGGGAGAGGACATATTTATTCCTCTGGCTTCCTGTCTGTAGAGTCACTTGGACTGTGTCCCTGGACTAAAGACCCTAGCTTAGCTTCTGCCCCTCTCCGCCCCGGATCCTTCAAGCCCAGGTGTGACAACAGCACCCCCTACTCATCCCCAGAGGTATTGCATGTCCCTGTATTTCTCTGCATCCTGCACACACTTTTGCACTCAGCCCTTTTTATTAAATTTTCCTGAACTGCCTAGTTTGGGTGTATCATCTATTTCCTGCAGGACCCGGACCGAAATGTCTGCAAAAGGTGTGAATCAGCCAGATCCTGGGACAGGTCGTATAACTGCTTGTTCCAGAGCTTCGTTTTCATGACCAGTTCTGGGCTTGAGGCTGCAAATGAATTTATGCCATTTGTGCTGACAGAGCGACTTTATTTTTCCAGATTGTCAGAGTTTTCGGCAGTAGATAAGACTGGTCTTGCATTATTGATTTCTCATGCATGTAAATTATACATTTTCTTTCAGAACATTGTGTTTTGTTTTTAGCACTTTGCTTAGGGAGTCATCAAATGACGAAATTAATACTGTGAGGCAACAACGCTTTTCACACATCACCTGGGGAGGTCCTGTGCTTGGAGGGTAGGAGCTGGACCGTCCTGGGTTCCAGCTTTTTTTCCCCCTTGACTCACCTTGTGAGCTTGGGAAATTTTTTCACTCCCAAGGAGCCTAAGTATCAGCACCCACCTTAAAGTGTGTGTACAGATCAAATGAGGTAGTATATGGAAAAGCTTAGTTTGCCACTGTGCCTGACATAATACACACTCTCTAAGTAGTTATTATTTAAAAATCTCATTAAATTCGGGAACTATATTCAGGTTCTGTGGATGAAAAAGGTAATTATAAAGCGGTTTCCAGCCTGCGCATTGTTGCTGTTTGCACATGTTCTGTCTTTGAAGTTTCAGTTCTGGTCCATTATTAACGTAAACCTGCCAGTTTGATGGCGGTTCAGGGCATGGCGACCCGGCAGAGTGAAATTCAAGAGTTGGATTCGGAGGGCGGGTGTTGGTTCTCCAGAGGTTGAGGGTGGAGATGTAAAGCCGTCCAGGGCACAGAGCTGGTCATGTGCTTTTGTCCTCTGGCTTGTTGGCCTAGACTTGGAATCTTGCTTTTTGTGCACTGACCTTGGAGAAAGGAAGGCTATTAAAATGGGCTGTAAAACTAGGAGGAGAAAGGGAAGATGAGAATGGGTCTGAGGAAGCTGCCTTGGTGGTGGCAAGGTGGACTGTGCCGCCTTCCCAAGCTGCTCTTTGGGGACAGTGAGAAAAAGCTAGAAGTAATTTACTGAACAAAGGTCGGTACATCCAAATGAGGTAAATTCAGCAGCTCTCAACATTTTATTATACCTAAAATCTCCTACCCATGGATTATCATTGATCATATTTTCATGTATCACCTTGTGGATTATTTTCATGTGCATCTATATATGTAAATTCAAAATGGGATTATTTTATACTGTGTCTCTGTAACCTGCACTTTTAATTTGTGTATCCTTCTTTGCTAGTGAATAGAAATCTGTTATTTTTTTCTTTAAAACTTTAATTGAGGTATAATCGATATTTAACATTATATTAGTTTCAGAGGTACAATGTAACAATTTGATATGTGTATATATTGCAAAATGATCACCACAGTAAGTGTTGTTAACATCGGTCACCATACATGGTTACAAAAATTTTCTTGCAATGAGAATTTTTAAGATCTACTCTCTTAGCAACTCACAAATATGCTGTATAATAAATACATTATTAACTATAGTCACCACACTGTACATTATATCCCCATAATAGACCTCTGTTGTTTTCAAATGGCCATAAATGCAGTCAGTGCCATGCTCTTGAACTTCGAAGTTACTTCCAGTGTTTCGTTATTATAAGCTCAGCCCTGTAGTTGTTTTCTTAACCACAGCATCTGAACCTCTGTGGGTGTCTCTGCCAGTGTTTTTTGATAGCCGAGGTCTATGCCTTACACGTCTTTCATATCCCTCAAAGCACCCAGCCCTGTCTCCTCATATGCAGACCCTTGTTGGTTGCTGGATTTGACATTGAAGAGGATGTGAGCGTGGGCCATAGCCATGATTCCATTCTTTATCTTCCAACTTAAGGCCATTACCTTTAAAACACAAATCGTAGTGATTTCAAGACTACATCAACTTTCTATTGCCTGTAATGATTGTAGTAACATTGGCATAACTCTTGGGTTTTCAGAGCACTTTTCACGTATTTATGTCACACAGATCTTGTTTTGCAGAGGAGGAAACTGAGGTTAAGAGAGTTCAGGTATCCTTTATGCTACACCATGCTGCCTCTTTGTTTAATTTATTGATTTAAAGAAAGAAAAAAGAAAAAAAAATATGTGTTAACTTGGGCATTAGTATCTATGATGTTGCTTTTATGTACCAATCATACAGAAATAGAGTAAACTGTATATTTAGTAGAGTAATTGGTAGCTATGTTGCAAAATAAACTACATATATTCTGGGGAGAGTTATACTGATGCTTATCTAATTAGATTTGCTGACAACATTCAAGATAATTTAAAAATTCTAGCCCTGCAAGTACTCTTCCTGTATCAGTAACTCCCCTGCAGGCTTTCTGCTTTGCAGTGACCTCCGTCTGCCTGCGGGTACATTTCCACAGGTTGATTTCACTAAGGGAAAGATTATTTATACTTTTTTTTCTCTCTCCCTGCCCTTTGGGTCTTCAGCTATGACAGAGACTCCACGTTCAACGTGTTTGTGGGGAAAGGACAGCTGATTGTAGGGATGGACCAGGCTCTGGTTGGTATGTGCGTGAATGAGAGGCGTTTCGTGAAGATACCTCCGACGCTCGCTTACGGAAGTGAAGGCGTTTGTAAGTTTTCATCCCATGTTCATAAACACATCTGCAGAAACGACCAGAACATTAATAGGCTGTTCAGTTGGGCATACTGGAGAATCTTTTAGGTTGGGAAAAATAAGCAGTGAACACACACACACACACACACAGAGCTAAATTTCCCAACTTAGGTTTATTTCTTCTAGATATGAAAGGAGGTGTTGTTAACATAGGTGTATTGAATGTTACCTTTGTTGAGAAGAAAAGTTTGCTTTTTCTCTTTGAATTTCATTTGGAGGAAAGAGGGTGGGAGCATGGCTCATTTTGGAATTGGAGACCGGTGTCCCCTTGAACCCTTGGCAGCATCCTAGGTGTCTGTGTGGCCTGAAAGGCAGCAGCTTCTCAGTGTGAACTCTCTTCGATTTCTAGCTGGTGTGATCCCCCCTAATTCAGTGCTTCATTTCGATGTCCTCCTGATGGATATTTGGAACGCTGAAGATCAGGTTCAGATTCACACTTACTTCAAGCCCCCCAGTTGCCCTCGGACCATCCAGGTGTCGGATTTTGTGAGGTACCACTACAACGGAACGTTCTTGGACGGGACACTATTCGATTCGAGGTAAGAACCACCGTTCTGGCTGGTATCACCTGCTTTTCATGCCCCTGGAGAAACCAGAAAAGGGACCATTCTCAGCTTTCACCAGTGTCAACTCCTTCACTTAAAGTTCTCGGTTAATGTTTCATGCTCCAGAGTGCCAGAGTCAAAATGTATACATCTTAGAAAAACTTAAGAGCAGTGTTTACCTAAATTAGTAGTATTTTGAGGCCTCATTAAGTGAAGGGCCCTATTACCAAGTAGGTTCATTTCTACAGTTTTCCCATGGAAGGAGGAAGGAAGGCTGAATGTATATGAAGCTATGGAGAACTGTGGGCGTCAGGTGCTAAGCTGGGGAACAGTGAAACTTTACCTCTCATAGTAGTGTCAGAATATGATTAGGTGGATTAACAGGCCTATTTTTATAAGTCGTCGTGGCTTAATTACATGCTTTTTATACATCTGAGGACATCTGCTCTGTGACTGAGAGCAAAGATCCATATATGCTTGTCTCCAGGGATGGGTAGGGGTTCATGGTTCGCCTGAGATTTGGGCAACAAAAACCTTATTGAGGGATGAGTTAGAAACGTCCTCCTGGTATAGAACTTTTTCTTTTTCTCATTGGTTTTCAGTCACAATCGCATGAAAACGTATGACACGTACGTGGGAATCGGCTGGCTGATCCCTGGGATGGACAAAGGGCTGCTGGGGATGTGTGTGGGGGAGAAGCGTGTTATCACCATTCCTCCTTTTCTGGCCTATGGAGAAGGCGGAGATGGTAAGTCCTTCTAACCCTCTGGGTCGTTCTCGTCTGTCCTTATTTTTACTGCAGTGATTAACTCACCTTGGCACGTGAAATCCCCAGATCTTTTGTGTGAGACCCGCACTGTTTAAAACCTAGAGCTGTTTACATTTAAATTAAAATGAATTAAAATCCAATTTTAATGAAAATGCTGTGCGTTGGTCACACAGCCACACTGCGTGTACTTAAGAGGCATACGTTGCTGAGTACTACTGTACTGGACAGTGCAGACACAGAATGTCCCCGTCACTGCAGAAGGTTGTGTGGGGCAGTGCTAGCTGAGGTCCTCCGCTGTCTGACGGGTGAGTTGCAGAAACCCACACTTATTCCTGGTCGTCGATGTTCATAATTGAGCTGTCTGCCACTGCCTCGTAAGCTAAAACCTTGGCCACCGACCTCTCCAGCCTATGTGTTTCCCATCTGTGAAATGAAATTTGAACTACACAGTCTAAATATTGTAGACATCAAAGTAGAAATTTTGCATTTGATGCCAGAATTCCCATTTTTCCCCTGATGTGTACTTCCGTGGGTTCTACCTGTGACGTTAGCTCTGTGTGGACAAATGCAAAGCATAACGTTAGGAAAAAAACACATTAATTTGAATTAATGGAATTGTTCTTTTACTGTGAGGGAAAATTGGCATAAATAGAATATTGGCATAAATAGAATTTCTCAGTTACTCGTATTTGAATTTCAGGCACATTTAATTCTACGGAGAGGCTGACACAACAGAGACCCCTCCAGGCATTTAAGCGAGCAGATATACATAGTTAAAAATAGAAGAGAAAACACAGTGCTCTTTAAGAAGTTCACTGACAGTGGTTCCCAACATGTAATGACCCCTTAACATAATGTTTTCCCGGGTCCAGAGCTGGAGGGAAGGGGAGACAGAGCGGATGGCGTTCGGCCTTCTCCCCTGCCCCCTCTGCTTTTACATGTTTTACGTGTTGGAATCTGCAGATAGTCTCTTTCAAAGTGGGGCGAGGGCTGGGGAGTTCCCTGCCAAAAGGGAAGTATGAGAACAATTACTGTAACTGTGTCTTAATTCTCCCTTTCCCTAGATATGCTGTTATTCCTATTGGTGCTCCAATTGTCTTATCCTTGGCCAATGGAATTTCATTCTCCTTGGCTCCCAAATCCTTTTTGACATCATCTACATGAACCTGACATACATAATAAAAACTCGATGCCTAGCCTAATATGAGGACTATTCTCTATTTATTTATTTTAAAGAATCGATAACTTAAATATTTAAAATAAATCGTTTATTTAAAATAGTTATTTTTAAAATACTTTATACTTTGACATTGTGCTCAGCTATTGAGGTATATAACGTTGACTAGGTGAATTGTATGGTGTGGAAATTCTATCTCAATAAAGTTGTAAAAAAAAAAAAAAAACCAAAGAGTCAATGAGTACATACATGATCATGCTAGAAAAATTTAAACCCTGGGGTGACTTTTTAAAGCTTTCTTTTTTTTTCTCTGAAATTAAAAGATATAGAAAAATACAAAAGATGAATAGTCTACTGCATCTCCCCCCCACACCCGCACCCATATTTCAGAAATTGACCACACCTTGCATTCCAGAGGCTGACTCAGCAGCCTGGTTTCAGCAGATTTCATCATCCGCCTGAGGGGAAAGAGGCAGGGGGTGCCAAAGAGCCAGTCGAGGGAGCACAGGCTGGGTTGCCCTGAGGTTCACCTTGCCCAGGCCTACCCCTTCTCGGGGCATAACAAATGGCAAGTAACCGACTTGGGGTAGGTGATTTGTCACTTAACTTCCCTTTATCCCAAAGTACTGGGTTTAGAGTTATTTATTGGCTGATGTTGATCTTTGCAGTAAGAGCTAGTGCTCAATAATCTCTCCGTGTGGATTACCGTGTTGCAGATGTTGAACAAATCATCACTGTTAGGAAGATCCAAGAGAGGCAGTACCATCATCCAGGAGTGAGACAGAAATGCTTTGAAGACTATTTATTTAGGTCGTGGGTGCCATGTTTTCCTCTCATCTCAGCTAACTTTAGTGTTTATTTATATCTTGTTTTGGATTGCACGTTGTCTCTGTAAAAAATTGGCTGTGGGTTCCAAAGAACAAGTCTATGTAATGTTCTCCAGAAGCAGATCTGAGCTTTGGAATTTGTGCCTTTAAATGTCTGTGATTTGCATTTGTACACAAACGGAAACTCACAGAGGTATGTATTTGGGTTTGCATAACCACCCACATAGAGCCTTGATTTGCCAGCACAAACCTAGAAAATATGGTCATAGAGAGTCTCTCATGTCATTAATATCACTTTGCTACCTTTTCTAGAGAAGTTAAGCTTCAGATTATACCTGGAAGCCCAGGGTTGGACACCAGGGGGAACCACCCAAGACAAGACAGAACATCTGTGTCCTTGGCTGGAAAACATCAAGGAATGACTGGCACCAACACAGTGGGTGTTGGATTGCAGTTTAAGTACTTCCTAAATCTTGTGTCCTGGTTTCATCATCTTCCTCCATTCCATTCTAGGGAAAGACATTCCTGGACAGGCATCTCTCGTGTTTGATGTTGCGTTGTTGGACCTTCATAACCCCAAGGATGGCATTTCCATTGAGAATAAGGTAGTACCTGAAAACTGTGAGCGGCGAAGTCAGAGTGGGGACTTCCTCAGGTATCATTATAATGGCACACTTCTGGACGGCACCTTCTTTGATTCCAGGTGAGGAAATGGTCGGAGCCTTCACTCACCAGAATGTCTTATTAAAGATACACTACTGGCTGGACTGCGATCTAAATACTCTGTCAATGCTGACTTGGAGTTGGTATTTTCATCCAATCCAGGTTTATGTTTTCTGATACTGAATTCCTTCAGAGGGTGGTAGAACTGTCTCCTTGCGGCCTGTGGGAGCTGAATCTGCAGGTCAACAGGAGAGGCTCACTCTAGATGCCTACCATTCCCCTGTACGGTGCTCAGCTATCCAAGCATTAAACCCAGCTATGGCATCCAAGATGGGAAGTGGCCAGAGGGGAGGTCCAGGCTGTAGGAGGAGAAGAGAACAGACTTGGTACTAGGAGACCTGGGTTCTAATCCTTGTGCGTGGCCCACTGGCTGTGTGACTTTGGATAGCATTTGACCTTCCTGAGCTTCAGATTTTTTACCTGTGATTAGCACCTTTCTCAAAGAGATGGTTAGATTAAAGAGATACGGTAGATGAAAGTGCTCTGCAAACTTTAAAGGCTTATCTTCTGGGGTGGGAGTGAGTGGTTGGAGGCATTCAGCTTCCTTCCTGCTGCGCAGAGGCTTATTAGCCATCCTCTGCTGTTATTCATAGTTGTGTTGTGTTTATAAGGCTTAGCCTGCAGGTGGCTGGGGCATGCCTGGTGTTTGGTATGTCTCCCTCCTTAAGTGGCACGTGTTGTTTGGAAACTACCGTAGAGCAAACAAATTGTGACAGCAGTCTACCTGTCTCTCTGAGGTAATAGACTTCAAGTCGACTTAGTCACTGAGACACATTACAGAAGAATTTTTATATGGTATTATTTTATTTGAATAATTCATTTTCCTACCCCTAGGATCTCTTCTTTTAAATTTTTCCTTTGATATTTTGGGAAAAGGTAATAGTCACATGGTTCAAAATTAAAGTATTCATTGAGATATTTTGTACCACCCGTCCCTGCCTACCTCACAATCCCCTGTGGACACTTAGAGATAACCACTTTTATTAATAAGTTTCTTTTTTCATTCTTCTGGTGTGTGGATTTTTTCTATTGCACATATAAGCAAATATAAATGTTGTCTTATTTTCTCCCCTTTGTAGTATATAGCTTATAGAATATAATGTATAGTGTGTATACTGTATATTTTGCTTCTTGCTTTTTTCCACCTTGGAATTTTTCCATATTCATGCATAGAAAGGAATCATTGACTTTTTTATGTCTGTCTAGTGTTTTATTGGGTGAATATGCCATATTTATTTAACCATTTCCTATTGATGAACATTTGAATTGTTTTCACTCCTTTTCTATTACCAAAATCTCCAGAGAGAGAGAGAGAGAGAGAGAGAGAGAGAGAGAGAGAGAGAGAGAGAGAGAGAGAGAGAGAGAGAGTGTGTGTGTGTGTGTGTGTGTGTGTGTGTGTATTATTCCTCGTCACGTATGAACTTGGTTCTATCCTTTATTCCCTGGAATATTTCAAATTGAAGGACCATTTTTCTAGCGGATACCAGATTTTTCCCCCATATTAATGGAATCACAGTTTTCTTATGTTTCAAACAGGTTTTTATCTTAGTACATTAGGATTTAGCCTGTTCTAACAGCTAAATAATATTCTGTTGTATAGATTTGCCTTAATTGAGGTAATCATTCTCTGTTGTTTTCTACCTTTTGACTTTCTAGGGATGGTTGCAGTAATTATTTTTGTAGCTAAATTTTAAAGTATATGATTAATTGTTTCCTTGGGATAGATTTCTAGAAGAATCTCTGGGTCAGGTTTTGTGTATTTTTATAGCTTTTGACATTCACTACAAAGTTGTCCTCAAGCAAGGTTTTCCATCACTGTCTAGGAGTGCCCCATTTCCTGGAAACTTGGTAATGCTGAGTATCATTTAAAAGTAATCTTTGCTAATTTAAAGACGAAAAATGGAAACTTATAGCTTTAATCTGAATTTCTTTGATTGCTATTAAGGTTAAAATTCTTTCAAATATTTACTGACTATTAGGATATCTTCTTTTGTGATTTACCTGTTTATGTCTTTTGCCTGTTTTTTATGTTAAGGATACTGGTATTTATCTTTTCTTATTGAGTTGAAGACTCTATACCAGGGATTCCCACCCCCTAGGCCACAGACCCGTAAAGGTTCTTGGCCTGTTAGGAACTGGGCTGCACAGCAGGAGACGAGCTGCGGGTGAGCTAGTGAAGTTTCATCTGTATTTGCAGCCGCTCCCCAGCGCTAGCATCACCGCCTCAGCTCCACCTCAGATCATTAGGCGTTAGATTCTCACAGGAGCACCCGTCCTGGTGCCAAAAAGGTTGGGGACCACTGCTCTATACGTTAAAGATTTTAACCCTTTTATGGTTGTATATTGTTGAAAGCATGTCCCCGATTTATTTACATTTTAATTTCGGTCATTGTGATTTTTGACCTATTTAAATGTAAACTTTTTATGTTGTTAAATACATTACACTTCTCTTTTATGGCTTCCTTTATTCTTATATATTCTATTTTTGGTGACTTGCTAAAGAGTCTGTCCCTTCCCCTAGAGTAAACATTTGCCTGTATTTTCCTCATACCCTTTGAATGTTTTTTTTTTAACCTGTAAAATATTCTTTATTAGAATTTTTATTTTATGAAGTGTTATGTTGTTTTGTAAAATGAAACAATATAAAGATATATAATAAAATGTAATACTTTCTCATCAACCCGTCTATTCTCACTGCCCAGGATAAATATTAATAACCTTTCAGTCTCTCCCCATACTTATAAATGCTTTCATGTTTAAATCTTCAGTCCATCTGGAATTTGTTTTGGTATTCAGTGTGACAATAAGGACCTAACTATTTTTTCCAGATGGTCAGCTAGTGTGTCCAACACCCATTATTAAATAACTGGTTTTTTTTTTTTCCTTACTCATCTAAAATCTGACTCTTATTGTGTACCAAATTTTTAAATATATTTTTGGGTCTTTTCTCATTGGTCTAGCTGTTCCTGGGCCACTATCATATCTTTATTGTAGTTTTTTAATTTATATGATAGAGAGTATTCTTTTTCTTTTTTTAAACATTATTTTCTAAGTGCTACATTGACATGGTTTAAAATCCTAGAAGTATAAAAAGGTAAACAATAAAGAATTTCCCCCCTATTCTTGTCCCTCAAACATCCAGTTCTACTTTTCACAGGGAACCAGTGTTAAAAATTTCATAGGTCTTCCGTATATACACAGTGCAATACGTGTTCCCCCGTTTTAAAGTTTTACGGGAATGAGAGCTTGCTATATGCTGTGCCTTCAGAACGGTATTCTTGATCATTTCTTTTTCCAAATGAATTTTAGAGTCCCCTGCTCCCCTGTACACACCACTCAGGTTTTGATTGGGATTGTTTTAAAGTTTGTAAATTAGTTTGGGGGACATCAACAACTTTATAATTCTCAGCTTTCCCATGGGGAACACGATGGTTTTCCATTTATTTAAGTCTTCTTAAGAAGTTATTTAAAATATATACTTAGAGCCCAGCCTGTCCCTCCAGCCTCTGCTGAAGCTCTTTCCTGCCTCTAGCCTCTGCCCTCTCTTACCCCAGTGCTCTTCCCTCGTGCTGGTCCCCATATCCCTGGGTCCGCTCCCCCCGCAACCACACGGAACCTTTGCTGACTATTCCAGCTGGTGGCTCTTCCCTCCTCTGAGGCACCTGCCATCTCTCCCACTGTCTGGTGTCCCTTTATAAGGGATCCCATCTTGCAGGTATCCTCCTGTTCCCCAAATGGCTAGCGGTGAGCCGCTCTTTGCTGATGCTCGCCAAGCACCCACTGGAGAAGCAGCAACGTGGGGAACGTGGGAGGTTGGAGAGCCGAGCCTGCCCTTCCTTAGCCGCCGTGTTCCCGTCCTGGTCTTCCTGGCCCCTGAGGGGGGATGGGGTCTGAAGCTGCCCAATGCTCCTGCTCCACAGGCTTCTCCAGGAGGGTTGTGCAGATAATCTGCTTCCCGGGTGAGGAGAGTCATCTGTTATCATCATTTCTTCACGCCCCTTGGCTTTGTGGTGTCTGAGGAGTGTTGAGAAGGAAGAGCCTGTCACAATTTTGCCATCTCCTCACTCAGCTGGCTGCCTTCTCTGAGGCAGTCATCCTTTGGCTGTATTTGATGAGGTCATGGTGAAAGTGACCGGCTCCTTCAGGCCAGGCTCTGTACCAGGTGGGGGTGGGGGATCGGTGCACATCACTGTGGTTCACAGTTGGGTAGTAGACGTGGCAGATGAAGTTTTATTATTTTACTCTGGAATCATCAGGCTTTGGGGAATCATTTCTTATTCTCACCAAACCCAGAGTATTCGGACTCAATTGGCAGTTTACACAGAGGCTAGATCTCTCCACCGAGCGGAATGCTTGGGCCTCCTGCCATTGGCATTTGAGAAACCCAAGAACTCACCAGCAGGTAGCTTGGGGAGCGGGCACTGCAGTAGGGAGAACTCATCCAGGCGTTGGTGGAGACTGCAGAGTTAGCTGGCTCTTGGTATATGGGCGTTTTTCTGGCAATCCAAATATCTGTGTGCCACATGTACAGCTGTTCTCCCCTTTGGATACTGGGGACATTGTCCTTGGACACATTCTTCATTGCTGGTAGGGGCTGATTTTTGATGATTTTTCATTAACTTGACGCGGTTACAGGCGTATGGTCCAACTTACAATAGCTCCATTCCCATGGTGGTTCCCTGTCACCGCATCCCATTCAGGACCTGACCTAACCAGAAGGTTGGAGGCCTGTCGCTGGCCGCGCGGTGCTGGCTTCTCGTTCTCCGTTTCAGAGGAGAGTGTCCTGGCTGTGTCCCCAGGGTCTGAGGCTCACCCTCTTCCGGGGTGCCAGGCCTCCGTGTTCCCGCGGCCTCGCCGTGCCGACTTCTGCTGCGGTGCCTCTGCTGAGGGACCTCGTGCGTTTCTTTTCCAGCTACTCCAGGAACCGCACCTTTGACACGTACATCGGGCAGGGCTACGTGATCGCTGGCATGGATGAAGGTTTGCTCGGTGTGTGCATCGGCGAGAAGCGGAGGATCGTGGTCCCGCCCCACCTGGGGTATGGCGAGGAAGGGCGAGGTGAGTGTGGCCGCCTTCTTCAGGCTGAACTAAGGAAGCGGCACCAACCAGGCTGGGTCCAAGCCCCCCGGGCTCCTGGGAGCCAAGATGGGTTCCAGCTTCAGCCTCGAAGGCCCGAACGGCTTTAGTTTCTAGAGATGCTCTGTTGCCCCCACCTTGTCCCCCTCTGCCCGTTTTCCTTTTCCTGTTGAAAAACTTTTAAACCTACACCAAAGTTGAAAGAACTGTACCCTGAACTCCTCGTAGTCTGACCAGTTGTTAACGTCGTGCTGTATTTATTTTCTCTCTCAGCGTATAAATTAAAATTTGTTGTTGTTGAGCCATTCGAAAGTAAATTACAAAGCTCCTTTTTGGGGGTTTGGTTTTTAACACTTTTACTGTGGCGTAAGTTGTATACCAGAAAATTCACCCATTTTAAGTATGCAATTCTGACTTTTAGTGACCATCACCCTACTCCAGCTTCAGAACATTTTCGTCACCCTAATAGCAAACTCTCTTTTAAAAATTACGCAAATAATACCTGTTCACTTTATTAAAAGAAAATACAGATAACCAAAGAAAACAGAAATCTCCCATAATCCCAGTTCCCAGGAATAAACATTGTCATGTGGCAGAAGAGTGACCTCAAAAGGCGTCCATGTCCTCTCCCCGCAAACCTGTGACATGTTACTTTATACGCTACAAGGGATTTTGCAGATGTGATTGAGATAAGGATCTGGAGGTGGGGAGATTATCATGGGTCATTCCCGTGGCCTTGACGTCCTCACAAGAGTAGGAGGGAAGCAGGAGGCCGTAGAGAGGAGAAGATGCTATTAGGCTGCTGACTTAGACTATGGAAGAAGGGGCCACAAGCCAAGGAATGCGGGTGGCCTTGAGAAGCTGGAAAAGGCAAGGAAACAAATTCTCCCCGGAAGCCTCCAAAAGGAACTCATCCCTGCCAACACCTCGAATTTAGACTTCCAGAGTCCTGAGAATACATTTGTGTTGGTTTAAACGACCAAGTTTGTGGTAATTTACTATGGCAGTAATAGAAAATTAATACCACCACAAACCGAATACTCTTCTATACTTTAGAGTGTTGTGAATCTGTGCAGGTAAAAGGAAATACACACCCACCTACCCTAATAAGTACTGAAAAAAAAATCAGGATCATTCACATATGGTACTTTGTAATTTCTCTCTTCACCTGATTTGCCGTGAACAACTTTCTATGCCAACAGGCCTTTTTAACCGTCACATAGGATTCCCAGCCATATTTCCTTTCTTAATTATGTTTTCCCTCGTGCACCATTTTTTGCTAGCTTCTTAGGCATAGTCAAGGCAGTATTTATTTCTCTTTTGTTTTCTTTTTGCTGATGGGATTCTGATTGGCCAGGCTGGCTGTACAACTTCATTTTGTTAACCCTCTTCAGACTGCTATTGATATGTCATATTTGGCATTTCCCCAGTAGGGTTTGTCCAGAGGATCTGAGAAATATCAGGTCGTTTGGAGATGAAGCTATGCTGTAGAGAAACACTTTCCCCCACTGACTCAAATTTCTGATTGGTAAAGCCACAACAGCTCATACGTACTTAAGACATAGTTGATTGGCCTCACTTTGTGTCTTGTTGATTTAGTTTCTTGATGCTTCGTTTTGTATCATGTAAAATTCTACTTCCAGCCAAATACATACAGAAATAGAAAACTACGTTCTGAGTACCCACGTTGGGCTATGCCCTCAGGACTAAGCTTCCTTTCTCTAAAAAGAACGTATTGATGGAAAACATTTGCTTAAATGATTTTTCTCCTTTTGGCTTCCTATCAAGAATGAGACAGCTCTGCAGAGAATTATATAAGGCTCTGGAAAGCATCCGAAGACTCATAAATTTTCTGGGCATGAGGCTGCTTTATCCCGAATCATACATTGCCATGGGGGAGGGGCGCCCTGACGCATAACCCCCAAGTGCTTCCGTGCGGAGTGCACCTCTGTCCTCTTTGTGAGGTGTGATGGGACCTCATGTTAACCCCCGAGGGCCTGACCTGAGGAGGGTGTCGGGACACAGAAGACGTTTGTGGTTCCTCACCACACAGCACGGGGCCAGGCGCACAGTCAACGCTCAGCGAAGATTTGCGGAAGGGACGAAATGCTGGGCTCCCCGTGGGATTCTCAGGCTCTGTTCTTAGCATTTCGTTCTGGTGCCGCCGTTTTCCGCACAAGGTTGCTGCGGAGATTTAATGCGGGAATATGGACGAAAAATACTTCTGTAAACTGTAAAGTATTATGCAGATGTGGGGTGATGTTTTCAAAAGTGGAGAAAATGGAAGAGGAAAGTATACTAATAATTTTGTGTAGAACCGATAGGATATGTCGTAAAGGCATTTGTGCACACTGCTGCACCGTCTCAGCAGGGGTGTGTGGGGGCCAGTTTGGGCTCCGTATCATTCCCCAAGGAGTTTTTGTTGGTTTTGTTTCTCTTGCAGAATGATAGGGCACCAGAGCGATTTTCACTCTACAGCTGATTTTTCTCATCTCACCTCTTACGTCTGGTAGGAGTTGGGGCAAGTCTTACTTTGGCTGGGCTTTAGTTTTCTCATCTGTGATGAACTTGGCCCATAAATCGTTCAGTCTCAATCCCATGGGCTACGTGACCCTGGGCGAATCTGTGCCTCAGTTTCCCCATGTATGAAATGAGGGTTAGGTTGTTTCACTCTCACAGTATTCCCCAGGGTTTCAACCTGGGCACCCGTGTTCCTCACTGGTGACGCCTGGAGGGCGCCCTCGTGAATTCCTGTGTCCATCCTTTAGGGAACATCCCTGGCTCGGCCGTGCTGGTGTTTGACATCCACGTGATCGACTTCCACAACCCCGCGGACTCCATCAGCGTCACCTCCCACTACAAGCCCCCCGACTGCTCGGTGCTGAGCAAGAAGGGGGATTACCTCAAGTACCACTACAACGCCTCGCTTCTGGACGGGACCCTGCTGGACTCCACGTAAGGGCGGCCAGGAATGGTGGGGGGCAGGCCGGGGGGACAGCAGCCGTGTGTTCCCAGGAGTCTCCTTTCCCTTTCCTCAGATACTGGTCGAGAGCTCTCATCTCCATGGTCCTCCCGCCGCCCGCCCGGTCCCCACATAGCTGAACCCCACATCCCCGTTCAGGTGAACGGTCTCCCCATGCTCCTGGGAAATTGTCTTTCAGGAAAACAAATCTTATCTTATACCTGATATCTTTAAAAACTAACCCACAGATAAAGTGCAGACTCCGGAGTCTGGCTCATCAGGCCCGTTCTGCCTCCCAAGCATCACCCGCTAGGACCCACCTTCCACCTCCCAGGGCTGCGGTGTGCAGTGGTGCAGGATGTGCACAGCTCCCACCTTTCCTCCGGCCGACTTCTGCCCTGGCTTCGATGTCCTCCGTTTCCTCAGAATCTTTTCTTATTTCTCAGGCAGAATCAACCACTCCTACTTTTGTATTACCCGCTTGTTATTTTTGTTTCTATTTCTTTTGCTGATCTGACGACCTTAGTGACACCTGACGTGTTTATTCATATTTTTTATTCCTTACATCCAGCCCAGAGCCTAGCACAAAGGGAGCATGTTATAAATGTTAATTGAGATGAATCTGAAAACATATTAGTAGTAATCAGTAGTATAAACTCGTATCAGGGAGGCTAGAGCTTTGCTTCTTATGTGTTATCTGAAACTTCAGATGTGTCTGTAAGTTAATACAATATTCTCTTCTTTGGAGAAGAAACATTTCTAGCCTTTCTTATATCTCCATGTAAGCACATTCATTTTTATACTGAGCCTGACTTAGATTCCTAAGTTTGGGCCTGGGAAGAAAGAAGGGCTTCCTATCAAGAAGTATGTGCGGCTGCGTTTATTCTAGATGGGGCGGGCCTTCTCTCCCTTCTACAAGTCCCTCTGCCTTCTGGCGACAGCGTGTGGCTGGGCAGAGCAGGGCATAGAGAGAGCCCCAGGGACATACTCTTGACAGCATTCTCTCTGCTGCTATGAGATCCTGTGTACTGATGCATTTGGCATTATTTCATCAAATCCAAAATGTGTCGATTATTAGGAGCATCATTTTATGAATCTCTAAGGAAGTAAAAATGCTGCCCAAAATAATGACGTGCTGTCAACAGTAAAATGCATCCCAATTGCAGAGATGTTAAAATGTGAAAAAACAGGCCTTATGGAATCAATGAAATATGTACCAGCTTCTGGGGCAAAGATTTACAGGGACGTGACTTAAAACAGACCTCCCTGTACTAATATCAGAAGCTTGTGGAGGGCAGTGGGGAGGCAGCGTGGCTTCTAGTTGTTTTGGGGACTGAGTGAGTTTATGCGTGTGAAAATGGTCCATAAGTTTAGAACAGTCTGTAAGTTCGAGGGCTTACTGTTGTCACTCTTGCTAATGTTCATATTTTTGTCAGGTGCTCCTACAGCCGTGGAAAGGGAAAGGAGGGGGTGGAGCAAAGGATGTCCTGCTCGGTGGGCTCAGGATATGCTTCTCCTGTGGGGTGGGGAGAAGCAGCCTCCCAGCCTTCTGGTGTGTGTTTGGTGGGTTCACGACCTTCTTACAGAGCAGCTGGGAGCCCCGTGATGCTCCTTCTTCATATCATAGATTCCATTCTGTACCCTGAGAGTCATTTGTGTTCTGTGTAAAGGCAGCGTCCCTGCCGGACTTTTCTGGGTGTGAGTTTCAGAATAATAGGATAATGGGAAGCGTGGCGGGCGTCTGCCCACCTGTGTGTCGGGGAGGAGCCCCTTGTGGAAGGTTGGACTTGCTCCAACTCTGAGCCCCGTGTGGACTCTACTGAGGCAGGTGCTGCTGGCTGTTGACAGGATAAGAGGAACCGTGGGTGGGGAGCCAGAGAGGGCAAGCCACAGGCAGGAAGCAGGAAGCTTGCGAAGGATGGGAAGCCAGGAAGGAATGCACAGAAGGATTGAGGAGAATGTCTGAGAGCAAGACTGGCA
>NW_011888856.1:1329520-1329852 GCF_000151845.1 Pteropus vampyrus
CAGTGCTGATGCCATGCTAACGCTCCGTGCCCTCCTGAGAAAGCAGGGCTTTCCGTGAGAAAACCTGGGACCTTCAGACCTCCGCGTGTGAAGTGTCCCTGGCGGAGCTTCCCAGGAAACTTCTCTTGGGCGAGGCTCAGTGCTTCCTTCTAAAACCGTCCTGGGACAGCGAAATGCTAGCGGCCTTTGCTTTTCGCTTCTCCCGAACCTGTGAGCTGTCCAAGGAGATTTCCTTTGTAAGAGATGAGTTTCACCTTCTGGAAGTACTGGCGTCACCTCGCCCTCACAGCTGTTACGACCTATGTACTTTAGATTTCGGCCAGAATGAGTCC
>NW_011888856.1:1329902-1331657 GCF_000151845.1 Pteropus vampyrus
AGAGAGGAAGAATAAAGATTTGTTGTTTGATACGTAAATGAGTTCTTGAATATTCTGTAAGACTTTGAAACCCAATAGTCCCATGGGAAGTCCCCGATGGCCCCTGGAAAAAAACAGTGTGAAGGCACCTCTGTGCTCCTGACAAAGGGGGGCTTGTGTGGGGGATGGGGCAGAGGACACTCCCCCGCCCCCTGCAGGCTTCGGGGCAAGGGTCCTGTGCCAGCGCTGGCTTTGTTTTATTCAGTTTCACTCCAGGTAGGACAAATGCAAACCTTGTTTGGCTCTGCCGGCCCCAGAGAACCAGCCTGGCCCTGGGAACCAGATAGGGCAGGGAGAGAGCTGGCAGCCCCGGGGCCGGCTGCGAAGACGGGGCTGTTCCCTCCGTGGAGACACTGGAGAGGCTTTTCTCCCTTGACATTGCAAACCATTCCCGCTGTTTGCCTTTAGGAAGTGATATAGGTTTGGAAATGGATTTATTTTCAGTAGTGATTAAGGTAATAGAGCCAACTTTTATTTATCTGGATTATCCAGGGACCACGGACATCAAAGATAATTAAAACCACGGCCCAAATTAAACTCTCGGTTATTTTTCCGGAATCAAAGACTGTTACAGGCACGAGCATTTTGTACCCTCAAGGCCATCCATGTATTCAGCCCTTTCTACTACTTCTGCGCTGTGCCATGCATGATATATTATTTAGTGTTTAGAACATCCCTGCACGATAGCTATTATTATCTCCATCCTGTAGGTGAAGAAACCAAAATTGCATTTCCCAGGGCCAAATGAAGTGGCTGAACCGAGATTCAAACTCGGGTCTTGCCAAGTCGAAAACCTAGGGTTTTAACTACATTATATATATATATACATACATATATATATATATATATATACACACACACATACATATATATATATGTATGTATATATATATATATATTTTTTTTAATTCTCATGAAAATTTCTGACTAGAACATCGACTAAAGCTTAGAGAAAAAATTTATGAGCAGCACAGAGAGCCTTCTTCCCCGTGAGCCATCGGCCGCCACGACGC
Organism: Pteropus vampyrus; assembly: GCF_000151845.1. NCBI lineage: Eukaryota > Metazoa > Chordata > Mammalia > Chiroptera > Pteropodidae > Pteropus > Pteropus vampyrus. The sequence goes on from NW_011888856.1 coordinate 1,330,955, forward strand.
CCCATCTCCCCCTCGGTGCTTCCGTGCGCATCTCCTGCAAACGCGGACCTTCTCCCGTGTTGCTCAACACCCATGTTACAATTGGGAAGTAACACTGATACGTTGCTACCTTTTAATTTTCAGACCCCACTTAAGTTTTGCTAAATGTTCCCATGAGGTCTTCAATATGAAAAGGACCCCCCCGTTCCAGTGTGTTCCAGCACTGGACAGTTCCTCAGTCCTCCCTTGATCGTCACGTTGACACTCTTGAGGATTACAGGTGGTTTTTTTTGCAAAACCGCCCCTCAGTGGGGCTTTGTCTGATGTTTCCCCAGGACTAGATCGAGGCTCCGTGTCTTTCTGACAGGGATGCCACGTGTCCTCATGAGAACACTCTCAGATGCCCGTGGGATGATGACCTGACTGGGGACTCTTCTGTTTCATTTTCAGGTGGAATTTAGGCAAAACATATAATATCGTTTTGGGATCTGGACAAGTCGTATTGGGAATGGATATGGGTCTCAGAGAGATGTGCGTTGGAGAGAAACGGACGGTGATCATTCCACCCCACCTGGGCTATGGGGAGGCTGGCGTGGGTAAGCAACAGTGTTAAAGGGTGTTTGGGGCACATTCACCATCTAAATTTTGTGCTTTTGGGGGTGCCATATTTAGAATCACAGTATGTTTCTTCCATTTTAAACCCAAAGAATCTTTTTTTTTTTTT
>NW_011888856.1:1333747-1356375 GCF_000151845.1 Pteropus vampyrus
GTCACGGCTCTGGTGAAGTCCAGCCCTCACCCGTTCCACATCTGCTTCCTCCAGGACGCCACTCCAGGCTTCTCGCCTTTCTTTCTCACATCATCATTTCCTCAGCGACCGGATGGTTCGCATTGGCGCCGAGCCTGGTCTTGCCAGGGTGACTTCAGACTCCTTGAGCACCACGCACGCAGCGTTCCTTCCGTCCCACGGGTGGCTCCTTCTCAGGAGTCTCTCTCTGATCTCTTCATGTCGGAGTGCGGCCGGCTGAGTCCTCAGTTTCTTCTCTTGTCCACCTCACGTCACTCCCGGCCGGCTCGTCCAGCCCTCTGGCTTTACCGTGTATATCCTGAGGACTTCGGAATTTGTCACTCTGGTCCAGTCTTCTCTCTCCACTTCACACTCATGTATCCATCCACCTGCCCACGTGACATCTTCCTGTATTGAATCCCTGGTATCCACCCCCCCAACTCTGAACGCACTTCACCCAAAGCCTTTTCTACCTCACTTGATGGCAACTTCGTCCTTCCATTTGCTCAGGCGAGAGCTCTCAATGGTCTTTGTCTTTCTCTCATAGGCTAGGATAAATCCATCAGGAAATCATTCTAGCTCTGTCTCGAGAATACATCCAGAACGTAGCCATTTCTCACCACCTCCACCTCCACATCTTCGTCTCGTGCTGCCACGTCCTCTTGGACGTCTGCGAAGGTCTCCCTGCTTTCGCCTTTGCCCTTCACAGCAGCCGGGGCGATCCTTCTAAACATGAGTCGGACCATGGCCCGCTTCAGGACTCAGACCCTGCAGAAGCCCCCGTACTTTCCACCTTCTTTACAGTGGCCTGCAAAGGCCCCACCAAGGCCTCCCACAGTCTGCTCGCTGTAGCCTCTTCCCCAGCTGCTCTCCTCTTGCTGTTCTGTGAACACACAGGCCTGCATCCGCCCCAGGCCGATGCTGTTCTCTCTGCTCAGGAGACTCTTCCGCTAGCTAGCTGTCAGGCGTGTTCCCTCATTCCCTCAAGGCTTTGCACAAGTCTGTCTTTTGCATGGGGCTCTTACCCTCACTCCCAGGTTGATGCTTCGATCCGCTTGCTCACCTGTGCTCTTGATCTTCCTTCCTTGGCTCAACTTTTTAATTTTTCTAGAGCATTTCACTCTCTAACTTAATATATAATTGACTTTTTTTGGAGGGTGTTCATTTTTAATCGTGTGTCTTTCCTACTAGAATATGCTAGAACTACAAGAGCGTGTTTCGTTTGTTTATTGACGTGTCGCTAGGGTCTGGGATGGTGCTGAGCACACAGCAGATGGTCCGTTTTTATTGTGTGAATGAATGAATGAATGGATGGATGGATGCGGGCAGCAGTGGTCTCGGCGGCAGGGATCTGAGGTTGGGGGTCATCTTTCGGTGGAGAGCTAAGGTTTGGTTTGGGGAGAAGGGATAGCTCCAGTGGCTGCTCTGAATTAATTGCCTAGGACCTAAGGGTTCATTTAGTGGAATCATTTAGTCAGGGGTTTTTAACCGGCACCTGGAGAAAAAAATTCAGGTGGTATAGCTCACAAGGCCTTGTCTGTTTTGCTAGCTCGGACTCAAACTCTATTCTGTTCAGGCCCAGGCGTGGCGTTCCCAGCTGCTGAATCTCAGGGCCTGTCCTGTCCCTTTTCTCTGCAGTTCTCAGAGTACATTCATGCCCAGGTGGCATCGGGCAAAGGCAAACTCGCTCCCGGCTTTGATGCCGAGATGATTGTGAAGAACATGTTCACCAACCAGGACCGGAATGGAGATGGCAAGGTCGTGGCGGAGGAATTTAAACTCAAAGACCAGGAGGCCAAACATGACGAACTCTAAACCTGCTGTGAGTCACTCGTGTGACACCAAGCCCCCCGTCGTGGCAAACCGTGCCGTGAGGGCGCGAGGGCCTCTCAGAAGGCGAATCGTCAGCAAGTGGGAGCGAGTCAGCATCTGGGGCATACATCAGGGGTGGGTCGATGCACACGGTGAGAATTTTAGGCCGAATGCCATGATATTAAACAAAATCGGTGTGAGGTGCCTTCGCGTGGGCTGTGTAGGATATCGAAAAGGCCGCACTGCCAATCATTGTTTTGTGGGCCTTTGGGTAGTTTTGTTACTAACGGAAAATAGTGTCATACAGAAGTTAAAGCTAGCTTTAAGGGAACAGAAGAAAAAGTGACCAGGATATTTATGTAAAGAGGGTTAGGAAAAAAATTTTTTTAACTTTGCTGACGTGTTTTTTTTGTTTTTTTTTCTTTTTTAACACGTGTTCTCCCAATGGGCAGAAGAGACATAGGGCATGCCCCAGCTGGATTTCTGGAAAGCCTCAGAAAACTTTTCTCAGTGGCCTCTACAGGCTCTGGTGATGCCCGGCCTCCACCTTCCCTTACACACACACGTACACACACACGCTTTTCTAGTTAATCACACCCCACACCATTGTGGTTCCCTGACTAGCCAGGTAACTTGGAGGTTAAAAAGAACATCAGTGGACCAAGCAAAAGGTACCTAGGACCACGGGTCGAGAATCTGATTCTGCATTTGCCACGTGAGATCTGCTTTACTCTTTCTTATTTCCGTCCCACTGTCCCGTAGCGCACCCTGTGCCCTCCCTGACCCCTTTGATCAGACAGATACGCACAGGGCTGGTGGCTAAGCCGGGCTCCGGAGTATCTCACTGTGGCCGAGGTGCAAGTGTCATCGTAACAGATGAGCACAGACAATGTGACATATTTCTGCTGCCCATGTGTGTCCTAGAGAGGGAGGTGCCCCAAAGCCCAGAGCCTCTCCCTGCACAGGAAAGCAAGGACACGATAACTGCTGGCCTGTGTCGCCATGTGATGCAGTAACCACCTTGTCACCTTATGTCCTCTGTTCCCAACTAGTGGTGGCACTCACCCCGAAGTAATCAATGATTTTTTTTTTCTGAAATTGCTTTATTTTACTAATTTAAACTGTTTTGTGCTGATGTAGCTCCACGAAGATGCCATGCACTCATTCAGCAGAATAAATGTTGGAAAACTGACCTTTTCGTATATAAAATACTGAATTCTGTCATCAGGTTTTGTGGTGTTTTATTTGAAGGCTGAGGGGATCCCACGGGAATGTACTGTGCAGTCAGGATCCCCTTGATAAACACTCAGCGAGACCGCTCTGTAGCAGCAGCGGACGGGAGTGTGAGTCCGCCCTCCTAGCGACTTCTGGAGAGAAGCTTATGAAAGGACCGCTTGCTTGCAAAGGCGTGGGCAGGACTTGGGGACCCATGTCGAGGACAGCTGGTGGCCAGTGACAGCAGGAGCTTGTTCCGCCTCTGGGCCTGAGCCACTCCCGGAACTGTGGCTGGCACTGCAGCGGACAAGGGGTGAGGGAAGACACACCCCATTCTCTCTGTCCTGCTCTCATTTGCTGAATCCCGTCTGAGCCAGAGGCAGGAGGGCTCAGGGGCGGGTGTTCTCAGAGGACTGCCTGTTGGGTGCAGAGAAAGGTGGAGCATGGATCAGGTAGGGGGTCAGTGTGGGAGCAGGTGGAGAACCTCTGGCACCGGTATAGGGGGAAAAATGTCTACATTGTGAGGAATATGTTCACCGACCAGGACCGGCGAGGTCACGGCAGAGTAATTTAAACATATGTTTTTAAAAAGCTAACTTGATTGTGTAACTTCTTGCAGAAGCAACTTCAGGGATTCCTTGTGCTTTGGAAAGGCAAGGGAGAGGCCCATGGCACTTCCGAGTGCTGCTGCCACCACGGTCACTGATGTTCCTTAACCCTCTTCGACCCAGCGCACCGTCGCTCAGAGTGTTCGTTCTCCGTACATGCCCTGGATAGGTTAATAATCTTGCTAACTTGCTAAATTGAACTGCAGTTTACTGGAATGTATTGCGTTGGACCTGTAGCACTTCCCTGGGCTTTTATTTTTTACTTCAGAGTTTTAGCCAATTCTGCTTGAATTTCTTCACTGGCTGTTTTCTACAGCGATGCAGAAAAGTTGGCTGAATAAAAAAAAAAAAGTTTCTCTGGGGAAATTAAGGACTGTGGCCTTACAGCTTCAAGAACAGAAGGAACCTTTAGCTTGTTTTTGGTTTTAAACTTTGCCTGATGAGCCGGAACGCTGGTCTTTCCTGGCCATCAGCCTCAGACTGAAATATTGGTTCTTCTTGGGTCTCCAGCCTGCAGGCTTTTGTTGTTGTTTTTTGTTTTTTGTTTTTTTTTCTCACCCAGAATTATCGAGGTCTAATTAACACATAAAATTGTAAGATATTTAAAGTATCCATGATTTGACATGTATACACATTGTGAAGGGAGTCCCCATCTAGTTCATTAACACATCCATCAGCTCACATATTTATCTCTTTTTTTGGTGAGAACATTTAAGTTCTCTGTTAGCACATTTCACTATACGATATGGTGTTAGCAACTGTCGTTACCATGTTATACATTACTCAGACCTTATCTTAGCCCAGAAGCTTTGTACCCTTTTACCAACCTCTATTTTCCTGACCCCCTAGCCCATGGCAACCATTTTTTTAGTTTTTATGACTTCATCCTTTTATTATTATTATTGTTGTTGTTATTATTATTATTCCACACGTAAATAATGCCATGCAGCATTTATCATTCCAGACCTTTGGCTGCTGTCGAGTGCTGCCTGGGCATTTCCATTCTTCGCATTGCTAAGGAGGGCATTAAATTATCTGTGGGTCTGTCAGGGGCTTTCGTTTCTGTGGAAGGGCGAGCATGCTTAGCCGGCCTCGCTTGATGATGCTGCCGTAACAACTGCTTATGTGTGCATTATGATTATGGGTTATAGTTCTGCTGGCAGGACTGTGAGTACTAATTAGGGGCCAAAAATAGGGTGGAATTGCCGTACAGCATTTTTCTGAATCCCATTTTATACTCAATATTTGCCGCTTCGCGGCAGCTCGTCCCTCCCGATAGAATGGATGTCCACAAGCTCTAGATCAGGACCACCGAACTTACGACATACGGTTTGGACTTTGGGCCCTAAAGATGAACTAGGTCACCGATGCCTAGTGGGAGATGAGAGTAACCTAGAGGACATGACATTCGAGGACGCATGTGGCCGGTGTGCTTGAAACACTAGGCTACTCCGCAAGTGTAAGCAGTCTGTGCTATTTTGTTAAAACCTAGTATATTAAAAAAAAAAAAAAAAAACCAGTGAGTTTTGATCCCTGACTATTTAGGAATTTATAATGCTTTTCAAAATTACTAAAGGACAGAAAAATAATTTCATTTTGGCAGTGAAATTGGCCTGACTGCAAGGTTTTACGTAAGCACACTAGGGACAAAGTTGTTTTCTTTGAAGCCTTGGGGATCTGGGTTTTTTTTCTATATATAAAACAAGAATACTGCTCCCAGTTATTGCTAGTTGTGCCTATAAAACTTTAAAGCTTATTAAAATAGTGTATGATTCTGGGTGGTCTTCACCCTTAATGTTGGAATTTCAGGTCAGGGGATTCCCTGCAGCTTGCCCTGGCCATATATAAATCTCATTCAAATGCAAATAACGTCCAGCTTTATAGCCGCTGCCAAAATTTCTTTGAGCTCTAGTCTATTTGGTGTCTTCTCTTGTGTATCTCACAGGCACCTCAAACCTTGTATGTCCAAAACAGAATGCGTGTTCTCCTTCCCCTCCCAACACCCTCCAGCCAAGCCTCTTCCTCTCGTTCTTTCTTGCACCTGTGTGCTCAAAGCAGGCGTCTGTGAGCCCCCTCCTGTTCTCCACCCACTATTTAACCCAAGAGCAAGTCTCGTCATTCTTAAATTGAAACTCCTGGAAATGATCCACCTCTCTCCAGCTCCACTGCCCCAGTCCCGCCAACCTACCATAATGTCTAGATTGGAATGCTGCAGTAGCCAGCTCCCTAATAGGTTTGCTTGGGTATATCTGCCCCTCTGAGTCCATTCTCTACATGTCAGCAAATGTGATCATGGAACTCCTCCTTGGCAGAGAGAGTAAAACCAAACTGATCGTGATTTACAAAGCCCCGTTTGATCTGGTTGGTACCCACCCACTTCCCGTTCATGAGGCCATTCTTCCTCCCTTTGCTCATAATACTGTTAAACCAGTTCTCAGTTCTTTGAACACCCTATATTTTCTTTCTCGAGACCTTGGCACATGCTGTGCCCCCTTGGAATGCTGCTCACTCAAGTCCTCACATGGCTGGCTCCTTATCCTTTAGGCTGTGGCTTAACTATCACTAACTCAGAGCTTTCTCTGACCACCTTGTCTAAAATAGGTCCATTGTCATTTGGGTTGTCTTTATAGCATGTCTTATTTATAATAGCTTACTTCTTTTTCTCCTTCTGTCCTATCCACTAGGATAGAAGATACGTGAGGATAGGAAGCATGTCTGATTGTTTCTCTAGAAACTAGCACATAATAAGGACTTAGTTTTTTGTTGAATATTCATCTAATCCTCACCTCTAGAGTTAATACTCCACTTTACAGAAGAGGAAACTCATGCTTAGGAAAGTTAGAAACTTAGTCCACGTCATAGAATCAGACTCAGATCCAAGTTTGACTGATTTCAAAGCCTGTGCCCCTGACACCTCAGGCACTTTTCATCTTACCTATTAAACTAGTAGTGAAATACAGGACTCAATATAAAATGAGCGTGACTCCTGAATCCTGGGGTAACCCTGGAGAAGTCTCAGGATTCGTCATTCAAGGTTGCATGCTTTTTTCCCTTACAGATTCTCCATAGGGTATACCAGAGAGAGAACCCCGAACCTGAACTCTGGGGAAATCACTCTGGAATGAGTTAGTATCTCTCTTTTTTCCAGTTTAATCAAAATTGTTAATCTTAGCACTCAAAATGCTTTACCTCATAAAGTAAAATTCAAAATTGAAAAAAAAAAAAAAAACAAACCCCACCTACCAGCTAATGCTAGACTCTTCAGGGATGTGGTAGTTGCCACACTACTGCTGTTTACTACGGCTGCAGAAGATCTTCCCATTTTGTCAGTTCGCCCAGACCGTGCTGGGGGATATGCTAACGTACGCTTCTGCGGATGGATGATAGCTAATGATATTGAATACTTGTGCTAACTATCTAAATGAAAATATACATTTGAAATGCATACACAGATATAGATGAGCACATCTCCTCACAAATTTAGAAGATACAGCATTACCTTACTTTACAGATGAGAAAACTGGGACACGGCTTAACCTGTCCTGGTCACACACGCCTACTAAGTGATAGAAAGAGGATTCAAATCCAGGCCATCTGACTCTGTAGACCATTTCCTAATGGCTACAGTGAACTTCTCTGAAAACTGAGCTTAAGTATTTTAAGTATCAGTAGCATCAGGGAGGTGAGATTTGTGATAGGGTCGGAGGCATACAGCAGAAGAGGCATGGACCTTGGCTTGATGATCACGTGATCGTGGAAGTGGCTAGAAGGGGTGATAGAGACTGTGTGCTCTCAGGGCCTTCATTTTATAGAGAGGCGACTGACCTCCAGTCATCTTAGTAAAGGACTGAGACATGACGAGACTGCAGGTCATAACTTCAGTATTCTTTAGTGTGAACATGCTTATCTGTGGAAGAATACTATAAACTCCTTGGGAAAATAGCCAATATGGCCAGCTCCGATAGCAATACAGGGTTCAAACACTATCATGACATCAGAGATTGTCAACTTTTTTCTATGTGAAAAAGTGCTCCAGGTAATTCTGATACTCCCATGCCATGCTATCTGCTTTAATGCAAGAAGCTTGGTTTGGGGTTTGATTTCAGAAATATCTAAGCAGGGAATAGTCTACTTTTAGCCACTGCATACTTTCATTGCTTATTATAAAAAGAAGTGGCGAATAGGGATAGGCCGCCTGAGGACAAAGGTTTTCATCGTATGACTCTGCCTCCTTGCCACATCTGATTGGGGTAGAGGTGCTGCCCACACCGGATTTCCTCAACCAGCTGGGTCATGCTTTCTGTGTATCACAGCTCAGATGCTTTAAGAAAACCAATTAGTTGTTCACAGACCCTGGAGTTCCAAGGTTAGACTCAGGGTCAAATTGACCACAATGGAAGCCTTGTGTAAACCATACATGGGGCAACAAAAGTTTGGAATGGGAAGTCTGACTACAGAGAGTAACGTTGGTTCCTTACTTCGCAGTGCTCAGTTTTAGTCACCGTGTGGTCCAGCAACACTTTGTTCCCTAATACCCACTATGACAAGAACAGTAGGATTCACATATCATCACATGCACTAGAAAAACATGACAGGTGCTTAATAAATATGTGTTGAAAAATGAATAATAATAGTCTTGCCAGTACAACTGAAAAGGTTTTCATTGCATGTTTATTATCAGTGCATCAATATAGAACATTTTATGATTAATGACATGTGAATACCAAGTTTTTTCAAACACCAAGGGCAAGTATTTTCTGGTAAATATCAATTTTCCCAAAACAAAATAACCAACATAACACACTTTTAGGAGATAGTGATACCAGCAGCGTAATTCACCCAAAATGCAAAAAAGGTAATACTTAAAATCACACACATTAAACTTCCCCAGTGTAAAAAGACTCAAAAACTTCATGATAACAGTAAACTACAAAATCCACTCTGGAAATGCAGGCAGTTATTCTTCAAATTTTGACTTTAAGATTTTTTTTTTTTTTTTTGAATGTTAAAAAATACGGTGAGGAGTGTGTTGAGTGAGGTGTAGAAAAAGAAGCTTCCAGTTGATGGATTCAACTTGTCTGAAAATACTTCAGTAATGTAGAGGAAAAACTTCAAGAGCAAGGATATATGATAAATTAGTCTTTCAGCAAGATGAACACATGAGCAGTTCCTGCATCAATTGCACCCACAGGAGACACAGCTTCTTGAAGAATGCTTGTTTACAGAATCTTCTGTAAGATAGAATTGGCTACTTCCAATGTTTCCTCTTTTACTAGAACAATATCATAAGAGTCCATGTACTTCTCTAAAAGCTCATCCACCTGATCGACAACAACAAAAAAACCCATAAAGGTTAATATACAGGAAAGAGAAGCAAACCATTTCAGTATGAACCTCAACATTATGTTAGATCTGTGGGACAAATGTGGTACATTAAATTCACTTTCATAAAATGTTTGAAATGAAGCAACTATTCGCATTTTTAAGACTCAGTGATAGATGTTTTCCCACATGGTAGCTTTTCCTTCAAAATGATTTCTCTTGAGTCCAGTGCTTCCCAACTGGGGAGACTGTGCCCAAGGAACATTTGGCAATGTCTGGACTTTTGATTCTCATAACTGGGGAGTGCTACACCCTCCCTTCCCAACACCCATTGCATGCACCTGTGCATACCAGCTCTTTTACTTATCACCTCAGTAAATGGGTCAAAGAGCAATCCAAACGTGTCAGGCACCTTTGCTAACAATTACCTATCAGGTTTCACCCGATTCTTTTCTTGAAAATGGGATGACAGGTTTGTATACTCACTCTGTCATTTAGATATCCAATTTTCAGAATGTGTTCAACATTGGCTACTCCATCTGCCATTCTTAAGTCTCCCTGGGAGTCTCCCAGCAGGATTATGTTGCTGTTGTCTTTCAGTTCACTGAAATATTCTGTGTTCTTCAAGGCACCATCATGTTTGTTAAAGACATGAATCAGCTCTCCTTTAAATCCTTTGAGCACCCCCTATTAAAAACATAAATCCTTTGAAATAACGGTTTTGCAAATTCTGTTTTATTTTCACATTCACGATCGGTAAGAAGAGCTCTGAGAAGTAAATGACTTTCTAGAGACCATTTGAAATGTTAAATACAAGTTGAAAGTCCAATTTCTATTTTTCATTTGGTTTTTAATGAAAAGGTCCTATTTTATGTATATCGTAATATATCGTCTTGACTAGAACTCATTTATATTACATCAGTTCTAATTCACGTCTTTGTTTTCTACTGATAGATTTTGTCTTCAGAGTTGTCGCATTAAATTACACTGAAGAAGGCTTACTAATTGTATTCTTAGTTTATAGCGTGGGAAACAAAAGTTTAAGGAGGGTTATTATTTTAAAAACATGCATATGGATATTACACTGGGAGAGATGATGAAAGCCTATCAACCTGGCCTAATTTAATGAGTATACATGAAATAATAAATAACATGCATTTACGTGATTAAAATATTTTCAGATTTTAAAAGTAATTACAAAGGATGATTTGATATTCTTACATTGTCATCAAAATCCATGAAGTTGGACACTACTTTGACATTTGGATAATAAACGCCAGCTTGACGGATAATCTCCTCGAGCACATCGCCGATACCAGCCGAAAATATGAACACAGGGACACTGTGTTGTTGGAGCCTATCAAAGAATTTCTCATACCCTTCTCTGTAAGACACAAGTACGATATGATTAGTAAGGTATAAGACATATCTCTTTTTCACCTCGATGTTAAAAAAGCTAAATATTTCTATCTAGTTCTATGGCTCACTTTTGTTCTCATTTCAAAATACTGCCCAAGGTGGCTGTGACTGATGCTGACATTAAAGTTTTTCAAATAACAGTTAATTTTTAGCCTCCTTTGAATAAATTCTAATAGTAAAATTTAGATGACTTTAGACTCACACTGAATATGGATGTGAGCCTACAGTTCAGAATTTATACCATTTACCAGCAAATAATTAAACCATACCTTGAAAAACCCACTGAGAGTGAGCTGGAAGACCTGCTTGTCATCCTGCTCATCTACTCCCTACCGCGAGAAAAGCCGAGTGGCAGAGACTGAGCTGTATTCTCTTTGCATCTGGCATCTCTACTGCCTATGCCCTGGCAGCTATGGGAAATGTTTTGGTTTTACAATCTTTTCTTCCCTTTTTGTTCTTCCTGAGCTATAAACTGCCTAACAAAGGAATGAAATACTTACTAGTTTCCTCACACTCTTTCTGACAATTTAATGCTCTCTTCCTTAGAAGCAGATCACCTTAAAATGTAGCATCATCAAAAGAAGAAGAAGAAAAAAAAAGAAATAGCATCATTTTTGCCTAGAGAGTAGAAAATTGTAAGAGGTGCTAAACGGAATTGAAAATAAACTTTAAAATGTTTATAACTCATGTATTGGAAATTATTTTTATTATTTGCTAAAACATATTCTCCTTTCCTAGAGATATTTTTCAAGGGACTTTGAGAATTCAGAAAGTAGATTCGTGTCAATTTTGAAATAGGGTCTTTACCTAAATACTTTGAAAAGTATTTTGCTAAAAAATTTCAAAATGGCTTTGGCTCATAAATTTGTTAGTCTTGACTCTTTTAATTTGGGGAAAGGAAACGCAAATTAGTACTTCAAGCTCGTAAGTCTTTTATTCCCTACGCCAAGATCTAACCTGTCACTCCGAATTCCTATCTCACCACTATTCTGTGTTAGGCGGCATACACTGGATATGTTTTCATGTTTTTAATCCATTGTTATAGATTATTTTAATAAAGAGTATACACCTTAGTGCATATGTAACAACAGTTCAAGTCTATAGACAAATAACAACAAAAAAAAACAAACCACTCAAGAAACTTACTTGAGCATAACGTCGGATTCTGCCACAATTTCTCTAAGTTTGTCTTTTGGTAAAGCCTGTTCAACAAGCAGACTATGTGATTTAGTGTACCTGGAGTTTATGGCCACAGAAAAAGAGAATATCAATTAAACGAGTTAAAATGATCTTTATTACAAAACATTCTTCGATATGAGAAAACGGAGTATTACATTCATCATAGTTTGAATTTAAATTTCAGAGGTTTAAATTGATCAGTAATGAATATATACCCCATGTGTCTCAAAACTTGATACGCATGTTCTTACAGCATTTCCCAGTTCTCCCCAAACTCCGGCTTACTTTAAATGTGTTAATAAGACAATGAAAGGGTACTAGTTGTAAACCTTTCCTCAGTCTACAGATAAGACTGAATCCAACCTAGGGAGGCATAATCATTCCTCTGATTGCAATGAGAATTAGAGCAAAGCCATTTTTTTCACCTGTTTGTAGTCTGAATTTTCATGAAATGCCTATGTACTGTGGATGCTGCCACGTGAGCAAGAGAGAAAATCCTTGCTATGGAAAGTTTCATACATAGTTGCTTCATAATTACAAAACAGTACCTGTAATCACAGCTTTTCAGGATCACAGGTCTTTAAGGACCTCTCCACCTGATACCTAAAGATTCTCCTATAATATTCCGAAGTGCAACCCCTTCTCTGGGTCGGCTCCCATCCTGTTAGTGAGTTCATTCTACCAGGGAAGATTATACCATTGCTAGAACATTCTACTTGCTAGACGGTCCTTTCATCATGCTGAAATCACTCTTCTTAAGCCTTCCAAGTCTAGTTCCAGTTCTGCTTCTGCAGGCATGCAGGGTAAGCCTCACCTCTTTTCAACATTTCATACCGTAAACACTGATTAAGTGTGCAAGGTATTCAGTTAGGTATGGAATAATGAATGTAAATAACATCATTCCTGGTCTCTTAAGAATCTAAAACTCTTAAGATGTTTCTCAGGTCAAAATTCTCTATTCCTTGAAATGTTCCTCAACTGGAACAGCTCCAATGCCTGTGATTATCTAAGTGGGCTCCTCAGACACACTCTGTCAGCATTTCTCTCGAGAGCATTCTCCCAGGATCCACTACAGGGCTTTCAGTGAGGTCTGCTTAGGAGGCTGCATTTAATTAATGCAGCCACCAATGGCAGAGGTCCATTTCTCAGGAACTGTCATCTGCTGGCTCCAACTGAGTTCAGAGCCAATTTAAATCCTAGTTCTTTTTCTTTACTTATTCAGCCATATCTTGTCCATATACTTTAAAGAAAAGAATTCTTGTTTTGAGTTTAAGGCTTAAGTGCAGGACTTTAAATTTATTCTTACTGATATAATATATATATTCCCCTCAAAGACCCAGCCTTTCCCCAGATAATCAGCAATCAGCAACCCATAGGCAGCAAAAGTAGCCCGGACCTGACTAAGGAATGGTCGCATGGCCGGACCTCTGGCAGGCTAAAGGTAACATCTTGACCTAAGTCACGTTTCATCAGCTCCTGAGCCCTAAGGTGGACCGACCCCCTGGCTATTTCCCCATGATACCAGACAGAGGCACGCCAGAACAAGACCTCAGAACTGTCCTCGAGACCTGAAGAAATGATTTATTACCCTGACCTCACCTGACCAATCAACTGCCAGCACAATCCCGAACTCTCTAACCCCCTAACCCCAGAGTCAGGTGATTTTGCTCTATATAATCTGTAACCCACACCATCAGGGAGTTGGGTTTTTGTTATTTTGTTTTGTTTTGTTTTAGCATTAAGCTCCTCATCTCAGTATTGGCCAATTCAATATTAAACTATTTTTTCTTTCTATACTGCAAACTCCTACTTGTGCATTTCTCTGGGCCAGTGAGTGCAGGCAGGCAGACTCAAAGAAAAAAAAAACGGGGGCCCAAGAAAAATGAACCCCAACCTAAAAAAAAAACAGAACAAAACAAATTCTAGACTATTGGAGTGATTAGAGAATTGGAGTTTAGAACTCGTTGGATAATTTATGAATCTATATACAGTACAGGGGGAAAATAAATCTTTAATTGTAACTCCAATATTATTTTATCATATTTTTAACCCTCCCTTCACCCAATACATACTTACCATTCTTCCATATGAGGGAACTTCTCTTCCACGGTAAGAAGAGGGTCAATTTCAATGGCATAGTATTTTTCCTTCAGTTGTAGTAACTAGAAATAAGCAAATACCTTAATCATGCAGAAGACTGCAGAGTTGTTATTAAGCTGTTTAGTTTTAGAGAAAGCAAAACAATGTAAACGGGTGTTTTCCAAAAATTGCTTTAAATGGTAAAGATTAGGTCGTGAGCGCCTAACACATCCGTCAACTGGAAAGATCTTTGCTGACCTTAGTCTATGTGCAACTAGATACACCTGCAAAATGCTGCCTTTCTTTCTTTTTTAAGTACTTTAGGGTCAGCAATTCAGTGAAACTGACTAATAAATGATCACTACAGAAAACTTTCATTCTCATATGAAAGTATTAAATTTGATTCCTTGCTAGAGTCTTACTTTGTTGAGACATACACAAACAGACACCTGTTCAAGTGAAGCAGGGAACTGAGGCAGTTTCTTGATCAATTTAAGGGAGCAAAACCTACATAAAATCAAAGCACTTTTGTTTTACTTCTCCAGTTAATGTATGGATACCAGAATATTCTGATAATCGTTTAAAAGTTTTTCACATAAATTCTGCTGTTGCTGAAAAGTTACCATTACTTTTTTTCTTTAAAATATATTGAGAGCTATCATCCATAAAATAAACCTAACATTTACTGAGTGTTTACTACGTGGCTATAAGCACTTTGCATCCATTCTTGTTTGTGCGAATGAACCTGAAGACATTCTCAGGCAAAAGGGGTAATGAAGTCTTCCAGCAACTGCATTATCGTTAGTGCTTACCTTTTTTCGACATTCATCTGAAACCAGCTTACAGTTGTCAATGACATCTAAAGAGAACAAGCAAACTAGGCATGAAAAGAAATACTAATTGATGCTACCACTATGTATAACTCATTATTTTGCTTTTAAGTTTAAATGCCAAGTCAACTAGCAATGGTCATTATAACTGTTGATCTTAGTGCTATAATTCATGTGTCATTGCTAGAGAATCTAATCATTTTAAAATCTACAATTTAGTCAGTGCTCATTTACACCACTGAGCCAGATTATTCAGTCTTCAAACACTGAATTGTATACCGACTGGTCCCTTTAACACCTTCCTTTTTAAGCAAATAGAAGCAAGGAGTACATCTTTGAAATATACTTGTTACTTAACAAAACATTAATAAACAATGTGAAAATCTGGGAAATAGACTATGGTAAAGAAAACAAAAATTACGATTTTACCATTTAACAATAAATTACTAAAAATTTAGTATGTTTCTTTTTAGTTGTAAAGTTTTGTGCATTAGCAATTAGATTAGGAATTAAACAAAATCTATATGTTTGAACTTTACTTTCTTTTTCACTTTACATCGTAGTTTGTATTTTTCCATCTATTTAAAAGCACTCCGTGAACATCATGCATGATAGCTGCATGTCTGCTGTTATGTGGGCATGACATTATTTATGTCATTTCTACAATGTTAAATTTTTTAGGTTGTTTCTAATCTTTTGCTGTTATAAATAATTTTATGTTGAACTTATTTCTGTGATTACAGCTTTCCCCCGCTACTTTTAGGATTACTTGATTAGAAATTTTCCAAAGAGAATTACTGGGCCATAAGTTATGATTTTTAAAGGTTTTTATGTAACTTATCAAAATGATTTCTCAAGTAACACATGCACTAACGGTAAATGAGAGGGCTTATATTACTGCTTCTTGTCAGGTTAAAGAGTATTATTTTAAAAACTCACTGCCAACTTAATAAAAATAAATAAATAAATAAATAAAATAAAAACTGCCAAGTTTGGAAAACAAAAAAGGTATATTATTCTAGCGATACAATTTAATTTGATATTTATTTAATAGCTTTTCTTTAATTTAATTTATATATAAACAACAAAAAATCTAGTAACATTCCTAAAAACACAGAGTCCAAAATTTAAAATCCATTTAAATATTTCTTGAAGGGGGAGGGTGAAGTGGGTAAAGGGGATCAAATATACGGTAGCTGAAGGAAACTGGACTCTGGGTGGTGAACACACAATAGAATATACCGATGTCAAATTACAATGTACACCTGAAAATTATATGATTGTATTAACCAACGTTACCCCAATAAACAATTAAAAAATAGAAATAAAAATAAAACAAAATAAAAACTAAACAGTTTTTGAATGATGAGCAAATTATATCTGGAAGGAAACATTTTAGAAGTCTTCATTCCACTTATGACAGAAACCAGACATGAAAATAGCCATTCATATAACATGGGAAAAACCAAATCTTCAAAATATAATAATAAAAAAAAGCGCAGGTCCCCTCATTTTCAATATCCAAAAGAAGAAAAAAACCCAATTTCATAGAAAATATAATAAGTAGGAAAAGATCTTAAGATAATGATTACTTTCATGAATTTGTCATGAGTGCCACACTTACTATGACATGTCGGGCATCTTTTTCCTTCATAAGAAAATCTACTCAGTGTCATATCAAAGTCTGTTATTATCTATAAGAAAATGGAAAAAGTCATTATGAAAACACAGCCACGAGGCCAGGCACATACTGCGAGCTTCCTGGAGGCTTGGTTGGGGCTGTGTGCAGTCCGGACCCCGACTCTAAGTTATTCTCTCTACGCTGAATTTTCTAATGCAGTTCATATACAAAGTCCTGAGAATTATCTTAACTACAAGATAATACCTTGCGTGCCCTAGCATTGTCACCACATAAAATCTGATTAATTGGTTTAGGAATTTGCAATTGCAGATAATAAATATGGTCACAGTTATCCATGGAGATAAAGCATTGCTCAATTTCAGCACCGTTGGTCACCGTACAAAAATGCAGTGAAAGCAATTAAACTATATGAAGCTCTTAGTTATGGACAGTGTTACATTCTAGATGTAACTTGTCTATTGAGGTAAATAAATATACCAATCAATGAATGCTTCATGGTAATAGTTGCCAGCTCTTGAAATTTAGGAGATTGGGTTAAATATTTTTTCAAACATGTTTTATAAAAGAAATGATTTTTCTCTACTGAATGTACAGATTGTTGATTAAATTTATATTTAAAACATTCCTTTAAAAAGAGAATTAAAAAATGTTATCCCTAAATTACACCTTAATTTGAACTACTATGATTTATTTAATTAAAAGGTAGAAGAGAAACTAATATTTTAATATTATTCTTAAATGTTTTAATACTTATGCACAGTATTAGTTAACTTGGTACTTAATATTAAAGAAAAGCTAAAATCATTTTAAGGCTATTAATTTTTGTTTGCTTCCCATAGGGTATTTATCCTTGTATTTCTGACCAACTCTAGATAAACATTTAGATTTTATAAAGGTTTAGTAATAACGCCTTCTTGATAATTATTCACCTGAAGTTTGACAGCTCCTCCTTTGATAAGACCACAGAGAATTTCTTCTACCCTTGTAGGGTTCTTGATGCGAACTGAATTTTTCTGCAATTCTGGCATCTAAAAATAAAAGGAAATTAACTGACTTTTTAAAAATGTTTTATGACTTTTTTTTTAACTTAAGCATTTTATTATTAGTTTCGTGTATACGGTACATTGATCCGACATTTATAAAGTTTATGAAACGATCTCCCTGATGATTCTTTCTCCTTCCTCTGGCTCTACACACTGCGACCACTTTACCGCCAACTGCATTCCCGGTGCTGTGCTCCCCTCCCCCACGACCATCTCTCAACTACTCATTTGCATTTTAACTCTTCATCCCTCTCTCCCAGCCCCCCAACTCCCCTCCCTTTTGGCCGTCACCAGATGTTTAACTGCTTATTTTTAATGCCTCTTTTCCCAGGTTTCTTTGATGCCAAGCAGAAGCTTATATTATTTAAAGATTTTAATGTGTTGAGGTATTATTTAAAAACAAGCAAACCATCATATCAAATTACCATTCATACCAATAAAAATTTCAAAAGCACATCAGTAGTTTCTACCTAGAAGATTAAGACAAAACTATATTTGTAACTAAAACATTATCAGAAAGTATAGTTTTTCTAATTATAAAAGTCATGCATGCTTACCACAGAAATTACAGAAAAAAGAAATTGCCTGGAATTTTACTACCCAAAGATACACAAAGAATCATTTTATTTTCCATTATTTTCATTTCTCTGATTACAAACATGCATGTATGTGTACATAGTTTTATCTCATTCTCATAATATACTCTGGTATCTGGCATTCTGAAATAAATATTATTTATATAGTTACAAGAAAGTGTTTGTCTACGGCCATGCCACCCTGAACAAGCCTGATCCCATCTGATCTCAGAAGCTAAGCAGGGTCGGGCCTGGTTAGTACTTGGATGGGAGACCACCTAGGTAGATCAGGTGCTATAGGTGTAAAAAATTAAAAAAATTAAAAATAAGGGATTGTAAGCTGACAAGGTCCTTGCACTCTGTGAGGTCAACCAAGGTTTGCCTTGCCAAATAAATAAATAAATAAATAAATTGATTAATCAAGAGAATTAATTAATTAATTAAAATTTAAAAAAGTGTTTTTTAACAGAATTTATTAATTAAAATAGAATCTAAGAATGGAATGGAGAATATTTGAACTTTGTGACAGTTTTCTTATAAGAACTTTTCTGCTTAGGATTTAGCTTGTATTCATATTTACATTTTAAAACATTTCTTAGCAGAAAGGAAATATTACATTATTCCCCACAAGTTTACCCTTGTAGAATTTAAATATATTTAATTCGAAAAGTTGCTTCAAGAGCTCTGCTCCTTTACTGGACTATATTCCAAATAACTTTACTGTTCTTGGCATAGATTTTACAATGGGTTTATTTCAAGTTAAGACAACTACTAAAAAGTATTAAATCACCTGGGCTTAGACTGCTAATAGGCTCATTTATGCAGCCTTCAGTGTTTCTCAACAATTTAATGTTAAATGTTTTTCTTCTACCCTATCGCATATAGAATGAACTCGATCAGGGGAAATTCAGCACAAGCACATGTACAAGACTGGGAGGAGGAAATTATGGATCATTTAATACTATAAAAGATACTAATGGAATCTCAAAAAAAAAATAAAAGGGCTCTATACTGGTTTGTACCCAATAATCTTTATTTTATATACTATTTTTCTGGGTATGTTACCACCAATATTGACATATTTCATGTGTGTTATGGACATGGTTATGAAAAATTCCCTAGATCTCTATCTTTGTTACAGGAGAATCTGACTAGGTTGTCTTTACATGATGGAAAAAATTAGAAAAATTGGAAAAATGCTAAAATGTTTTCCAAAGACCAGAAGATGAATACAGAAGAATTTAGGAAAGAGAAACACTGACATGAGAAATTTTCCCATGAAAGAGCTGGACCTACAATACACTTGCTTTTAAAAAGTCATTTTTACATAGGCTAGGATAACCTGCAATGCAACTAACCTTTATACAGTGATCCTTTTAATTTAACTGGACTCTAAAGGGTTTCAACTGATTAAAGAAGATAATTTAAATATTTACAATGATTTTTCAACAGATGAGACAAGCAAATAGGCACTTGTTCCTAGATTCCTTTTTTCATTCATTAACCCATTCATCTGTTTAACAAACACTTACCAAGTGTTTGTGTCAGATGGTCTTGCTGGATGCTCCGGATATGGTGCTGAGCAATACTGACACCGTTTCCTGTTGTTTTAGGAACCACTGCTGTTTCAGAGTATCACTTCTGTGGCAGCTTTACAAATACCTCAGCCAGTAAGTTCACCTCCTAGCAACTAAATTCCACTCTTACCTCTGCCTTAACTGGGAGACGTAATCAGCACATGCTTGATTCAATAACTAACTCACTGAAAGCAGCAGACAATATTTTTTTCATCAACAAAACTGAACATTTTATTTTGGTGTGTCCATAGTGAGGAAGATATCCTGCCTCAAGCAAATCGTATCCTCGGTTTCAGAGAGCAGATATGAGACTAGCACCACATCTAAATAACTGGAGTCTGAAACAGAGCCTGTGGCCAGAGGCACTGGTGTCCCCGCTTCTGTACAACAGACGACCATTCATTTTCAGATAAATAAGTAGCGAATAACCAAAACCACCAGAGTGAAATAACAGTGATGGAAACATGAAAAACAGCTACTTTCTCCGGGGAACACAACAGGGTGGAGGACACAGGTGTAAGAAATCTAAAAATGATCATTATATCTACCTTGGGATATATGGTATTACAGTATGCCACCACCCTCCCGCAGTACACATATGTCACTAAATACTTCTCAGATGTTGGCATTTTACTCAAATATTTTAGAAAATAGCCTAAGAAAAATAACTTAAAAATACATATGAAACGTGTCCAAGATTATCAGAATATCCGAACATTAAGAAACACACTGCAGGAGTATGCGTATGCACTTCTTTATACTTTTTGTTACACCCTCAAATCCCTTCTCCCATATTCTTCTTGGACAAATATACACCTTTTTGGTGGTACATAAAGTCAGAATATTTCACATTTGAAGAGTGAGCCATTTTGAATTATCCAAAGACTTTTCAATTTGATTATGATACTGTTTGATAGAAAATAAGGGGCTAAAATTTTCCATCATGTATGAACAAAAGGAAATGAATTCTTTTTATAAGGCTATAATATAAAATATTGGAAACGGAGGAAAGCTTTCCAGACAAAAATCAAAGTCTGATGATTGGTACCTAATCTGAATCAACACTACAAATGACTATGAAAAATCTAAACTACATCTATTCTGGCCAATCTTTAATATATTGTATTTGTACAAATGAAATGTACTCCTATTAGTCTACTTCCATATTCATAAAGCAATGACTTCTAAAGAAGCTGATTTCAAAGATATATAGGTTTATTCAAAAACTCTATAGCCATATTAATTGTTTGATATTACCTTACAAATACATTTACTGAGACAAGATATAAACAAGTAGCTAGATGCATAGTATAATCAAAAAATTGTCCTAGTGATGTTTACTTGTATTTTTTCAAAAATGGCCTATATAAAAATTATTTTAAATTACTTAAGAATCTCTGTCCCAGGGGATATATTTTTTCTGTTCTCCAATGTTCATATTTGGTACAAACAAAAGACTTCATTACTGCATTGGTACAAAGGAGTAGACACTACAAATTTTATGTAATTACATAAAAAATGTAGATTTAAAGACATCTATTCAGACTGGTACATTTACTCACATACACAGATGATCCTGTGATTTACTGGTAGATTATACTAAATTTTAGTGATAACCTTCTCCCCCTGCCTACCACATATGTGGCCTGTCTCCACATTAAGGTTGTGTAGGCCAAATTCTTTCATTAATTCACCATAATCATTAAGTGGAAGGCACCATGAAGAGCTCTGTAAGCGACACAAAAGCTTTAGTAGGATGTCCTTCTTATACTCAAGACACATAGTATATAATATGGATTATAATGCAGGAACCCAAATATCTACTACCTTGCCAAGATGTCCAGATAAACTACAAACGGAACAGAAGAAACAGATTATTTCTGCTAGGGTCATAGGAGGAAGAGCCAACTGAACTAGGCTTTGAAAGAGACGCAGGATTTGGATATGCTGACGTTGGGAAGAATCAAAGTACAGGGTCTAATGTGGGAAAAAGATACATAGCTCAGTTTTTCTGGAACCTACTGTACCTGGAAAGGAATGTGAGTGAGAGTGCGTGTGTGTATAAAGTGCAGAAGGAGAGATCTGGAGTCAGATCATGAAAAGTTAAGGGTAACATCCCAAGGAGCTTTCAACCTAAAAGATGAATCAACATTTTTTGAAAAGCAAATCCAAGGTAAAAGCTGCATAAATTAATGTAATGATAGCAAAAAACACATTAAGTATATATCATCTTCTGGCTTCTTTTCCTTCAGTAGTCTTTTTGTGAGTTGACTACATGGCTACTTGCTTCTAAAAGAGACACATGTTAGAGGGCTCTGGGACCCAGGTAACCATGAATTATACGTAGAACATTCCTACGTCACCTGTATTCATTTTGGCTAAAAATAAATAAATACATAAATTGACTCGAGCAAGAAAATAAGTTTAGACTGATTTAATTCTACATATCAGACACATATTCAATACCAATGAATCAAATACTAATACAATGGATGCAAAGTTAACGTCGATGTATTACATTGAATCATGTGAAACTGCCAATATTGGACTACATCTGACATATAAAAACAGCAATGTCATATGCTTCGTCCTAACAGCAATTAACTGCACTGATGATGGCTTACCCAGCGCTTTGAGTCAGCTTTCCCCTCCCATCATATGCTGGATGAGGAAAGTCAAGCTGAATAAGAGATTTATAAATTGTGGCACAAAGTTGTTTGCATGCTAAGTCATGTTCTGGTTTACAGGCTCAAACCAGAAAAAGAAAGCTAGAGAGAGAAAGGATGAAAAAATAGAGAAGAGGAGAAGCAACAATAATGACCAAAACAAAACAAAACAAAACAGAAAGAAAATAAGAAAGAAAGCATGGGGTAGTTGTCCTTTTTAAAAGAGAGGGAGAAATTGCTGTAATTTTTTAAGGGATTTTATCACTGTGAATATGGAGAACAGATTTAATTTTTCCCATGCGTACAAATAAATATGCTAGTTACAGAGTTAAAACACTTACTAACACACTAAATACTTACTAACGAGATTAACATTTAAAGTTAAGTGCTATTAGGCACTTTAGATACTTTTTCATTAAGTATGAATAAGAACATTTCATTTATGAGTCAGGTCTGAGGGTCTAATGTATAACACGGTGACTACAGTTTACAACTATAAACTATTATATAGTTGAAATTAGTATTTTTGTATAATTGAATCTGCTGAGAGAGCAGAACTTCAATGTTCTCAGCAAAAAGAAAGGTAAATGTGTGATAAGTGAGGGGTGTATTTACTAGATGGGGGGAATCCTTTCACAATTTT
>NW_011888856.1:1356425-1368595 GCF_000151845.1 Pteropus vampyrus
CCAGCGCTTTGAGTCAGCTTTCCCCTCCCATCATATGCTGGATGAGGAAAGTCAAGCTGAATAAGAGATTTATAAATTGTGGCACAAAGTTGTTTGCATGCTAAGTCATGTTCTGGTTTACAGGCTCAAACCAGAAAAAGAAAGCTAGAGAGAGAAAGGATGAAAAAACAGAGAAGAGGAGAAGCAACAATAATGACCAAAACAAAACAAAACAAAACAGAAAGAAAATAAGAAAGAAAGCATGGGGTAGTTGTCCTTTTTAAAAGAGAGGGAGAAATTGCTGTAATTTTTTAAGGGATTTTATCACTGTGAATATGGAGAACAGATTTAATTTTTCCCATGCGTACAAATAAATATGCTAGTTACAGAGTTAAAACACTTACTAACACACTAAATACTTACTAACGAGATTAACATTTAAAGTTAAGTGCTATTAGGCACTTTAGATACTTTTTCATTAAGTATGAATAAGAACATTTCATTTATGAGTCAGGTCTGAGGGTCTAATGTATAACACGGTGACTACAGTTTACAACTATAAACTATTATATAGTTGAAATTAGTATTTTTGTATAATTGAATCTGCTGAGAGAGCAGAACTTCAATGTTCTCAGCAAAAAGAAAGGTAAATGTGTGATAAGTGAGGGGTGTATTTACTAGATGGGGGGAATCCTTTCACAATTTTATTTGTCAATCATACCTCAGTAAAGATGGGGGGAAATATAAATAAGAACAAGATGAAGTTGGTGGTTTCACACCCATTTCTTAAAGGCAAGGCTGGCTGCCCTCGTTCAAGGGTATTGCAGCTATTAAGGACTAAGTTAAGAGGTGAAGTCAGTTCTGACTCCAAAGCCTGTGTTTTTCCTACCTCGACCTAATTTCTATAATGCAATAAACTCTACTGTTTCCCAGGAAGTTGTTAATTTAAATGCTTGTCATTTTTAATTTGGAGGCGCAAGATAAAATATCTCATGCTGTATGATTTAAGTGTGTTGTTGAGCAAGGAAAAATTAAGCACAGAAAGAAACGGGGTAACCATCTTATATGCCGAGAAACACTATAATGCACATTATGCTTCAAGCAAAAAAATTTTTCAAAGATAAGTTGAAAGTCAATTCAACAAATATCTGAGGTTCTATTGTGTATCGAACATTGTGAAGAAAGATCTGCACAAGATTACAGTCCCATAATTATCTGGTTAGAGACAGAGGTAAAAGCGGTGAAGATTTACCATTAATAAATGGAACTGGAAATCTTAAAATACCCACCATTTTCACATGTACAGCAGAATCTTGACTAGTCATTTCTTGGTTATCCAATCTTCTGGATTTTCCCAGATGATGTCACAGTAAAAGAGAGAGAAAAAAGGGACACGTGACACACGTACATTTCAGGCTCTTCCTATATATTAATGACATATTAAGGTGGTACTTTCGGACTGATTTAAATAGCGAATTATTGAAGGCGTCTTTTTTCTTTCTAAGAAGCTCAGTAAAGATTTTACCCTACCTCACAAAGTCTGGGGCTAAGAATTTTTCATGGAGGATTTGCAGCTCTCCTGTGAGAACTTGTATGGTATTAATAAGATATGAATAGAGTTAAAGTATATAGTTGCAAAAAAATGCAGTACTGTAAGAACATTTCATCAACATTTCTCTACACATAAGGATGAAGTTTGTGGGGGAAATTATGTATTACTATTACTGAATCAATGAAAGAATATCTAAGAAGAATGTAAAGAGAAACATGATATACAAAAGTCAAATTTATTCTTTAATTTTCTCATATCAAAATCTTTAATTTTATAAAATGATGTGACTAAGATGAGTTGTCTGAATCCAGCATAGTGTCTGGCACAAAATAGATATGTGGTAGTGTTTGTTAACCGATCATTTTAGGGACTTGGGGGAAATTTATATGCATCTATTTTTAAATCAAAAGAAACAGTTTTTTAAATATCTCTTATTATTGCAATTTTTTTTTCATTTTTGCAGTATAAATCTTAAGGGAAAATTACTTATTTACTTTTTGGTCCTCAATGACTTTACTTTTACTTTATTCTAGAAAAGTACAATTTTATAATAAAACCCTATTTAAAAAGGGCAACTTAGTTGAAAAAAAAATCTGACTTTTTCTTAAACTCTAGTTATAGTAGATATATATATATATAATTCCCTCAAATTCTAAAATCCATCCCCTCACCTTCCATTTTAAGTGCGTAAAACAAAACTGGGAAATGTCATATAAAAAAGCATTTTCCCTCCTTTCTCAAGAAGGTTGTTAGTCTTATAACTGATGGCATCTTAGAGCTGCGTCAAAAGTATTTCCAAATAGTAATATGCCTCCAATTTTTCACATCTGAAAAATAATATAGTATCTATTATTTATCTATCTATACGTATACTCTATATAATTCATACAACATTTGATTGCCAACCTCAAAATGTAATTATAATGGTAGTCTGGGGGTTAGTAGTCTTTAGATGACTATGTAGTTGAGCACACAGTCAAATTTAAGTAACCGTTCCTTGATCTGTCTTCATTCTGTCGGTGTCCTCTAGCGTAAACAAAAGTGTCACAGAAGCTGTCTGCAAGTCTGTTTCTCCATTTATAGAAGAAACCAAAACATACATGTTTGATATCTGAAAAAGAGTCTAGATTTCTCAGAAGGCATTATTTAAATAAAACCATTTACTAGCTTGAAAAAGAGGAAGGAGAATGTGGAAAAGTACAATAGAGTTTACAAAAATACTACATATTCTGTTAAACACTGGAAAAGCCCAACAAAAACAATTCAAGCAGTGAAGAACATATTTTAATATCTGGGAATCTAAGCTCTTTTTGTTACACATGGCCAAGCAGCCCAATTCCTCTCCATTAACAATCCCTAAGTATGGCTCTTTCTGGAGCATTAATGCTTAGTAAAGAAAAGAAAAAAGAAAAGGAAAAAAGCCAGTGTTAGTAGGTGAAAGAGTAATTGTCTTTCTCATGGTCTTGTCAAATTTTATTTGAACAAAACGCAAAAGAAAACAAGGTAACCAAAAATTTGCTAATAGAAAAAAAATTACAACTACTAAATTTGCAACTTTAGCACATTATTTTTGTTAAGTAAACCTAACAGTTCAGGGATACAATGCAAATTCCAACTGCAGATCCTCCTCATTGGCAATCTGTCCAGAATTTATCCTCGTTCAAATATAATCTCACATAAAGTGATATTGCAGTCCTAATACAAAAATCAGCCCAAGGTCTCTATCATTATAAAAGTGTAAAGACTAATTAAGGCATAAATGTCAGCATTCTGGCACTATTCTAAAGAAGACACAGAAAATTAGGGCAGGGTATTTTTAAACCAATAGGCTTGTAAACCTATACTTGGTATATAAAGTTCTAGCTTACTTTGCCAACAGTCATCTGTTGCAGATGCTTCAGGAGAAGAGTTGCTGGAAAAACACACCAAGTGTAGAAGACATGTTCAAAAATAGAAAATACCACCCTTGAACTATGAACTCTCTTCAAAGGAAGTTTTGAAGTTCTAAGTCTCTGGAATTTTTCAGTGGGGACTGAAAAATGTGGAAGGTGGAAAATAACTGCACTTTCTGTATGAGATTAAGGTCTCTACTGCAACAGTGTCCATGACAAGGAAGATGTAGGACAAATCTAAAGACTTCGGCGAAAGGTAAGAACTTCTTCACTTGAATAGCACAAACCTGATAAGTGGAACTTTTAGGTCTCGTGGTGTTTCATTCTGACATGACTAACTTTACCTTGAAAAGGTATTTACAAATCAATGACTGATAAATTCTATGTCTACATAAAAAATATTTACTTGCCATAAAACAAATTATAAAGTATCTGAATGCAAATTGAAAACTTTTAAAGGCCCATTTGATTCTCTTATGAAAAGTGAAAAATTGAATTCATTACTATAATTAGCTTCAAAAGTTATGATTCTGCTTTGATTTGGATAACTGCAGGCTCGTTTAAACTACACGCCAATAAAGGAATGAAATTTTGAATAGCCAAGTGGATATATTACAGTAATATATATTACAGTACTAAACATCCATGATTAATCCATTTTACTGTACTTTTCCAGCAACCTGTTTTACTTGTCTCAAGCTTGGGTTTTTAATAATGACACTTTCTTAAGGTAATTAGCACATGAAAATATCAAACTACAAGTTCGTTATTTCCCATAGCATTGTAAATCAGTTTCTTGGGGTGTTTAAATAATTTTCTCTAGTTAAATTTTTAAGGCAGCAGTGACAAAAAATGCACGAACCAGAAAGTGAAACTTTCTCAATACAGACATAAAAGAAAAATGAAACCGAACAGCAGAAGGTAGGAGAGGAAGAGGAGGTAAAGGAAAGAGAAGAAAAACAGATTTTTAAGACTAGTTATTTAGAAATTGGCAATTTATACCAATTTTCTTAAATAATAAAACTTGACTTCTTGGTAAGAATTTTGTGGATACTTATGAAAATACACAATTCCAGAGCTTAAAATTTATTTACTCACCTATTCTCCCCACATGCACTACTCTAATGTCTAACAGCATTTTTCAGATGAGTTAAGCTATGGCACAGGGAAATTAAGTAATTTATACTGATTACCCTTAAGGCACTCTGAGTTCTTCTGTCCTTGACTTTGTCCTAGAACAACAGCATAGGTGACAAGCAATATCCAGAGATGCGCGCTTGCATACAGGCTGCCAATAAAAACCAAGTAAACTGCTTTAAAAAATGGTCTTCTGCAGTATCTAATTTTCCTGATTAAAAAAAAAGAAACCTTTAAAAAAAGAAGGCAAACTCAATTATTTAAATCTAACCTAGTCATAATGTCCTAGGCTTTTATGCTAATATATGTTTGAATCTTAATTTTTAATATATAATTGGCCTTAGAGACAGTAATCCAGTTTTTATCAATTCATAAAACACAGTAGTATAGTCCTATTCCATGATATCCTGGATAAAGCTCAGAAGCACAAAATAAAAATTAATTATCTTTATTACCAGCCATAATAAATAGTTCTTAATCCTAGAGACACACAAAGCAGGTAGCTACCAGCAAAACTGAGTCACATAGCAACTGAATGGACAACAAAACTGGATCTTACAGTGTTTTTCCTCCCCTTGAAAACAGATTCCTGAGGGTATTTTGCTGCTTAACATCTACATGTCAAACAAGAAGCACTTAAAATTAGATCTTATAAATTCTAATTTCCAAAACCTAAGACACTGCAAAATTCTACATATTCAGATACTTGTAACCTATAAAGAAGTTTTGCATTATATTAGATCATTCTATTTTTATTTCCTTAATTTGTTTTTAAATGCCTAAAATTTTAATCAGATACTGAACTAAATAAGAATCAAACAAAGTTAAACAAGAGAAACCCATTTGTTTACATGGACTGAACACACACACACACCACACACACACACACACACACTTACCCCGAAGATAACCGGACGAGCTACGCCAGCAAAAGAAAATTCTTCCTGTCTGAGAAGTACTAATATAGCGCAAGGTGCAACTGGGGGGCGGTTCCAAAAGCCTTGGCTAAACTAAGCTCTACGCAAAAACAGTCTTGTGATGCATTACTACACAGCGTTTTATTATGCTCTGGGTGACAGGATTGCTAGCTCTGAGCTCATCACCAGTCAGTCTACGGAACATGATCGGATGAAATACTGCAACAGTTAAGAGAAGGCAAATCTGTACTGTCAGAGCACCGGCAGCTTGCTCTGAAAAGAAAAAATGAACTTTAATATTAACACAACTACATCCTTCTTCGTGGTGGGTTTTTGTGTGTGTGTGTGTGGTTGTCTGTGTACTTGTCGTATGTGCATTTTCCTGTATATTATATTTCAATACAAAGGAGAAAAGATTAGGTTGTGGTTGCCTGGAGCCGGGGGAGGGGAGCTGGGGCTCTATTGCTCAATGGGTACAGATTTTCCCTTCGGAAGATGGAAGGAATTCTGAAAATGGTTGGTGATGATGGCTGCACAAAAATGTGAATGCACTTAGTGACAAGAACTGTACACTTAAAACTAGTTAAAATGGTAAGTTTTTGTTACGTGTATTTTACCAATTTTTAAAAGATCAGCTCATTTTAAAAATGTAAAAACAGACATGATGCACATATGTATGGCTAAGAGAATGTTAAAAAACAGTCTTTATTTCAGG
Organism: Pteropus vampyrus; assembly: GCF_000151845.1. Lineage (NCBI taxonomy): Eukaryota > Metazoa > Chordata > Mammalia > Chiroptera > Pteropodidae > Pteropus > Pteropus vampyrus. Next base: position 1,362,618 of record NW_011888856.1, read on the forward strand.
GCGGTGAGATTTAATGTGATTTTTATGTTTTCTTCACATAGTTCTACATTGTTTGTAAATTTTAACAAGACCACGCATGCATGGATTTGCTTAAAAAATGTGAACACAGTGAAAACTAATTTTTATAGGTTAAAAAAATTGAAAAAGTTCCTTTCCTGCTGGAAATAAAAGCAGTCGAATTGTTGTGAAGAAAAGTATTTTTAACCTTTAAGAGAACCTTAGTCTTGCTTTTAACCCAAGTAATGGGATTGCAAAACACTAATAGCATGTGTTAGCGCCTGATAAATCAAGCTGCAGCCAGTTTTATCATCAGGAACACAGCTAAGCTACAGTTACTTAAATACATTTTCACATTAGCATTCTCGTGTTTATACTCAAGAGAAATCAAACCCAGAGAACACTTCGGCAACCAAACTTTGTGAAGTAACATTCTTTGTTAAAAACAACGCAAGAATTTAAAAAATTGCTTTAAAAAAAGGTCATTAACAAATTAGCCAAACTTGGTATCTATCAAACGTTAAAACTTTGGCATTGCTATCTTATTTTAATAAGATTAAAAGAATCACAGCAAAACATTCCTCTAAGAGGAAAATCTTTTATACTGTACTAATGGAAGCTGAAGGGCAATTCATACAAAAATACTTTTGTATGAATATGATGACCTAACTGTACTGTAATATATTAATATAGTTAGCAGTGGTAAGAATTTTTAAAGATATCACTTTGAAAGATGAATGACTTAAGATAAATCAACTTCCATAACAACAAAAACAATAACAACGACAACAGGATGCTGAAGTTAGAGTTCCACAACCTTTTTGGAGGCCTACATAGAAATACTACTAAAATCTTTAGAAATATACATCCCCTGTAACACACCAACTCGGTGTCCTAAGGAATTTATTCTAAGGAAATATGGCAGTCCACGATTATTTAGTTGGGAAGACAGATGTATATTGTAGAGCTGTTTTGTAATACTGGGAAACTTTACAACCTAAATGCCCAATATCTAAATGTTCATTAATACAGGAGAGGTGAATAAACTGTGGTAAACACATAAAATATAAAATTATACAGTTCTCAAAAATGATTACAAATAGCTGAAATTTATTGTGTATTTACTATGTGCCAGATACTTCTAAGTACTTGATATTCCTCATCTCATACACTACTCATAACCTTAAAAGGTATGCGCTATCATTATCTTCATTTTGCAGGTGAATAAATTAAGGCTTGTACCTGGCAAGTGGCAGAAATGAATTCAAACTCAGGTCTCTTTGACTTCAGAATCTACGCTTGTAAATCACTTGATAGTACTGCTCTGTGAGATCAACATTTACAGATTTAGAGGTGCACGTGATCTACTACTGAGTGAAAAAGTTATGAGTACCTATAGCAAAAGTCCAATTTTGGTGGAAAAAGATCAAAGTACTTTACGACACAGAAAGATGGCTAATGGAGGTGCTTTGGTCTCTAAGGGAAGAAGATGGCTTTGGCACTGCTGGTGTCCAGTCCTGCTGGTCAAAGGAGAGTAGAGAAGACAGGAAATAAGGGTAATGCTTCCTGCCTATAGGGAACTTCCGCCTTTTTTAATTCCAGCAAGTGTGTAAATGCAGTGAGGTGCGATGGTTATCTAGTGGGGTGTCCCTCCAGGGAGCACTAACATTTTCCCAGCAGTTTCTTACCCTGTGTGTCAGCCTCAGCAGCATGGAATGGCCCTTTATATACATACTAATTTATTTTAATCAGTATACCCTTAAGAGAAAGATAAGAATTCCCCCAGTTTTTAATAGTTAGGAATGTAAGCGTTGGAGCAGCTGTTACTTATTACTTCTGTGACTTATGTACAGGAACTTGGAACACATTTTTCTTACTGTATCTCGCTGTTTCCAGTCGACACTATACACATAACACATAAGAGGGCTAGAGATGTCTACAACTAAGAATGTTTTGAAACTGTGCCACAGAAAAGGAACAGGATATAAGCAAAGCACAGAATAAAAGGAAATAAATTTAGTTTCAAATAGCTCTAGGATACTTTTTTTTTTTTTCCTTTGAGAAGGGATATAAAGGACCTAAAAAGAAGTCATTAAAGGCAGTCACTTTATCAGCACAATGGACTTTCATCTCTGGACACAGTGACTGGGCCCGGTTGCCTTGGTGTTTCTTTACTCACTGTCATAAAAACTGAAGTCACTCACGTATCACTCCTAATGCAAACTCGAGACCCGAAATTGACATGCCAAAGAGAAGAGAACTTCTCACACAGGACTCAAATCTTTGGAAGATTTTTTCTCCCTTTATAACACTAAAAACGACTGTCTTTATCAATGGAGAAGGAGATATCCATTTGTACTTCTGAGTAATTAATTACAGCATTTAAGATACTGTCAATTATTCAAGCAATTTAAAAACCTATAATCACTTCATATACTGCCATCAAAAAATTTCTCGAAATTTTGAGTTAATGAAAAAACAGAAAAGCCCATGGAAATCAAATCTGTCAATTGATTAATTCATTTTGCCTTTGATCTTGGGATAGGGAAGTAAAAGGAATAAAGGTATTATATTAATTAATAGTTGTCTATGAAAGAAATCACTTCATAATCCCACATAAAGCCTATGGTATTATTTCTCAATAATCCAGTCTCAGATTTAACTACTAACTCAGTTTAATTAATCCAATTATTTGGCCATGGAATGTATTTTTAACTTCAATATGAACTTGCTGACACCCCAGGAAGTTATTTCAAACAAAACAATAAAGTCAAATAAGGAAGACAATTGAGTAGGCAATAATATTCTGTATATGGACTCTTACAAAACTTGTTCCTGATAATTGCTGCATGATGTAAACAGAAAGATGATTTTTTTAAACATGCAAAACATCCGTCTAGGCATCTGACTTCTCTTAAAACTTCTCTGAAAAGAACAACAGTCAACTAACACAGTGAGTGCTCAAAATAGAATTGCTATAAATGCTTACATGAATATAGTTTTAAATGTTTAAGGAGCAAAAACAAAGATGAAACAATAAATTATTACATTTTGGCAAAATGGACAGCAGGTAGATTTTCTCATAAGTTTTTCTCATTTAAAATCATTCCCAAAACTTATCCTGTTAGATGACTGTTAGCGAAGCTGATTGCTATACTTATGAATTTACACACATATATTCAAATTGAGGAAAATCTATGGTTCTAATCTCAATGTATTTCTTAAAAATTCTATGCAGAACTCTAGGATTGAGTAACTCAATTTTCAGAACTCAAATGAAATTCTCTAACATAGTCTATATCATTTTTACTTTCTTACTTAAAAAGTAATAAATTCCGTAGTTTAAACTCCTTTAGAAAAAATGTCACTTATGTTGCAATAGGTAGGTCAAGTTCAAGAAAACTGGATGTAAGACAGTATCATAAATGAAGGGTGTCTTTCTTAGCTCTCCTTTCAAATGCACTATGTTCTGATATTTCAAGATGCTTAGTACTGAAATTGTTTCCATTTTATATCTGGATCTCTGTGCCTGAAATGGAACAAGATGAAAAACTTTTAACTTTGGACTCCTTCCACATTACACAGTTGGTATTCTGTTTGTTGAAAGGAAACAATATTGTTCAGAATTGCTATTTTGGTATGAGATATATTAAAAATGGCAAAAAGGTTATGCTATCTAAGCTTTTATTTTATTGTTGGTGTATAATATCCAATACATGTAAATGGAGAGTGCAAAGACTTAATACACCCTTTTGCTGTACCAAACTCATTTAAAAAATAAGGTAAAATGATGAAGAAAATTATTTTTGAAAGAGATTTAAGTTCATAAACAATTATAGCAAAGAATTATTAAAAATTATATGAAAGAGTAGTGGGTGATAACTTGAGTTTTAACAGTATATAAAGTTTTTTTTAAATGTTTATACATTTGAAGAGAACCTAAAGAGTATACTTTTTTAATATATATTTTTAGGGGTTAAATAGATTTCTCTTCCAATTTTTGTGTATGTTTAAAATTTTTCATAATAAAATGTTGGAAAATAGATTAATTTACTTGTATTTCACTTTTTTCACATCTTGTTCATTCAAATATTTCAATAAAATCAATGATTATTTAATAACGAAAAAAGTACATAAGTAGAAAAAAATAACAAAATCCAGCTCTTTCAAAACTTCCTTGAATATTTGTAAACTCAATGTGGTAAATCAAAATACTTAACTTTAGAAAAGTTGTGTTAACATATTATATTCAACAATATGATACATGCCATCAGAATAGAACTTACAGCCTTCAAACAGCTTTATGGTCAGGTTTTCTACTGGTGAGCTCTTTTAAACTTTTAAGGTTCGAATGTCTCCTTTGCTAGGTTAACAAACTATTTAAAAACACATAAAAAGTTAAGCTATCAAATTCCGTTTATGAAACTAATTAGTATAAAACCCTGAAACAAGCCTGTCAAAGATAGCACAAGGAGAGGAAACATACCTAACTTCACTTTTGAATACAGACAGAAGTGTTAAATAATAAACTAGTAACAAATAAAATTCAATAGTATAATAATCTTCAAACATGACTGAATCAAATATATGCCAAGAATCAATTAACAGTCATCACAGAGGGATGACAGGACCACATGTGATTTCATTTTCTTCTTTACACTCTTTGGTATTTTACTAAATTTACTGTAATTGAATATGTCATACACCTAGAAAAAAAAACAAAGATTTTTTTTTTTTTAAGTTACATGTTCCAAAATATAAGAAAGTGAAAGTATATAATGCTACTACATCTTTGAAGGAAATGAACATGGCATCTGGTAAGTCATGTGTATCAAGGTAAATGAAAATTGTCCACTGGGGCAAAATCATATCTTACTGTTTTTCCTGTAATAGCCTTCCTCATTCTATAGCTGGGAGGGTAAACTGATGAGTAAGACATACGAACTATTCAAACATTATGTTATATTCTCCTCCCATTATGGATACAGAATGAAGTCACAGTGTGTAAATGAGGAGTCATGTGCAAATTAAGCTCTGTAAAATATTCTAAAGAATTAGTACGTTGGTTTAACGAAGCCATTTAAAGATTTGAAAAGGAAGGTCACATTTAGATTGCTCAAAAATGGAAGTGAGACAAAGAACACTTGGAAAATGTATTTCTAACATACTCTCATGCTTAAAATCATTTTATAAAGAGCCCTTGCAAATCAAGAAAAAGAACTCGGATGATTCAGAAAAGAAGAAAATAAATGGCCAACTATTTTTAAAAGTGCAAGTTCAAAAGTAACAAATACTTTCAAAAATATTCTCATTTGGAAAGATGAGAAAAAAATGATACCTACTCCCAGGAAAGCAGGGAGCCAGGTACTTGAAAATGATGCTGGTGGCAATGTAAACCAGTACAGTCTTTCCAGAGGGTAACCTGGCAGCACATTCAAAAGCCTCAGATTCGTGCAGGCCCCTTCGGCCGGCAATGCCTTTTAAACAAACAATCATGGACATGCACAGCTGCTGTAAAAATGTTCGCTGATCCATTATCATAATGAAAACCAGGAAATGATCTAAATGTTCAACAATGAACAACTTGCTAAACAAATTATGATATCTGTATATGGCATAATAACGAAGTAATATAATAGTTATTAAGATGAGCATAAATTTATTAAGAAATAAATAACTGAATAATCTTGTTAAAAACAATTTTACAGTATGATCTCATTTGGGGAAAAATGATACTTAATATTTGTATGCATAGAGAAAGGAGTATGCTTATTTAAAAGTGTTTTTTTAAGGTGGAGAAAATTCCAAATTACCTCTTTTCACTTATTTAGGTTTATTTATTTTTATAACAGTACATATTATATCAAAAATAAAAAGAGAATGAAGGAGGAAATGGAGCTTAAAATACATAAATAATTAAAACTGGACAAACTCCATCTACAGCCATGCTGCCCTGAACAAGCTTGATCCAGTCTGATCTC
>NW_011888856.1:1369475-1371560 GCF_000151845.1 Pteropus vampyrus
GCATTACTTAATCTGAACCTATGATAAGAAAACACCATATCTAAAAGTTGGGGGAAAAAACAGCTTTGTCTATTAACAGAAGGGAGAAGATAAGAGAATTGACATTTACTGAATAATTTGTCTGAGGCCAACCCATTAGAATGTGACAGCACCAAAACATGAACCAAGGATTTACTGACTACATACTAAACTCTCAAACATACACCACCTCATCCCCTTACAAGACAGTCTAATATTCAAATCACAGATTATATAACTCATTAAAGGAAAGAAAATACTGTATATATATACACTGGATAAGCCACAGTACTTATAATACACAGAGAATAATAGAACAATAATTATGGAACACTAGGTAGATTTCTCTATCCTACTTTTGGTAGGATAAGGAAAATCATATATAGATAGTACGCAGTTGTCCACAAAAGACAAAACAGAATAAAGTATTTAATTAGCTTGGAGAGAACATTTTCAAAGATCAGCAACATGGAAACACTTTCCTAAAGAATTATCATCCCATCTGGGGAGCATGCTTCACCAAAAGGCTTCAGAGAGCTAGAATCAGCCTGAATGCTGGCTCTGCGACTTACTAGCTAGTTCCTAGGCAAGTTAATAGAAAATTACAATAACTACCAGCTGGACAGTGTTTTAAGAATTAAATAAAGTAAACATGCAGGGTGTACTTGGCCCAAAATTTAAGTTCCTTTTTCCTGATTACAGGATAATAGGACAAGGCCAAATTAACCCAAATGAGAAGCCATTTCTAATTGTTTTCTAGTTCTAGATCCAGTGTAGCCCTCTTTTTTCTTAAGATAACGTCAGTGGGTTTCTATTTTGTAACATTTCGCTATTCTATCATGCTTAGGTTCTCAAACTTTTCCCGTCTCTCTCCATCAGAATCAATCCACGGTCTCATTCCCTTAGAACCCTAATGGTTTGACAGAGTAATCTAGATAAACCGCCAAACCATTATGGGGGAAAACCATGTAAAAACATGATAATTTTTTTAATGACAATATTCTGAACTCAGATCCTGAATGGGACATTTGTGGTTTTTTTTCTTTTTTCTTTCTCTTGTTGTGAGTGGGATATTTGAAGTGAGGTAAATGAGAGGGCTGTGTCATGACAAGTCTGTGGAACAGATAAATCGGGGGCAGGAAGGATCTTGCAGGAACCCACATGTAACTATCTACTTCCACCTACTTATAAGCAGGAACTTGCCAAATAATTTAAGCAATCCTCCAATCTACTGCTAAACAATTTTGTAATTTACTAATACTTTGAAAACGAGGAAGACGACATATATGGCGGGGGGAAAAGCAAACGGCATTTAACATCTACAATGACAGAAGACTGTCATACTCATTTAAAAAATTTTAACTTCCAAGGCCGAAGTCTTTTTAAAAGAAAGCGTTTATGAGGCTATTGCTACCAAACAAAAGCCCGGTCGGGGGTATGGAGTCCGACTCTGTGGCGTGGCCAGGTGAAAAAAGACAACCGTCCTGGAGTCGGCAAGTTTTACACACGAAATGTAAAAGTGGAAATTCTCCAGTTTCAGGGAGGTGGTATCTCCAGGCACCGGCCCCAGGAGAAGCACAACATTCCAAGGTGCAGATGATAAAACTGTCTACTAGGCCCTGTTTGATCTGAGAGTTCCCCGGATACATTTATCTTTGTACAAAGCGTTAACGGCTAACTTCTGCTTCTTGTAATCTGCTTATTCAAGGATATAGTTGGAGGCTTTATAAGCTGCCTCCTCTGGAAGCTCGGGGCTGATCTCCTCTAACCCTGTGTGGTAGAAGTCAGTCGCCAGCCGGCTAACAAAGGCTCATAATTCATCTCATTTGGCTCCGTGGGTCTTAGCATCGTTCGCGCCATAACAGAAGCAGGGGGATGAAAGACGCACGTCGTTCTGAAATCTGCATCAGCTTTAGGACAAAAGAGGGGGGAGAAAGTGAAGCAGGGCTCGTTCTCCGACAGGCGCGTGAATTACTAAGGAAGAAGTGTTTGCTCCTCTGTATTAGCTGTGGGCGTGGGACTGGAAACTTGAAGAATCAGAGGCTCCTGGGGTTTGATGGCTGCCTG
>NW_011888856.1:1371910-1380310 GCF_000151845.1 Pteropus vampyrus
CACGTCGTTCTGAAATCTGCATCAGCTTTAGGACAAAAGAGGGGGAGAAAGTGAAGCAGGCCTCGTTCTCCGACAGGCGTGTGAATTACTAAGGAAGAAGTGTTTGCTCCTCTGTATTAGCTGTGGGCGTGGGACTGGAAACTTGAAGAATCAGAGGCTCCTGGGGTTTGATGGCTGCCTGTCCATTCTTTCTTTTTTAGATAATCATGGAAATAGCCACTTGAAACTTGATCCAAAATTCCAACATACACTCCGGAGTGTGAGCAGTCTTCTGTTGGTTCTGCCCAGCAGTTAACTGATTAGCTAACCGCTTTTTGTCTCTTCCACCCTCTGACCTGATGTAATTTAATTCAAGACATCTCACAATTTTCCCCTTGTCACTTGGTTGAGATTGTATTGATGGGTTTAAGCAACACCAAGAGAATAAACAAAAGTGCATAAAGAAGAAAGGGAATTTAGAAATGTAGCACCACAGTGAAACTGAGGATCGCTATTATTTAAATTTAGTTTTAAATCCTAGCTCTAGAAATCACCTCCCTCTCCCTCTCCCCTTTCCTCCTCCCCCTCAGAAATCCAGCCTTTCCCCTGGATAATCGGCAATCCCTGAGGTAGCAGAAGACAGTAGCTGGAACCTGACCAAGTGGACCTCTGGCAAGCTAAAGATAACATCTTGATCTATGTTTCGGCTCCTGAGCCCTAAGGTGGAATGACCCCCTGGCTACTTCTGCATGACATCAGACAGAGGCACGACAGAACAAGAACTCAGAACTATCCTCAAGACCTGAAGAAATGATTTATTACCCCACCTCGGAACAATGAGCTCCCAGCACAACCCCAAACTCCCTAACCCGCAGTGTCTTGTGATTTTTTTCTATATTATCTGTAACCTACATTCCATCGGAGAGTCAACTGGCCAATTCAATATTAAATTATTTTTTCTTTCTGTACTGCAAACTCCTGCTAGTGCATTATCTTTGGGCCAATGAGCACAGGCAGGCTGACTCAAGTTCAGTATCAATAGCAAAGGGAGAAGTCTGCCACCTGCTGACAGAAAAGCAGAATTGTATGCATTTCTCTGCTAGTTTTAAAGAGGAAAAAAATCTACCATGATAAGGTTCATGACATTAGCTTTCAAAAAATTGTTAAACCAAAAATATAAATTACAACCTCTAATTTAAAAGAGAATAAGAGTTAAAATAAGATTTAAGATTAGTTATATGCTTCTTAATTCAAGAAGTCTACATATTGTGATACCTGAATTATTTTAAATGCAAACAAAGGAGGGCTATGTGGAAATGATTAAAAACTATAGGGAACATCCAAACTGCTATGAGAAATTAAGGAAAATCTAAAACACTTTGCAAAAATTATAAAGTCTTATGCATTTCACCTTGACAATCTATCTCTTTCCTGTCTCCTTTCTAATGCTCCCATAGTCCTCCAGGATTTCATTATCTTTAATCCGGGCTTATTTTAATTCCTGCTCCTTGAGAACGGCAGGATATGCCACAACATATGCCTCTTTAGCACGAGTATTATTGTGAGTTGATCATTCAGAGAAACAACAGACACAGGAGAGGGGGAATTTACATTCAGAAAGGAAATCTCTGTTTGCAGGGTATCTTCTCTGTACCAGTAAGGGAAGGATGGTTTAAGTCAGTAGAGAGGAGCTGACTTACATCTGTATATGGGCCCATGTGCATATGGACTCATGTTCACCAGACTTTTCCTCCTCCCCACCCCATAGCCTTATCTCTTTTGTCTTAATTGTAGATGCTATAATTCTAAACGAAATGAGAATTGAGAGTTATTTATTTTTCCATGAATATACGGGGACAAAAAGGGGGTTCTATGAAAAGTAATCTCACAGGCAATCTGATCACAATTCCTAACCCGGTAGATCATGGTGGGTAGTCACGCCCCAGGCCTATAATTTTTTTGGAAAAGATTTCTCTTTGCCTTAAGCGAGCCCTGCCTATGATTCTTGTGAATCTGAGTTAACACATCTGTGAAGTTGAGTGTAATCTCTCAAGAAAGCCCATAATTTTGTTAACTCTCCTGTAATCCAATCTCCCCTGCTTTCTCCCACCCTCATATAATCTTCCTGAGGTTCCTAAGGTTCCCTCCTTAATTTCAAATGCATATAATAAACTGTGATAAGCAGGGGAGGGCCTGGTTAGTACTTGGATGGGAGACCACCTAGGAAGACCAGGTGCTGTAGGTGCAAAAAATAAAAAATAAGAGATTGTAAGATGACAAGGTCCTTGCAATCTCTGAGGTCAACGGAGTTGCCTCACCTAAAAAAATAATAAACAAACAAACAAACAAATAAACCGAAACTGTCATTCTCCAGAGCATTTGAGATCTTGCTTTCCAGGCAACTGTCCTCAGTTTTGGCTCAAATAGACTCATAAAAATTCTCTACAGGTCTGGAAATTTCTTATGTTGACATATACATGTTACATTCTGTTTTGTTTAAAAACAAACAAACAAACAAAAAACCCACAGGTCCAAAATGGTGTCACTCTTGGTAAAAGCCCATCATACCAAACCTATATTTAGTAGCTGATCTAACTGAATTTTCGACCTGTCTCAGAAAGATAATCTTAATCAACCCGTATGGAATGTCCTAGCCAAGCACCATATAAGGTAATCTGACACACAGGCCCTCCCCATCTGCCACAGAAAGAGGCAACCCACTAAAAGCCTTCTCCTTCCATTCCCCCACAGAAGAGATGTCCCAGCCCCAACATAATCCTTTTCTTTAGCTAACAGCTCCCCTGCCCCATCCTTTTTCCTATAAAATCCTTCCATTTTGTACAACCCTTGGAGGGCCCTTCTAGTTGCTGGGTGGGGCGGTGCCCCATTCATGAGTCACAGCCCATTAGATCTTCATATTTACTCGGTTGAATTTTGTTTAACAGTTTGCTTTTCTCTTGTTAATCTTTTGTTAGAGGGCTCCCAGAGGAGAATTTAGAAGGGTAGAGGGAAAATTATTTTTCCCTCGCCTACGCTCACCTCCAGATTGATCATACTAAAATGCGTTCCAGATCGTCCTCACTTATTTAAAAACGAAAGTATTTTTAGCAAATTAATTACAAATATTTTACTCTTATAATAAAGATGTTTCTACAATGTGGTCCCAACATTTAAAAATGTTGTGTTTAATTAACCAATTCTTAAAAATATACAAAATACATATTCATGATGTTTCAAACCGTATGAAACATTAAAGAATGAAAAAGCTGAAGCCTCCCTAGTTCTGTCCTCACCAGGAACAACTAACAACTTCTGGTGCAGTTTCCCAAGAATTTCCAGTGACATACAGCATGTACAAGTGTATCTCTCTTGGGACAACTGTTTTATAACTTCTTTCCCCAAGTTACTATCCTTCGAGCTTTTAAAAATGTTAACCAATACACAGTTACTTGTTTTTAACAGCTGAAAGCATTTAATTATACAAATTTGCCAGAGTTTAACTATCCACTATAATTTATTTAGCCAATGTATACCGCCCCCAACACAGTAAATGAAAATGCCCGTTTTTCTCCATCCTCACCTTTTTCTCTTTACACAGTAATTGATTGGCAGACCCAGTTTTGACTATTTTTGAGCAATTAACCAAGTTCTAGGACTTGTAAAATTTGTAATTTTGCTCGGAGCAAGGATTTGAATAGTTTACTTCAATGCATGCATCAATGTTTAGCATGCATCAGAATCACCTGGAGAGCTGGTTAAAGCAGACAGCTAGGCCTCCACTCTGGGACAGTTTCTGATTCGTAAACCCAGAGTGAAGCAAAACAACTGGTGTCTTACAAAGTCCCACAAAATGCTGCTGCTGCTGCTCAGGACCTCTCTGAGAAGCACTGGTGCGCTCTAACGCTACCACGGTATAAGATTTTGAAGATCTCATCCTTTAAAAAAGAAGGCTTGCCCATCTTTATTTGTGACAGTTTATAAAGCCAGCTCTCATGATGTAAAAAACTGCCCTGTTGTGTAGCGGGGTACGTACCCTCATCTCCTTGAATCACTGGCTATTGTTGATAATGCAAATGATGAAAGTAAAAGGATCTAAGGATAGGATCAGGCTTTTAGCCAAAAAAAGAGAATTTGGGGATGAATTTAAAATATTAGGGTAGCTCCATCTGCTATGTAAATGGATTCACAACAAAAAGAATGAGGAAAAAAATAATAATAAAACTGTAGGGAAAAAAGAATAAGAGAAAAGGAATTAATAAAACTGTAGGAAAAATAAACAGTGCCACTTTAAAATGGAGCTGGCGGCTGCCATTATAGAGGAACTGTCTTGCCCGTCGGACTCCTCAAACCTCCGGAATGTTACAACGGGACAAAATAACCTGTGGACTGGGCCTAAAGCAACATTATGCCCCAAAGAACGGTTTGCAAAAATCGCAAAGCAGATGTTATGATTACGGGACTGAATTCAAAACATTATATAGAATTAGTGGCTCTATGTTAGCTTATCTATATGGACAGAAACGTCTTCTCTAGATGTTACTGTTCTCCTTCCCTTTCTCATAAATACCCCTCCCCTTTGTCTCCTAATCGGAACACTACTTGGGCTTCTGCCTGAACCAGTGCTTTCCAGATTAGCTATTCCTTTTTATCTCAAATAAATGCTTGTTGCCTCTCACTTTGGCCTTTTATTTTTAAGTGAACATCTACAAGCGGTTTCAGGAAGGATTCTAGCTAACCTAAAAATGGCTCACTAGTTAAGAAATCGAACTTTTCACTGAAGTTTGACAATGTGGTTCACTTGTTCTTTAAGGATAACACACAGGAAACGTGACAAATGTGACTTGAAAGGACAAAGTCATATGCCTGGTACAAACATTTTCAAACTTGCAAATTTGAAGATTCAAGATTCTTTGCCAATGTTAAGAACTGAATGTATTTCCCTTATATTACAAAATATTTTATTCAAACTGAATCAATCATGATTGTTAACCTTCAAATACTACCACATCCATCAAACCTTACCCAATGTCATCTCCTACTTTGCAATCCACGTGGCCTTTTATTGTTTTTTTTTTTCAGGATGTTTATATTCATTCATTCTAGAAGTACTGTTAGGACTCTAGCTGTTGATCTATTTGTGACACTTAACTGGAAGACCAGCTTCTACATCTCACTAGCAGGTATGAAGGCAGGGGCCATGTCTCAAGAACGACTTAAGATCTAGGTTTTAACTGTGTGAACAGGTAAGTCTTTACTCTTGGGGTGGACAGAAGATCAAAGCTATTCTGAATTTGTGTTCTCTACTGTTACATTACCAAGTACTTGGAATAGCGGGAATGCTCTGTTTTTCTACCAGCTAACTGACCACCAGTAATGTTAGATTACATACACGAGTTTTCCTTTGATCATATATTAAGTCGAATTTTACTGAATGGCAACTGATATGGAAAAGGAACAGGCAGTCTGGTGTAGTGTGGCAGACTACTAATACCTAAGTGATACACACTTTCTTTTTTCTTATTGATAGATTCTGTTTTGTCAGAAGGTAGCAATTTATTCAACCTAAAAAAAACTCAGCTTCCCTTACAGTTAGGGTGGCCACGTGACACTGTTCTCTCCAATGACACGTTCTGCTTTATGTGAAATAGGTATCTTCTTCCCTGCATCCTTCTCTCTTCTGCCTGAAAGACAGCCATGTTGGCTAGCACTGCGACAGCCACCTCACGACCATGAGATAGGCCAAGAAAACTTCAAAGACTTCTGCCTTGACAGCCTTGTACTCCCTAATTAACACCAAAAACACCCTACTTTGGGAATTCTTGTTACATTAGAAAAATAAAGTATGGATTGTTTATTGGAGCTACTGTTTTGGGGTCTCTGTTTCTCTTAGTCAAGTGCAATTAATAAAAAAGAAGACCAAGAAATATGTATCAATCTAGACTCTTGAGAAACATACACAACAGTAAACATTACGAGACAGGGTATAAATTGTTAAATTTTGAGGAGTTCGGGGAATATGCATCATAGAACAAAGCAAGAATTCAACACAGGTCCTAAACGGTCATATATCTGAGCACTGATATAAATTATATAGGAGTTGAGATACAGAGATATTTTTAAAGTCTATGTGATGATGTTGATCCACTAAAGCAGTTACTTAAATCTTGTTTCCCCCCCAAACCTCTCTTTTCTAAGTATAGACTCAATAATGGGCTTTCCACTTACTCAGTATAGTACCCAGAGAACATCTGATACCATCTTGAAATAGAAAAAAGGAAGTTTTTGTTAGAAGTTCATCTCCAGGAAGGAAACACACTATAGTAAAGTTTCAGAAACAGCACCAGCTATTTAAGGAGTAACTCTGATGTTGACAAGGAAGCCATAAATAGCTGAGACGTGTTTAAATTAGAAAGGACAATTTTAACTGGTTGGGGAGCTTCTAGTGACAGTTTCATCTTGCCTACCCTGCTGTCCAAATAATTCCCACCCTCCGTGTTGCTCTTTAGGTAATTATGTTAATACTACACATTTGTTCTGGTTTTCTGTTTGCATTTTATTTCCTTTGACAGATACTTCTACTTTGGGAAAGTTTAATAAAGAATATGAGAAGGAAGAAATAAATAAGATTAAACCAACTCTCTTTTTTTGGATTAGTTTTCTATTGCAGAAAAATAAGTAATTTGCTGGCAAAAAATAGAATTAGAATATATTCTAGTAATGTGGGAGAAACTAGTGTGGGGGTTCAGAGTCACCCCAAGATGTGCCTCTGTGATATGTATGCAGACTGTTTTGAGCCTTGCCCATAAGAAGGGATTATCAGGGCAAATTTGTAGGTACTTAACATCTGCTCTTAACATCTCCCGATGACTCTCTGAAGCCCAAAGGCACCTTACCTCATCCCTTGCTCAGAATGTCTTATCTGCCCATTTTCCCTTCCTATCTCTAACCTCTCCCTGCACATGGGAGTCAATGACTCTCTCGTGTATGTGGGGTTCCCATACGTAGACATGAAATATGATTATTTTCTCTTGCTAATCTCATGTCTATTTGATTATCAGACCAGCTGGAAGAACTTTGAGGGTAGAGGAAAGCTTCCTTCTCCCTACATTGAGGAAAGCAGTTTGCACGTAAAATTTAGAAAGAGGTGCAATTTAATAGGGGAAATTAGGTCAACTGGACAGAGGTACAGAATGAAGTAGGTAGAGGCAGGTAAGGCAAGGCTGAAACTAATAAGATATAATGTAAATGAGAATATGCAGAAATAAGCAACTATAAATCAACGAGTAAGTACCCTCTTTCAGAGACAGGGATGCTCCTTCCTCCTTCCAAAAGGAGTTCTCCATTCCCTGCCTTCCTATCTCCTCTGCAGCTCGGCTTCATTGGTTTATTCGCTCTTCCCTCTCACATCTTTAGTCTCTTGCTTTTCACTGCCCTTCTGCCCATCGACACGCTCACGTGCCGACCACTCAGACACAAAACGACATCCCCGCCCCGCTTCTTGTACTCAACACTCACTCTCTGGCTTTCCTCACTTCGTTTTTTCCTAGTGGCTGCTTAACTCACTCATGGCCACAGTCGCCTCAGTCGGACTTGCGACCTCCACAGTCAGACCCTGCGGATCCTGCCCTCCTGTTATCCCACCTCTGATTGTCGATTTCCTACTGAACACTCCTTGAATGTCGGCTTTCTCGAGTTTTCTCTTTTCTTCTTGCCGTAAAATTATGGATGAGAACCCGTATCCATTCCTACTATTACCATTGGGAGTCTTGACATTTCTGGAAATACTGTTTCTATCTTCTGAGCTCCAGCCCCACGTTTTCAGTTGCTGTCGGTAATTGCAAGTAGCGTGTGTGTAACGTTACTATAGGCCAGGTACTTTTCTCAGGACTTATATTAATTTATGGACATTGCTACTTGGCTATCCCTGATCACCTCAAATTTACCATGACAAAGTGAACTTATTGTTCCTTTGTCCCTGCCTCCTCCCTTGTTTCTTTTCTATTCTAATAATGTAGCCAGCATGACCATTTACCTGGTAACCTCATCGCTGTGATTAATCTATTTAATAATCATAATTATAAGCTCTCGAATGATAGCAATTACGTTCATGTGCTATCTCATTTCATCTTCACCACTACCCTGTGAAGTACATACTATTATTTCCCAATTAATAGATGAAGAAAGACTCAGGGACTTTAGATAACTGGCCTCCGATCATACTGCTAGAGGAAGAAACTCAAATCCAAGGCAGGTTGGTTGGTAGGACTGCAGAGTTTATGCTGCCACAAAGTCCTGTTGATTTTATTTCTGGAATGTTTATCCTTTGATCCTTCATTTCCTAGTCTAGGCCCTATTCATCTTTTGTGAGGAATACTGCCAATATCCTCAATTATTTCCTTTTTCATTCATTCAACTCCATCT
>NW_011888856.1:1380360-1410011 GCF_000151845.1 Pteropus vampyrus
ATGACCATTTACCTGGTAACCTCATCGCTGTGATTAATCTATTTAATAATCATAATTATAAGCTCTCGAATGATAGCAATTACGTTCATGTGCTATCTCATTTCATCTTCACCACTACCCTGTGAAGTACATACTATTATTTCCCAATTAATAGATGAAGAAAGACTCAGGGACTTTAGATAACTGGCCTCCGATCATACTGCTAGAGGAAGAAACTCAAATCCAAGGCAGGTTGGTTGGTAGGACTGCAGAGTTTATGCTGCCACAAAGTCCTGTTGATTTTATTTCTGGAATGTTTATCCTTTGATCCTTCATTTCCTAGTCATCTTTTGTGAGGAATACTGCCAATATCCTCAATTATTTCCTTTTTCATTCATTCAACTCCATCTTGTCTAAGTTATCTTTATAAAATATAGTTTTGAGCATGCAATTATCCTGAGTTTTGGGGGTTTTTTTGGCCACTTCTGAAACGGTAGGGGAAGCTCTTCCCAAAACATCACTGCCATCTCAAGTAACATGAGAAAAATATTATAAGGCCAATTGGAGACAAATATTCAATTCCCTCATAGCAGAATCCAATAGAGAAAAATAATCTTAACTGATGCTAGAAGCATTATTCTAAAAGCACTATATAATTTTGTGGTGTGTTCTTAAAATTTTGTGCGAATCTTTGTAACAAATGGTAACTTAAGACAAAATTACAACTGAGTAACCATTATCCAAATTATATTTTATATAAATCGCGAACATCAGACCCTTTTCTAACATTTTCAACCTTTACTTTGGGGAAAAAAAGAAAACCCCTGTGCTTGATTCTGATTTTCTCTGATTATCACACTTTTTTCATTTTATAAAAAAAGTTCTCAAATGAGTAGTGTATCTTGACCACTTAACTACTCAGTCACCCTACTAAAACTGACTAACTCTCATGTCCTTCCTGCCACAATTCAATTACTCTTTTTCTTAAACTATCATTTCCCGTTTGGCTTTGGTAATGAAAGCTACCCAATGTCCTGAAACTCCTAAAACCATGCTCCTGTCTTTAATTTTTTTCTCCAGCTTCTTATCTGAGACATTTCTGCAAAATTCAGTCCATGGCCTTTATAGCTCTTGTCTCCTTCTCAAAATATATCCCAGAGTCTGTTTCAATTTTAACTTCTACGTGAGTAACTCCCAAAACACTCTTCATCTCTCCCTATATCATCCTCTGTCTCTAAGTGCCTGATGGACGTTTCCACTCAAGTGTCACGTTGTCACCTTAAAATCAACAGGCCTGAAAACACTAATGTATACAAAACCCACCCTCCCACCTGTTTCTTTCTTTTTTCCATCCTACTCCCCCCCGATCTGTTTCTATTTATCTTGTTACTCTGAGAAGGGAAATTTTATTATCATCTTTGATCCTTGTTTTGTCTCCACATCCAGTCAAAAAGAATTTATAAAATGCTTTTTAAAAAATTTTCGTAAGTTTATTTGAGCCAAACTGACTACATGTCGTGGAGCAAGGTCTCAAATACTCTTATAAAATGCTACTTTTAATGAACAATCCATTATCTACAAGAAAATTTCAAAGCATAGTATCGAAAGCTCTCTGAAATTTCACTCCAGCTAGATTTCAAACCTTCTCCCACTATCCCTTAATTCATAACAAGCGTTTGTTCCAACCAGATTTGTCCATGCATTGTCCCTTTCATTACCTACTTCTGGCTCTCATCACTTTACCAAGTACCTCAAAGCTCTCTCATAACCTTTATTTCTCTGAATTTCATTGAACCATATGGCCCAGCTCAAGTCCCACTTCTTCTAGCTTCCCTACTAACTTAACTCTATTTTCTCTGACCACCTCCAACTCCAGCACCAGTTAATGGCTAGAATAGTCATTGTATACAAAAGATATGCAATAAAGTATTTGAATCCATTTCCACAGGGAGTATTGTCTTATATACATTTTCACCTTTATATGCCTTGTGTTCTTTAAAGGCAAGGGCTTAATATTCTTCCGCTTTTTTTTTTTTTTTTTTTAATTCTGGTTACTACTGTGAACAGGACTCTTTTTCTATTGTATTTTCCAACTTGTTTTTGCTGGTATATCGGAATGTTATAGATTTTTGTACTTCAATCTTGTTTCTGGTCACCTTAATGAACTCATTAATTCTAATAGGTTTTCAGTTGGTTCATTAAGATTTTCAAGGTAGACAATTATGTTGTCTGTAAATGAGGAGTTTAGTCTCTTTCCAAATATGTGTACTTATTTCTTTTTAATTAATGTATTGGCTAATTAGATTTATCATTTTTTATATCTCAGAAGGCATGAGCAAGGTGTCAATCACATATTAGGCACTCAATAAGTATCCTATATAACACAGCAATCCTCACACAATGCTGCACATGAAAATCTGAAGTGTATTTAAAAATACATTTCTCAAATGAGTTTGTACTCATTTTAATGAGATTCACTGACACAGAAGGGTTTATAGCTTTCATTTTCTTCAAGGTGTGACTCAGTTACTTCTCATTACAGATAAAACATATCTAACTTTCTAAACAAAAGACTGAGTGATTTTTTTTTTTTTTTTATGAGAGTCTTAAACATTGGCTCTGGGCACGAATAACTTTTGAGGAAAAAAAGATGACATATGCTCATCAAACAAAAAAAAACAAATCTCATTAAAATGACAATGTATAGGTATATCAAAGCACCATGATGTACATTTTTAATACCTTACAGTTTTGTTAATTATACCTCAATAAAGCTGAAATTTGAAAAAAGTAAAGAAAGAAGAAAGAAAAGAAAAAGAAAAGAAGGAAGGAAAGGAGGAAGGAAGAAAGAAAGGAAGGAAGGAAGGTGGGAGGGAGAGAAGGAAGGAAAGAAGGAAGGATGGACGAAAAAGAAAGGGAAAGAGACCGGCTCTACTGCAATGGGCCTGTGTTCCCAGAGTCCATCAGAGCTAGAGGATGAGTAATGTTTCCCAGATTGGGTGGGGACCACACAGGAGAGAACCAGCCAAGAAACCTATTTATATCCAGTCTAAAAGAGCCACCTGAGAGGGAGGGATCTCAAAAGCAGGAGTCGATGCCTTAAAAAAAAATCGGGCTAAAAGGGAGTGGGGTGCAAGAGAAAATTCATTGCCACTTTAAGGGGCTGTAGTCAAAGGACAAGAGAAGGTCAACTGCAAATATCTTGCAGGTCCAGAGAACATAAACCTACACAGTCAGATAAGAATTTCCCTTTCTTTACTTCCTCAATGCTGCTCCCTTCCCCCCCACACCACTGATCCAAAAGTCTTAAGGAGACTTAAGTGGGGGAGGAGCAGCAGCAGGGGAGGGGAAGGACCTCCTGCTCCAACCCAGATCACTAGCCACTATTAACTAGCGGGGAGAGACGGATCTGCAGTAAGCCATGGCCTGGGGTGGTGGCGAAGTCTGCATTACTCAGGATGGGTTAGGTGCAGTAACAACACAAAAATCTCTGTTCCTAAACACACAAAAAAGTTTATTTTTCATTCACACAAAGTCTGCAAAGTCCAATGTGGGTCCCGATGACTCTTGAGGGCAGCTGTCCTCCACGTACTGACAGGCTAGTCCAGGCTGCTCTGATGCTTTGTCACCTCCCTCTCAACACGGTGCTTCGAGGTTAGTCCCAGCAAGAAAGACCATGGACAACTGCGCACCTGTTCATAACTAAACTGGCCCAGAAATTGTGAGTAATGGACTGACTTCTTGTGACTTTAAAATGCTGTCTTTTACCTAAAAGTAAGCAAAAAGTTTTCGCCAGAGGTAAGAAAGAATACCAACACTGAGTAAAATTTAAAAGGGCCACTAGAGAGAAAAAGAAAGTTGTGTTTTATCTACATGCCTTGCAACATGTCTATTCAACATACGAATCACATCTATAGAGGAAATCTTAGAGATCGTGTAATTTAACTCCATTTTTTGATAATAAAATCTTTAATCTCTCGAGTTTAAAGATTATAATTCCATTTGCCTCAGCGAGTATATGAAACTGGAAATGTGCTGTTTACTGCAGAGTCTGCCAAATGAAGTCATTCTTTTCCATAAATGTAATTTAGTTTGAGATCCGTATATATTTTAGCTTTTAAACTCCTACAGGGAAAGGTCTGTTTCCAACTTACATTAACCCCAAACAGAGAACAATGGGCCTTAAATCTGAAAGTCAGTTTTAGAGCTTTCTTTTAACATCTTAGATTAAAAAAAAATTCTCAGCTTTCTAAAACAACTTCAAAAGCACAAATTAACCACAGAGGATTATAAAGAACTGGAAAAATTGGTAAACTTGTTATCAATATATTAAAAGCATTACATTTTCTATCCTATATGACATTAAGTTTTCTGGATTAGTCTCTGGAATAAATACAACAGAACACCAAATTCTAACTTACTTTGCTGAGAGATCAAAGTAGCTTTGGGTAGTCAAATTCAAAATTTAATAAAAACAAATAAAACCTACACTTTTGTATAACCTATCTAACAAGAACAATGACTAAAGAAAGGAGGGAAAACTGAGATTCTTGAAGCTATAGAAAGGTTGAGCTCTGTGGAGTTAGCTGTGGGACAGGAAAGATATCATTCACTCACATATAACTGGTAAAAAACCTTGCGAGATTTCTACCACCGCAATCCAGGAAGAGTTCTCACATAGAGCACATATGTGTTAAAATAAATGTTTTTACTTTAATTTCTTCTTGAAAGTGATTGCATCCTATCTAAAAAATAGAAAGGAGTTTCATCGGTGCTGTCCCAACCCCTTGATGACTAACCAAACACATTTCCAAATGGTGTAAACATTCTCCATAAGTGTCTTCTTTAGAAGTCACATTCTGTACTCAAATTTGGACACTGCTGTCTTTTTCATCACTAACAGTTTTATTTAGTTTCAAGTACTGGGTTTTTCTTTTATGAGGAAAAGCTACAGTTCCTACTATTTCTAGAAAATTTTATTGTTGTTAATGCTTTTATATTTAAGCTAAATTAATTTGAAAGCAGATAAATGCTATCTATAGAATACAAAATGTGAAAGCAATGTCCATGAATAAATATCAACCAAATAAAAAAAAAAATAAAGTTGTCATGTATCTTTCAATATAAAAGTTCTATGAAACACAAGTGTGATTACATTCCCCAGCCTTAGAGCCTTACCTTTCAAAGCCTAAACTCTGTTGGAGTGGGTTTCTCTGTCTGGCAGTAAACTTGTAGTCAGTACTCATACTTTGTTCTAGAATCTTTGTTTTTATGGGGAAAGTAGCCATTCCTGGCTGAAAAGGTCTCATCTGAGAAGAGATATCTGAAGGAACTGGTCATATCTGAGTAGGCATGTTTGACTGGAACGGTGGGCTAAACTGAGAAGTGATATCTGAAGGAACTGGTCATATCTGAGTAGGCATGTTTGACTGGAACGGTGGGCTAAACTGAGAAGTGATGGTCAACAGATACAAGGAAGGATTCGAAACTCTAAGAATCAAGGAAGGATTGGGGGAGGAAGGAATCCAGGCTTACAATGATTTCACGCCCAAGTATCAGTTTCATTTGTGTGAAATACTTACGAGTCCATATGTATAAACTTGCACATACATGTTTGGCAACCTTAATCTTTTTAGCCCAGTTTATGAAAAATGCATAATTAGAAAAAACAGTTTTTACGGTGAAAGCTTAGAAGAGAAAAAAAAAGATGGAAGAAAATAAGACCAGTGGCTGAAACTTACACCCACTAGTGTTCGTAAGGAAAAATGATGGTAAGATGTTCTAAGATGTTTTTATACTTCAACACTTCTGGCACCAAATGTGTGGGTTTTTCCCCTCAACCAACCAATTCTTCAACCCTCCAGACAATTCAATTCTGATACTATCTATAGTGTCTGATCTCATGAGTTAAGGGCTCTGTGCTCCAAGTCTGCTCCCACTTCAGATGCCAGTTGCAAGTCCCAGGCTGCCAACCATACTTCGGACTGACCGGGTATAAATTTGAGGGTTTCCACAACCCACCTCCTTAGGTTCCACAATTTGCTAAAACCACTCACAGAACTCAAGAGTGCTTCACTTATGGTTACGGGTTCATTATAAAGAATACAACTCAGAACAGCCAAGTGGAAGAGAAACACAGGGTAAAGTGTGGGAGAAAGGGTATAGAATTCCCATGCACTCTCCAGGCAGGCCACCCTCCCAGCACCTCGAGGCATCTGTCAACCTGGAAGCTCTCCTTTAGGGGCTTTTATGGAGGCTGTTACTTTGGCCAGACTGATTAACTCACTGGCCAGAGGTGAAAAGCTCAAATTCCAGCCCGCTCCTGCTTCACAGAAGCGGGCTGCGCAGAACCACTGCAAGTCTCAATCTTCTAATCAATCATGCCTTGATCTTTATGGATGGATACCAGCCCCAACCGTGGAGCCATGTTGGGGCCACCAGATGGCAGAGTCCAACTCACCAGCATACAAAAGACACTCGTAACACTCCCCAGAGTCCAGTTGTTTTATAAGCTGTGTACCAGGGAGCTAGGACAAACACCAAATATATATTTCTTATTGTATCAGATATAAAAAACAAGGAACATCTGAGAAACTGTCACAACCAAAGTGAGATACGGACACATGATGACTAAAGGTAATGTGGTATTCTGGATGGAATCCTGGGACAGTGAAGGACATTAGATAAAAATAAAGGAAATCTGAACGAAGCATGGATATCTTAAATGTATGATTGTGTTAATTTTAACAAACATTCCATACTAAGATGTTAGTGGTAGGGAAGACTGATTGTAGAATACAAGAGGACTCTATTTACCTGCTCATTTTTTTCTGTAAATTTAAAATTATTCCAAAATAAAGTTTATTTAAAAACAAAGTATATTGACTACGTTAGATTAATTAGTAGTCTTAAAGAGATCTGGGCACAAAGTAGAGAAATCTACCCAAACTAGTTCCATTAACAGGTAGGGCTGGTTGTTACGTGGTCTCTGGGAACACACAAAATGAATAATTGGGCTTGGAAGGAAAGAAACAGCAGCTTCATGAAAGGGCTCCTCTGAGCTCTGAAGCATGTCTGTCGGCTTCCGTTGTATATTTATCCTGCTGCCCTACAGCACGTTATGGCTGCAGCATGCACAGCCCACTAGCAACTCCCCTGTGTCTCTTAAACTCTTGAAGCCGTGCATTATCTTAAATTCAGTGTACAGAGCAGAAAGAATTGAGGACTTTTTGGACTTTACAAAAGATTCCATGGGAGCCATGATGGCAATGTCAACTGGCACAGAATGGGAACACCCTTAAGGTGAAACGCCCAACCACAAAAATGTCAGCCAGGCTGCCGTCCATAAGCCATGACTGCAGGAGCTGGCAAGCCTAAGGATTCCACTCTGTAAGGACCATATAAGCTGAACACCTCAGATGCTCACACATGGCCCGAGGGCATCACAAAGGGTACACTGAGGGCTGAAGCCCGACCTTCTGTCCATGGTAGCCGCTGGCTTGGGACGGATGCGGAACCATCCGTGCCAACGGTCAACAGAACTCGCTTTGGAGATGCTAAGGACTTTCATCACTTTGCTGTCGCCTAAGACTCTGTCCTTCCCCTCTGTGTTATGTGTTAACCTGTGTGGATACCTGATTGCTTTATCTGGGAAGATTCCACTCATTAAACCTGACATTGAGGGAAAATGCAAATGCGTTCAAGGATGTTACTTCGGTAGCCGCTTTCCTTGCTCGCAATGCCAGTGCCAGAAGTCACTTGTTTACCAAGAAGGCTACTGGTAGGCCCATGTTGGTTAGGTAGTTACTGCTGGTTCTATTACCTGCGACCAGTGGATATGCATAGGTTTGTACAGCTTTGCTAAGGTGGGGGTGTTCAGGGGTGAGCAGAGCATGCCCCCTAAAAATACAGCTATTACCAAGAGATAAAACGAGAATTTGAATATAGGTCTTCAGATTCCCAATCAAATGTTTAGCCCATGTGAAGTAAGCCATTAAAATGACAAGTTAAAAAACATCAAGCTCTTCTGACTTTTTCCTTTTAATAGCTACTAAAACTCTGCACAAAAATTAAAATCTGAATTAATAGAACATTATACATATATATATGTAAAGATCGAGTGATTTCTATACAAATAAATACAGTTGGTCTGCCTGATGGGCTTTCATTATTTTTCACAAAGATGGCAAGCTTATGATGGTATCATTGTGGGATTTTGTGAAAGCATTTTCAGCTCTATTTGGTTTAGAGAAGTGGTACAACAGCTCCATTCGAAGTTTAAGTACACACAGGAAAGTATAGCAATTAGTTTCCTTTTCATAAGTATATCATAAATTTTTGATTTGGGGTAAAAGGAAGCCATCAAAGTTCTCTAGGCAGGACAGCAACATATACAAAATGAAATTTCAGAGATAAAAACATTTGCTGCTGTGGGCATACAAATAGAAAAAGGAAGTAATAAACCAAAATAATTTAATTGAGCAATAAACAAAACTTAGGAATTTTATTGGCATGTGAGACATGAGGGAGTTAACATTTTTTTTTTTTTTTTACTTATAGTCATGGAAAATATTTCTGCATTCAACCTGCAGCCAATAGCAACCAACAGGACAGATAAGTTTCTTTGATTGATCAGAACATGTGACTGTGGCTGAAATATTCTAAGTAGTATACGAACCTAAAATGATTTTTGTTTAACAGAGTGGTAGGGTGTCCACTTATTTGTCATAAAATTTTGACCCAAGATCTTCACTTGAGATCATGCATTTCACTAAGTACATCAGAACACAACGCAACGAGTAACTTGTCGTGATGAACTGACTGACTTAAAAACAAAAATATTCCCGACTTTGGAGGAAATAATGCTTACAATGTACCTCAAAAAGAATTCTTGAAACACTCTATTACAATAAAATTGGAAATAGATTTTTTAAATGTAATGCAAAAGGTTTGAGGGAAAAATTAACACAAAGATACTTCCTAGCAGTTTGAGACAAGAAGAAATAACATTCAAATACAAAATAAACTTCTGAACTCCAACTGGATTAATGGCATCCTTTTAACCACTGATAAATTACATCTTTTCTAGCCTAACTCATCCTAGCCGAGGTGCAAAAACAACTCTGTCAGAATTGGATTAGTTGCCATGGTTTCGCAGGATGCAGGAAGGAGGGAGACACCTGTCCAGACGTTCAGTTTAGCTCGTGAAAAACGGGTTTTGTAGCCGGAGGTAGCTTGTTTCCTTCGCCTATCTGCTGCCTCTATTTCAACTAGTGACAAAACAAAGGCCACGGGAACCCGAGTGCCGCCGTCAAGAGTCCCGACCAACTCACCCGGCCTGCGGGGTCGCCCCACGCCGGGCCAACAGGTCCCCAGGGCGCCCGCCGCATTCCAGCAGCGCCAGCATGGGAAGGCGAGCCTGGCCGGACCGCCCCACGGCCCCTCGCGCGCCAGAGCCGAGTCCCCGCACTCACCATCTCGATGATCTTGGTCTTCCGCCCCGTCTTCCTCTTCAAGGTGAATATGTACTGAGCCAGCACCACCCCCGCCACCAGGGCGCACACGCTGGCGCTCGCTACGGCGCCCACCCGCGCCACGGCCGCCCGGTCCATGGACGGAACCTCGTGCGCCACCTCGGCCGAAAAGAACAGGTCGCTGGGCCGCGGGTGTCCCGAGGAGCCGAGCCCGCGGAGAAGGACGGACACCCCGCCTCCACCGCTCCGCGCGGGCCACGCCCCCACGGAAAGCCCCGCCCACGAGCGCCGAAAGGCGTGGGCGGGGACAGCGGGTGGGTGTGGCCTGCGTCGGAGGCCCAGGCGGGAGGCGCGTACAGGAACTGTCCCAGAACGGAAAAAGGGGTTGTACGACTTGTCTCTCTCTGCTAATGAGGCCCGGGCAGTGGTTCGTTCTAGCCCCACTCAGTAGAAATCTGATTCCTACCACGGCACTCAGAAAAACCCTCCAATTTCCATCCTCCTCAGCCAGTCCTGTGGACTACGACCCCCAGAAGGCATTGGGGTGCAGCCTTCCAATTTGCAGCAGTAGCGTTGGCTGTAAAGGGCTATGACAAACTGCGGCGGAGCAAAGGAAACAATCCGCAGAGTAAAAAAGGCGACTAACGATATCTGAGAAGATATTTTCAAGCCATATGTCTGATAAGAGTTAATACAAAGAGTATGTAAAGAACTCCAATAAGTCAACAATAAAAAAAAATAATTTTAAAAGGAACAATAGATTCATATAGAAAAATGGCCAATGAGCTTATGAAAAGATGCTCGACATCACTAATCACCAGGGAAATGCAAATTAAAACCACAATGAAATATTATCTCATACACGTTAGAATAAGCATTATCAAAAAACAAACATAAAACAGCCAAAAAATTACAAGTGTTAGGCTGTGGAGAAATGGGAAACTTGTGCACTGTTCATCGAAATAGAAATTGATGCAGCCATTATGGGAAACAGTGTGGAGGTTCCTCAAAAGATTAAAGACATAATTACCATGTAATCCAGCAACCTCACTTCTGGATAGCTATCTAAAAGAATTGAAGGCAGATACTCAAATATCAGCATTCCTATGCTCATTGCTGCATTATTCATAATAGCAAAGATGTGGAGACAACCTAAATGCCCATGCACAGATGAATGGATGAAGAAATATGGTATTTACATAAAATGGAATACTAGTCAGCCTTTAAAAAGAAGGAAATTCTGCAACATTTAACAATAAGGATGAACCTCGAGGACTTTATACTACATGAAATAATCCAGTCACAAGAAGACAAGTATGTACTGTGTTATTCCACTTATATGAAGTAGTCCAACTATTAGAAACAGAAAGCAGTTGATGCACTGGGGAAAGAGGAGAAGGAGGAGTGTTCAATCGAGTATTAAGTTTCAATTTTGCAAGGCGAGAAAGTTCTAGAGATCTGTTGCACAACCATGTGCATATAGTTAATGCTCCTGTACAGTGCATTTAAAATGGTTAAGTTGGTAAATGATATGTGTTCTATACCACAAATTTTTAAGAAGTGCTATGGCAACAGGGTGAAGATGGCTTGGAGTTAGGCTGGAGGTTTCCCTTCCACCACAGCTGTCCTTTTTCTGCTACATCCCAATGACCACATCTTCCATCATTTTCTCTTTGGGAGCCCAAGACTCGTTCTCACCTGCCTGGTCTCTTCCAAGGGATTGATGCAGTGTCCCCTTTTTTCTATTTAGGGATAACAGAGAAGGAATGCAGGGAAGTTTCTTGTTGGGGTCGTTCGAACTCTGTGGAGCTGGTGGTGCACTTGGTGAGGCTCTCTGCCCGGCATGTAGAATAAGTTAGAGCAGGAGAATGAGAGGGAAAGGGGTTCTTAGATGGGGCAGGCCCACCTGACCAGGCATCTGGTAAGAAGACAAGCCTAGAATTAATCCTCAGGTGCAAGATGCCCTTTTTGTGTTTTGTTTTGTGGACAAGATTGATCCTCTGATGCCATGTTATGATTTGGGGGATATAGAGTAATCAGTTTCTTAGGATGCACGTTAGCTTGTTTTGTCTTTTCGTTTAATTACAAGCACAATATTTTTGAAATCCTGTGCACATAGTTGAGAAAAAGGTGACAAGAATTTTAACGGAGTCCACTGAGGAATGTCACATGATGCTTGAGCATCCTCACCTGTGATCTACACTTCAACAAATCCCCAGCAAATAAAAAAGCCAGTTTCAGCCTGTGATTGAAGTAAGATGCTCAGAATTTCTCCTCGCAATAGGATTATTGCTTACACTTCCCTCTTTACTTTGCAGACCATAGCCACTTAGATTAATTTGGCTGATTTTAAGACCAAGATTAAGAAAAAATGAACTTGATATAAACTTATTATTAACACACTTGCTTCGTTTGAATGGAATGATCTTGTCTATGGCCATGCTACCCTGAACAAGCCTTATCCCATCTGATCTTGGAAGCTAAGCAGGGTCGGGCCTGGTTCGTACTTAGATGAGAGACCACCTGGGAAGACCAGGTGCTGTAGGCGTAAAAAATAAAAAGGTAAGGGATTATAAACTGACAAGGTCCTTGCAATCTATGAAGTCAACCAAAGGTTACCTTGCCTAAAAAATAAATAAATAAATGAATAGAATAATCTTTATTAATCTTATTGATAACAACAAGGATACTCAGAAAACTTAAGTGAGGTTCAGATATACTATCGGCTCCATCTTAAAACTGTCCTTTAAAAATCTACCAGTTTTTTAGAAAAGGAAATTAATGAAACTCAGTCTGTCCGCAAGTGAGATTTTTTGGTTTCTGTCTCTGAAGCCTTTAGCAGACTGGGAAACACAGGGTGGCTACTGACCATCAGCCCATGTAGTTGATTTTTCTTTTCTTTCTTTCTTTCTTTCTTTCTCTCTTTCTCTCTCTCTTTCTCTCTCTTTCCTTCCTTCCTTCCTTCCTCCCTCCCTCCCTCCCTCCCTTACTTCCTTACTTCCTTCCTTCCTTCCTTCCTTCCTCCCTTCCTTCCTTCCTTCCTTCCTTCCTTCCTTCCTTCCTTCCTTCCTTCCTTCCTTTCTCTCTTTCTTTCTCTCTTTCTTTTTCATTAACTCTTTAAGTATGTAAATCTTTATTTTTCAGTAATTACTGTCCATAATAATACACAATGCACTTGGGATAGCAGGAACCATAGGAAACAATATGCTGGAATTCGACTTACTGGAATTTATTACACTTTGCTCTGGAATGATCATTGGCATACTTTGGGTTTAAAATAGTTAAGTAGCGATCTTGTGAGGAAGAGCCATTTATTGGACCTAGGTTTATAGGCTCCTCCCACTAATACTCCTGTTAAAAATTAAAACAACACGAAGCAAAACTAAAAACACACCACCAACACCTGCTCTCTCATTTTTGGGGGTATTAAGTTGTGGAATGGTAGCCTAAAAGCATCTAGAGACTCAGAAGAGGACATGCATGCACAAGCAGGGTTCTGTGATTTGCTATGTGACATAGAAGAGTCATGTAACATCTCTGGACCTTGCTTTCGTATCCTGCAAAAGGAGTGCACCAAATGATTTTGGGCAACTTTTTAGCTGTGAAAGTTCTTTGATTAAAAAATAATGGTCTTCTTCTTGCCTTGGAAGGTAATTTAACAGAGGTCCTAGGAAAAAAGAAGAGGTAAGTCCTACTCTAAGAAAATATCCACTTCCACCATCAAGTACGGGTTCCAGCGGCGCTTCTCTACCTCTGACTTTAAGGTGCATGTGGACCACCTGGGGATGTTGTTTGGGGTGGGGCCAGCTCTTGGGTGATGCTTGTTGCCGGTCCAGGCACTACACTTAGAGTAACGAGGAGCTAAATTGTAATTGGGGGCTTTAAGGAACTTTAAGAAGTTAAAGATGGGTAAGAGTGACTAAAGAGAATGGATAGAACAGGAGAAACAAGAAGTTAAAGTTTGCCAATGTTATTTTGTCAATAGAAGTAAATCTTCAATTTTATGTTTGAAGTTTGTGAGAAATTAGTTTGATATAGACTATTTATTAACAATGTTAGAAAGGTAGTTTTGCTTATTGGAGACAATTTTCATTCTAGCAACTTGACTGATTTTTTTTCACTAAGGTGTTCAAGGCCATTGTCAAATTACAACGATTTTTACCTGATATAGTTACTTCTGTTTAAATTCAAACTTAGAAAACAAGATCTCTTATCTAAGTATTTTGATTTTTATATATTATTCAATAGCATTAATGAAAAAAAAAACTGTACTCTTTCACCAACATATTTAACATGTTTTTTAGACAGGCCCATGAAGTTTTCTCTTCTGCCTGCATAAGATAAAAAGACCCCTTTGGATGTTGAGCAGATCTTCCCCTCCTATTTTCAATCCTTGAGACTCCTTTTGAACTGACTGACACAGAATGTGTGCAAAGGGTCACTTTCTGTCCTTGGCTGTGTCTCTAAATGGAGCTCATACCCCTAAGTCTTCATTCTTTTTGTGTGTCAGCAACATTTCCTATTGCTGGTCTCACTTTTTCTCTTGATATACTTTTTTCATTTCCTTTCAGGTAACAGTCCTGACTTTCCTTTGATCTCATTGGATGTCCTTGTTCATTTTTCTGGCAGATTCCTCCTCTTAGCTCTGATCTCTGTAGCACCCTAGAGCCCAGACTTTCTACCTCTTCATTTCTCTATACCTCACTCCCTAAGAGATCTCCTGTCTTACGACTTTAAGTGCCATGTGTATGCTGATGACTCTCTCTCAGAGCTGCATCCTACACCATAGATAGGTGAAGCCACCTTTTTATTTGGCACCTTCAGACATTGCAGACTTAACGTGTGCTAAGCTGAACTCAAATCTTCCTTCCAAACTTTTGCCACTCGCTGTATTCTCCTTCTCATTAATGGAATTTCATCTATTCAAATATTTATTGTCAAAGACTTTGGAGTCATCCTTGACCTCTCTCTCACACACATCACCTGGATCCAAAATATATCCAGAATCTGACTACTTCCTACCTCCATGCTACCATTTTGGTCTATTCCATTATCGTCTCTTGCCTGGATTATTGCAACAGGCTTCTAAAATGTCTCCCCCAAATCTATCCATGTACATTTGTAGCCTGTTCCCCACGCACGGTGGCCATCATGATCCTTCATCCAATAAATCAGATGATATCACTCCTTTGCTCAAAGCCCTCCAGTAGCTCCCCAGTACACTCATAGTAAAAGCTGAAGTCCTCGCATAAGCTGAAGTCCTCGCATGAGCTGTAAGACTATTCAGTCTGTCCCTGGTTAACTTCTCCAATGTCATCTCCTCCTACCTTGCCCTTTATTTATGTTTGTTCCAGTCACCGTGGGCTCCTTCCTGTTTTTTTAGCGTGTCAGGCACGCTTCTGTCTGAGTGTTCTTTGCATTGCTGTTTCTTCTGCTCAGAAAGTCCTATGTTCTCCTTTACCTTCTTCAAATATTCAAACTCAAAGGTCGCCTTCTCAGTGGGCCTTATGCTGACCACTTTATATATAATTTCAATCCTTCCAGCTCTGGCAATTCTGATCCCCTTCACTCACCATAGCACTTACGGCCTCTATCAGATGATATAATTTATTCACTTGTTATGTTTGCTGTGTCTCTCTCCCTGCTAGAACAAACTCCTTAATGGCAGAGATTTTTTTTTTTAAATGTATTTTCAGTATTTTAGAACTGTGCCTACAAAAAATAGGGAAATTCTGTCATATGTAACAACATAGTTAAATCTGAAAGACATGCTAAGTGAAACAAGCCACAAGAAACAAGTCACAGAAGGCAAATACTGCATGATTTCACCTATGCAAGGCATCCAAAATAGTCACACTCCTAGAAACAGAGAGTAGAATGGGGTCGCCAGGGGCTGGAGAGAGAGAAATAGGGAGTTGCTGCGCAATGGGTATAAATTTCCAATTATGCAAGATGAATAAGTTCTAGAGATCTGCTGTACAACATTGTGACTATAATTAACAATACCGTATTGTATATTTAAACATTTTGTTAACAGGATAGATTTTGTGTTAACTATCCTTATCACACACACATTTTAAAAACGTGCTAGAATGTGTCCAGTTATATAGTAGTTAATAAATTTTGAAATGGGTATGTATCAATTGCTTTGCTTCTTATGCCCGCATGACCAAAATCCTGTTTTAAAATTTGTCACACATACATACACAAAGAAGTGTGCCTGGCACATAGTAGGTGCTCAAGAAATATTCCTTAAATGATTGAAGAGGCATATTGGTACGTTTTGGCATAATGCCAGAGGTTGGGTATATTCAGATGGGTGAAAGGTAGGGCTAATACTCTCACTCATCCTTCTTTTGAATACAAATTACCATTGTAGTATGTTATTGGATTAGAGAACTAGTTTCTCGTATCTGAATGAAACCAAAAGTAGCTAAACGGTACACCCAAACAGTAATTGGGTAACCTGATGGAATATGGACGCAAATATAAGTAGGATCGATGAGCAGGTTGACTTAAATTTTTCATGTCCCTTGTTTACTTTTTTTTTTTAACTTCAGCTCATTTCTGCTTTGTCTTATTTATTTTTTCTAATGGCTTTATTATTGATGATTTATTCGTATTTACCTTTGCTAATATCATGGAATACATACGAACTCGGAACTTGGTTTCTGCAATATTCTTGAAACTTGGTTGGAATGGGTTTGGTAAAGCTGTTTCAGTGTGAAGCTAAAAGAGCCCAGGTGATAAGAAGCAGGTCCAAAGAAAACATGAGAATATCTACAGTGATTCTGGATCATCAGAGGATTCAGAGTGATTTAGGGAGTATTTCAGGCTGAGAAATGGGGGAACATTTAGATCTGGGCTGCGAGAGAATGCTCTATCTTTGGTGGTCTAATAGTATGGTATATTACAATATTCCTATGCATTTGGAGTACATAAGTGAGAATATAGGACATTTATTAAATACTGTTACTTCTCTTTCAAATTAAAAAAAAAATCAACAAAAGTGTAATAACACGGTTTATTGAATTTCTTCAAGATTTGCTGCCAGGTTTAAAATTTGATCATCTGCCCATTTGTATGGTTATATAACGCAATTAGTAATAATGAGTGATGCAAATATTTTTCAAAAACTTTTACATGTTAATATTCATTATAAATCTATTGATCTGCTATATATTTTTGCTTTCGTTCTATCAAAACTTTTGAAAACCTGACTAATTTGTTCTTCTTAACATAAAGAAAGGACATTGGTTGGAAGTATCTTTGTTTTTTCCTTCTTTTTTCCTTCTTTCCTCCCTCCTTCCTCTCTCTTCTGTCCTCCCTGTACTCTTTTTCTTTTCTTTCCAATTTTTAAAATTTTTTCACCTTGAAGTAATTTTAGACTCCCACAGAGGTTGCAGAGATAATACGGATAATTCCCTTGTACCTTTCACAGAGTTTCTGCCAATGATACCATCTTACAACTGTATCTTATAAACCATAGCACGGTTATTAAAACAAATAAGTTGACAATTTTGTTAAAACAAATAAGATGCAATACAGAAACTCAACTATGCATCTTTCTTGAATTTCATGAGTTTTCGCAAGTACTTTTTTTTACTGTCCTTGGTGTATAGTCCTCAGAATTTTGTGCTTTATAAACACCCTCACCTCAAACCTAATCCCCTGGAAGCCACTAATCAATTCAGTATAATGCCCTTGGGGTCCATCTAAGTGGTTCTGTGTTTCAGAACTTCATTTTTTCCATTGCCGAATTGTATTCCATCATATAGATGTGCCAGTTGTTTAACCATTTACACATTACACATCAAAGGACATTTGCCTTTTTTCTCCTCTGCTTTTTGAAAAACCATGAAAAGGAACTAGCCTCAATGGCCAATGTTTATTGGGTACTTAATAGTGCCAGGTTCAAGAATTTTATCAAACTCAATCTCCAGCCCTGCTTCTCCTCCCATCTCTGGAGGCTGAAGGGTGAGACTGAAAATTCCCACCCTCTAATCATAGATTCTAGCAGAAATCCAAATACAGGGTGAAGGCAAGGATTTTTTTGTTGTCATTGTTGTTTGTTTGTGCTTTAGGAGAGAGAGGAAAGACAGTGTTTGCTGAGATCTTGAGTATGAAATATGAATGCCCCTGAAGGTGCTACACCTGAATGTTCCTTTGCAGACTTATGACCATCCAACCACTAAATGAAGAGCTTCCTCCATCATCAGGAGCCCTCCCAAATTAACTGCCTGGGTAAAGTTCTTCTCAGGCATCCAGATAAAAGTAATGAAAGAAAAGGCAGGCGCTTCTGATTTGATGGCCAGAGGGCTCCTTTAGCACATTTTAATACATGAGTTTGGTCACTTTTGAAAAAAATTTAAGTCCATTTCAGAAATGAGAGAATAAACCAATAAATAGTCTGTCAGACTTAGAAATAACTACCAGTCTACTTTCTCAGCTTGAATAACAAGTAAAAATAAATGAATGTTGGTTTTCATTCATTGTATTGCTAGTAATAACAGGATGGTTGTTTGATAAAGCAAAATAAAACCTATGCATACGGAGAAAAAAAAAATGCCTCCACCTATGTCAGCTTTCTCAAGTCCGGGATCCTTTCCTATGAAAGTAAATGCGGAGGGGGGGCGGGCAGTCAGGTGTGCCACTTGCATTTGAGATCTTTTGTTCCAAAAGCAGGAGTGGCTTCACCCTTTAGGGCAACTAGTATAACTGAGCTAAGAGATAAGATTATCTTTTGCTTTGAGGCTCTTTCCAAGTGTTAGTGTAATAGTGCTTTTCCCTCTTTACATAAGCCATTTATTCATTCCTTTATCCTCAGCTACTTATCCCTCCTTCTTTACATTTATACTAAAACTTTTTCACCTTCAGAAGGAATGTTAGGTTGGGCCACTGTGCTGGACTGGATTGTAGGCAGAAACAGAGTTTAGTATTTACCTCCCTCCCCATAAGTCCATTCTTATGCCTAGAAGGTAGAGCTACATAGGTACAGAACTAGTGGGCTATTTTTACCACTAGGGAATATAGCTGCATCCTCAATTTTGCCAGATAAAGTGAAAGCACAACCCACTGTTATCAGGCTCTTAAGGAATTCTGACATAATAGTTTAAAATATAGTTATAGTCTCTTGCTTAGGAAACAACCCTTCTTCTAGCACTTGTGTTGCAGTCCTGGTCCTGTGACCTCTGTGTCAGGCAGGAAAAAAAAAAAAAGCTGAAGTGGTATGGGGGAAGGAAAAAGTATAGTTGTCATGTCAGACTTCTCTCTCCTTGGGAAGAAGTGCATAGTCATACCAGTACCCTCCCCCAGCTGCTCAGACTCAGATCTATCAGCAAAAAACAAGGGAATCTATCTAGTAGGGACACTCCCTGCTTTGTCTTTGGTGCCAGCACACACTCCTTAAGGCCTGTAAACCTGTCCTTCCTCCCACTCCCCATTTCAGACAACCAGTGTTCCAATTCTCTATGGAGCTAATATTCTGAGGAGGATATCTCTTTGCCCATTGTTAGATATCTAAACTGGGCTGTATTCTAAAGAAATGTGATATGATTCAATGGTCCAAATTTGGTGTGATATCTTCCATTCAGGCTCTTTTATAGTACTCTAATGCCTTTGCCTCTACCACTGTGAAAGCAAAGCTCAGTCCTAAGGCACTGTTTGTTTCTATCAAGACCCACTTATAGTCCCTGGGGCTACTAGCATCAGTCTGACTTACCAGCCACGTTCAAGGGGATCTGCCACACAGGTATCTGCGGATTCTGCCTCTTGGTTGGCAAACGGAACAGTTCTTATTGACATTTTGTACCTCCAAGGGTACAAAGGAATATGTCTACATTCAGCCCATCTCCACATTGCTGCAATCCCTCCCATGTCTATTCATTTCATCCACCCAGGTGGCCACTTCAGGCAAGCACACGGGGACGTCCACCCCTCAATTCCAATCACTTTCAGAACCTGGAACCCTTTGGTTTCAGTAGTTTCTTGGTTTTGCCCTCCCCTAGTGTCCACTACTGTTTTGGTGACCAGAGGTTTTAGAGGTATTTTCTGTTGTCTCAGCATATTTATACACTTTGGGGGGACTTTTATTACTATGGCCTAAGCTCGGACCAACCAAAATTTGAGTTTGGTCCAGCGTCAAGATCTAGCCCAGCTCTCTTTTGATTTAATTTCAGATTTAATTTGATTTAATTACAGATGACAATAACCAAGAGATTGTATATTTCACTTTTTTTTTTTTTTTCTTATTGGTTTTCATTTCCTTAAGCATCAAATGAACCAACTCCCTGGGAGTTCAGTCCATCTCTTGTTCTAAATTCCATTGGTAACTTTTAGTTTAGCAGGACAGCTGCTGCTCCATACCGTGGGTGACCACGTGGTCAATCAGGAATCAGAAAAATTCTTCATCAGAACCCTCTTGCCTTCATCCAGGGTTTTCCCAAAGCATAGGTTTATCAGAGCTAGGGAAGTTCTAGCAAATCCCATGGGTTTTCTGAGGCCAAATGTGCCTTTTCTAAACAACAACCAATTCTCAGACACCAGCTAGGTTTCCAACAATTCAGTTCAATTTCGACACCACCACTTCAGATGCCAGCCTCCAATGGGGTGCCCAAGCTGCCAAATTTCTGCCCACTCAGCTATCAATTCGGGGGTTCCCATGACTTCTTCCTCAGGTTTACAAATTCACTAGAACAGCTCATAGAACTCAGGAAAGTGCTTTGCTCATGTTTACCAGTTTATTATAAAGGACGCTGCCAAATGGAAGAGATACTTAAGAAAAGGTATTGGGGGGGCGGTGAGGAACAGCACGGAGCTTCAATGCCCTCTCTTCGTGCATCACCTTCCTATCACACCAGTGTATGTACAAATCGCCTGTTTTCTTCATCCCATTCCTCTTGCTTATGGAAACAGTCAGATCTGATGGAAAAGTATTTACCAACCTCGAAGCTTTCAGAATTTCCTTGTTCAAGTTTTTATTGAACTCAATTTCTATCACTCTTCCATTCTAAGAAGGTGGGGGGTGGGGGACTGAAAAGTCAAACTCTCTAATCTTATTTGGTCTTTCGGGTGACTAGTCTCCACCCTGTCATTGTCTAGGGACTTCACCTTGTATCCCTCATTAGCATAAACTAAGGTATGGTCAAAAAGAGCTTATTATGAAAACAAAAATTCTTCTCTATCACTCAGGAAATTCCAAGGGTTTTAAGAATTCTGTGCCTGGAACTAGAGAGAAAACCAAATATAAATATATATTTTTATTATGCTACAATATTAGATAATCCATAACCTAGCAGTAGGTTGGGCTACATTATCCTCATTCTAGAAGAGTAATCAAAGCAGGGAAGTTACATGCCTGGGGTCACAAAGGTAGTTAGTGGCATAAATGATCCTGTAACCCAGTGCTCTGGTTCTTTTTCAGTTGATTTTTCCTCTTTTACTGTGCCTTTCTCCACTTTGAAGTGGAGAGAGAATGGACACTTTTTGCCTATTTGTGATGTATAGTGTCAGCACTAGCTGTTTAACACAGTCGATCTCAGCAGCTTATGGGGAGAGGACAAACTGCAGTCTTTCCAAAGACAAAATTGAAGGGAAGTTAAGTAGTGAACTATGAAAATGTATGCTAAATAGAGCTGGTAGAATTTTTTTTTGACTACTTATATAGCTTTCACTCAAATGGTCCAGGAGAATTTCCCCAACCTAAAAGTGTAGAATTTCTCAGCCTATCTTACTTACCAATGTCATTATAAAATATTTCCAACCATTGGGTTTATAGCTTCACAATGATCATAAAACACAATTAAAGTTAATACAGAATGCTTTTCAAAGGTATTGAGGTTTATGTCTTCAGAGCTAATTCATGATATGGATTTTTATTATAGATAAATAATTCCTTTTAAAATGAAAAATCTTTCAAAAAGCTTGTGAGTGTTAGCCTACTGTTCTATGAGAAAGAGAAGTTAATGAAGGCTGTTTGGCTGAGTTAATGACAGCGGAAATGGACAAAGTGAGCAAGCTATGAACATGCATCTTGGAGGAAAGCTTTCCAGAGGCGAAAAGTGACTTCTCTTTTTATAATAATGTGTACTACAATGAATTGTCATAATTATGCCCTAACTTTTAAGTTAGTTTTGCTTACCAAAAAGTATTTAGGAAACAGGCTAATATAGTCCTTAATTTGCTAGAGACATATAGGTTTATGTTGCTTCTGACATATTAATTTGCTAGAATTCATAGAAACATTATGAGGTACAGCTTCATTTGTTGAAAACCTAGGTTTGGCGGGGGAAGGACTACTAAAAGTATTTAGAATTGTTTATAAATTTTTTGTTTAGCAATACTATATAAAAACAATCATATTCCCTTTGATTGGAAATGAAAGCCATTCATTCCAGGTATTCTTTTTCATATTATGGTACTAAAAAATAACACAGTATTCTATTCTTATATTAATTGCCTATGTATTAGTTTGCTAGGGCTGCCAAAACAAATACTACAGACTGGGTGGTTTAAACAATAGTAACTTATTTTCTTATAGTTTTCATGTCTACAAGTCCAAGATCAAGACATCAGCAAGTTTGGTTTCTTCTGTGGCCTCTCCATGACTTGCAGATGGCTGCCTTTTTACTGTGCCCTCACATGGTCTTTCTTTGAGCCTGAACTTGTTATGGTCTTTAATCTCATCTTCTTATAAGGCCATCAGTTATCATGGGTCAGGGACCACACATGATCTCATTTTACCTTAATTACCTCATTAAATGCCTTATCTCTAAATATAGTCACATTCTGAAGTCCTGGTTTGATTTCAACATATGAATTTTAAGATGATATAATTAGGCCTTAATAGCTTATATTTTTAAAACTGATCTTTAAAATATTTTAGTTCTATACCATTACTATTTAAAATTTGTACTTTCTTTTATTAATTTACAGGTATAATCTTTTTTTTTCCCCCAAAAAATACTCAAAGTAGATTGAATCCAGATAGCTCTTTGGCCTCTAAAAAAGCAAATGTTATAATGACTCTCTTGTTCGTTGTACATCCAAATAGTCCATTTTCCTTAATCCAGTTCTCTTGCCTCTAATGAAAACAGTCAGATCTATGGGAGAAAAAAATGAAAGAAGAAAATTATATGTGGAAAGAAGAGTAGGAGATGTTAAAGCACACTGGACACCTAATATATTATTTCTAGGGGAAATCTGGGCTCTAACCTCCTACCAAGAGGAGATTGAAAAGCCTTCTTCTATTCAGAGGGTACACTTCGGAGTTTCTCAAGGATTGTGCACCCTTGTCCCCAGAGAAATGATTGTTAAATCTTACAGTTCCCCAACTGTTAGACAACATAAAGTAGTTACACCTCAGAAATACTGCCAGAGACAACAATTTCAAGCTTACAACAACATCATGTGCTTGGCTGGGTTGGGAACTATACTTATTGTCTCAATAACATATTGTCCATACATGCATGTCTCACAGAGCTTCCCAACTGGTATGCGGTGGTTAACGGTATGTTGGAATATTGCTTCCCCCCCAAGGATGTGTATGAAACTCATCATTTGGCATATCCTAACAACAACGGACATCTTTGGTTGAGATATAAATGTCTAGTAGTATGAAGATAGAGATTTGAGAGTGAGCAGTAAGCTGGTCTTATTTGAAACCCTGAGAATGGGTGAAAAATGTAGAGAGAAGGTAGAATAAGAGGGGAGAAACCTTAGGACAATAACCTGGAGACTATGAACATTAAAGAGAGAAATTTGGGAAGAGAAGCCAGTAAAAGACTTTAAGAAGGGCAAACAGATAGCGGGAGAACTGTTGTAGCCGCCAGCCCCCGAAAGACACACAGACCACCAGAAATCAGTGAGTTATAGGAAACACACTCTTTATTCAGCCAGCTGGGTCTGCCAGGGGTATGCAGACCCCAAATTAAGCAGCCCTGAAATGTAGAGGTACAGAGTTTTTAAGCCCTAAATCTCATTCCTCATTCTGTCTTAACACAAAAGTCTATTTTTCTTCTATTTACTAACTGTCGACCTACAGGTCAGTTGCGCAAGCAGGGGTACAGAAGCAGAAAGCTTATTGTTAGAATGTTATGTTCCCATGGGTGATAACCTATGTTCCCGTGGGCGATAGCCAAGCAGTAGTTTTCCAGCCAGCACAGAACCATTTGGGCCGGTAACTGGGATGTCATGTTCAATGACTAAAAAGTGTCCATGCCACTTAGCAGCAACTGGTTCATTAGTGTCCTTGGTGAGGGTGGACGAGTAGGCACAATGGCAAGAAAATCGAGATTTGCATTGCGTGAAGGAGTGGGAGGTGGAGAAGACTAACTGTTTATGGCCCTTTATAAAGAAAGTTAGCTGTGAAGAGATGGGAAGATGATGACAGGGAATAAGATAGAGGAAATGAAAGTAGGAAAATACTGCTTCTTTAATTACCTGAAGCAATGCAGCAGACACTGTTAGTTACCTGCTTGGTCAATATCTGTGCTCTCCTCTCTTTTTTAGTTATAGCATCCGGTTTATTCAGAGTTGACAACATGCCCAGCTAAAAGACAAGAGCTCCCACACATCCTTTCAGCTGTGGGTAACCAATGAGCTATACTCTGAAGCTGTGTAGGTTTTCTAGTATAACTTTATTTATTTTTTTAAATGCCTACAGTACCTGGTCTTGCTAGGTGGTCTCCCATCCAAGTACTAACCAGGCATGACCCTGCTTAGCTTCCGAGATCAGACGGGGTCGGGCGTGTACAGGGTGGCATGGCCATAGATTAAGTATAACTCTTTAAGAACATGGCTGATGATAGAACAGAAAGCTGCTGTATGCCTTCTCTTCTCCCTGATTTATGCTTGGAATAGGTATCTTGGATCATGAGGCAAGCTGAAGATGAAAGTCAATTTTTAGGATGTTGGAGTAGAGAGATGGTTGGGTCCTTTGTGATACCAAGAAGCCACCATACCAGCTCTCAGGCAGTTTATCTCCAGAGTTCTTTATCTGAAAGAAAACCTTTTGTGTCACCCACTGCAATTTCTGGTCAAACACAATTTCTACCCACTAATGGCAGTCATTCTACAATGGCAGTCATTCCTCATTCTCTGAAAGTACTATTTCTGCCCCTCTTGACTTAAAAAAAACAAAAACAAAAACAGAAAACAAGAGCGGCAGCTACTAATGCACTGAAATTCCTGCCTTCAAGATTTCATTTAGCTATTTCAGTCAAAGACTTTGTTCTGTCCAAGGCAAAGCATTGTAACCAGTTTCAGCCACTCTCTTCTGCTCCATCAGAGCATTTAGTAACATCCCTTCCTCTGTGCCATCTGTAACATTTCAGTTTCCCCATTCAGGAGATAAAAACACCTAAAAAAAAACCAAACCAAAACCAAAAACGAAAACTAAAAAGCCTCCAAGCCCCACAATCCTTACAATCCTGTGACTTCTGTTAAGTACTAGTCTGTCTTTCCCTTCTCTCATGTGCAAATAAAGAGCGGTCTGTTATTTGCCAGCTTCACTTTCAAATACCCCACAAAACAACTTGCTGTGGCTTCCTGTCCCAGCACTTTCCCTAACCAATGGCATCCTAATTGCCAAAGCCTCTTCTTCCTGATTTTATTCCTGGTGGCAGTAAGCATGCTTGGGCATCCCTCCGCATGAACCTTCCTCCTCCCGGGCCTGTACCCTGTCCGGGCTGGTCTCCGCCTCCCTCTCTCCTTTCCCTGGTCAGCTCCTCTTGCTTAACAGCCAGCAGTTTTAGGCCCAAGGAGGGTAGGAGACCAGGAGCTCTGAGAAGCAGCAATAACCTGTCCGAACTCAACACGCTTAAGCGGAGGGGACAGTCCGGAAGAACGAGGGGTACAAGGAACTGTCCAGGCCTCTGGAAAAGCCAACGCCAGGGCATCTTCGCGCAGGAAGGAGGGCCAGAAGGGACGATTAAGGATGCGCCTCAGGGCGTGGTACAGAGCGATGCTCCACGCCTCCACACCTAAGCCCGGGTGGGGTTCTTCCCGCGCCTCCAGCAGACCGGCGGGGGCGGGGCCTCGCACAGGGCGCATGCGCCGGCGCAGGGTGTGGGGGCGGGGCCTGCGCCACACAGCGCTCGTGCCGCGGCTTGGCCCCTATAAAGGCGGGAGCCAGCGCCATAACGGCCATAGACGCTCCGGGTTGCAGAGGTCGGGCTCGAGACAGGTTGTCGTGCCACCGCAGACGCTCCCAGTCACAGACTTCGAACTAGAACAGGTTGGTGCACCGAATTCGGAACAGCTGTCGTGCGAGGCGGTAGGTGGGGTGGGTGTGGGGGTGAGCGGGTGAGTGAAAACACAGTGGCTTGCAGGAGAGGTGGTGGTGGGTAAGGTGAGCCATGGGTGAAGAGACCCTGAACCGGGGGGACGGACTCCTGAACTGAGGAGGGTGTCGGTCCGGAGCGGGTGCTGGTTGGGCACGCTGGAGGGGTGGAGGACAAGGACAGTGTAGGCCGGGCCTAAGCCACCACCCTCGAGTGCAGCCGCTTGCGTTTGAGGCCCGGCGCTGAATTGCCCCTGAGCCTCCAAGGCCTCAGCCTTCTCACGGTGCTGCTGCACAGGGAGCCCAGACTTGCTTGTCACATCGTGGGCCCCGGCCTTTGGGCTCCACTCCTGGTCCTGAATGCAGTGCAGCCCTCTGCAACCCTGATGCCAAGTGAGCGGGGAGAGAAGGTAAGAAATCTGCCACCCTTGCAGTTCTGAAGGGGAATGAGGATGACTTTCTCCCTTCATGACATTTTGCAGGGCTGAGTGGGACGGTCCTTTCCTAAATGTGAACATCTGTTTTTCAGCCTAGAAAATGAACTCTTCAGAGAACACACATTCCGAAGAAAATAATGCCTTTTATTACCCAGAAGGCATGGCCCAGCAGCGCTGCCCAAGTTTCTGGTACCAGAATTATACCTGTAATCCATCGTCTGTTCCTGGGGCAGGTAAGGAATCTGCAGAGGTTTAGTGGGATTAGAGACCCTCCCTGTAAACCGGTGCCTGAAAGTTGTCTGATACTTTGTCTTACCTGCCTTTCCTCACCCTGTCCTGACAGAGGGGATTGTGACAGCTCAGAAGCGCAGTGTTCGAAGTTCACTTTAATAGGAAAAAAAAAATTGAACCTAGCTGTATGCCAGGTACTCTGCTAGGAATGATTCTCTCATTCCACCAATAAGGGACCTGAGACTTGGAGAGTTAGTGACTAACTCAGGGTCACACAGTAGTCAAACTAGAACTTTGTTTTGAGACCAGTCTGCTTGGAAGAGTTATCTCAGCACCTAGTCATACTTTCAACAAGGCCTATGAATGGTAAAACCTGTTATGTTGAGATCCAAACTACTCTGGGGGAGACTGACAAGCAATATATGTTTGGAAGGTAGATATCCAGGATTTCATTCAGCACAGTGCTTTAATGGGAAGGGTCTATAGGCAGGTCAGAGACTTGAAGGGGTGATCCTCTTTTCTCAGTAGGAAAGAGAATGACAAATTTACTCATTTGTGTCCCCTGCTGTAGGTAAAGCGTGTTGTAATAACATTTTTTTCCAGGTAGAAAACTAGGTGTGAATGCTTTTGAGGTTATCAGTCCCTACTTCCAACCGAGCTGTAGAAATCTTTAAGGAGCTGTTCCTGGTAGACATTTCCAGGTTGCAATCCGAGCAGAAATGAATTCTGCAATATGTGGCCTCCACTGTGACTGCTTACCTGGCACATTTTGGACTTGAGCCAATTCCTTAAATTTTCTATGGAAGTGTTCTGTTGGCTTTCTTCTAGAGCCTGCTGCTAATCAATACAGATGTTGAAATGGTATTTCAAAATTGTGCAGAGGTCATGTGAAAAACATCGGTGTTGCCTTTGCTACTTTGTCAAAGACCAGTTGACTATATTGAGACACAACCTATCTTATTAATGTCCATGGGGTTGGCAGTTAATACCTTTATTTAGCCAGGCTGCATAGAGGCTTATCAACTTTTGCTCTTATCAGTGAACTAGTTTTTGATACTGGTTTCTCTTGAGTTCTTGTTTTCAGTTAATGATTTCATTTTTATTTGGATTTCATTTACATTTCTCCTGCGATTTCTTCATTCACTCATGTATTTAGTGTAATTTCAATAGTTGGAGTTTTACAGCCACCTTTGTTTTCTACATTATCAGTTGTTGTCTAAGAGCAGACCTTATATAATGTACTTTTTTAATTTGTAAAAGTATACTTTATGGCCCACAGTGTGGTCTGTCTTGGTGACTGTTCCATGTGAGTGAGACAGTGTATTCTTTTGGATGAAGTAGTCTGTTTCTGCAGCTCTATCACTTCGCCTCACACAGTTTCACTCTGTCACGGGCATGCACATTAAGGATTTTTATGTCTCACTGAAGAGTGACCTGTTAGGTAATGCCCCTCTTTATCCCTGATCACTTTCCTCACTCTGAAGTCTGCTCTGTCTACAGTAAAATAGAGCTTCTCCCAC
Organism: Pteropus vampyrus; assembly: GCF_000151845.1. Classification (NCBI taxonomy): domain Eukaryota; kingdom Metazoa; phylum Chordata; class Mammalia; order Chiroptera; family Pteropodidae; genus Pteropus; species Pteropus vampyrus. The sequence goes on from NW_011888856.1 coordinate 1,408,280, forward strand.
TTTTTCTTAGCATTGTACATCTTCATTTACATTTAACCACTGTCTCAAAGTTTTGTAGACAAGTTTGCTTTTAGTGTGCCTTTGTAATGCTTGATTGCCAGGCATTATGTCCTAGGTTAAGACCTCTAAATAGGCCTTAAGCGTTAAGGTAAGTAATTGGAGATGGGAGAGGGATCATAGTTTAATGGTTATGACTATGAATAGGTTTGCCTCTTAGATTTTGTCTTTGGGTTCTCAAGTTCACATGCTTTCCCTTCCCAGCGAGATGTGAAAGGTAGTTTGGAGATCAGTATTTCCCTTCCCCTAGGTCAGATCAGCTCTGAACTAGCTTCTATCGACTTGTTACGAATAGAATGCTTCTGGTGTATGTCACAGTGATTCCTTTCCTTCTCTTCTAGTACCTTAAATTGATTGAATTACTGCAGGTAAAACTGAACACACCCTCCCCCGCCCAAAAGTATTAAATTCAGACTCATCCCCCTGAGGCTGCAAATTTGTCAACAGTTCAGATTTCCTGACCTAACATTTAGTTCTCCCGCAGTTTTATATCTTGGGATTGTGCTACTGTATGTCGTGATTATGTTTACATATCTCCAGTATTGGGGGTAGCAGTTAGCCTTGTAACCTAACTGCGATGTATCTAAGAGTTGATTTTTCAGGTTCCATGTTTACTTTGTTAGGACTGAGGGACTTTTAGTTCTTACATCCCTAGAATCAGGAAGTCCACCACAATATGCAGTGCTATACAATTGATATTAGGGCTGAATTTGTTTCTATATAAATAGGCTGGTTTTTAAGTATTGTCTTTGCCTTGGTTTCCCCCTTTGTATAGTGAAATGACTTAGGTTTCCTCAACTGGCTAACATCTCCCCATTGCCCCTACCACCCAGACTCTAGCAACCACTATTCTATCTTCCTATGAGTTAATCTCTTCTAGATTTTACATAAGTGAGATCATAACAGCAATTGAATTTCTATGTCCAAACAATTTATCTTAGCAAAATGCCCTCAATGTCATTTGGCAGGATTTCCTTCTTCTTAAAAAGAAGTTGGTGTCATGGAGGAACCCACATGGCTAGAGCCTGTGGTGTTAGTGGGAGAGTAATGAGATGAAAAAGGGGAAAACCAGGTAATGGGGGCCTGATGCCATCTGAAGGAACGTGGCCATCGTTCCCCATTTCCTGACAAGCTGTGACAAGCCATTCAAATACTGTGACAGGAGTGAGGGGACCAAGTGGGTGAGAAAGATTATTCTGGAAGTGGTATGGGTCACAGAGCTGTGGGATGCTGGAGAGATGAGTCAAGAAGTTACCAGTAGTTTATTCAGGAAAAACTTGAGAGGACTTCAGGTCCTTTGTGTTGGTAACAAGAGGGGAGGCATTAAAAGGAGGAAACTTGATAGCTGTGGGTGATTAGTGAGGGAGAAGAACTTACCTACACCTGTGTCTTTGCTGTGGGCGACTGCGTAGTGGTTCTGGGGTGGTTTCTAGTGGCAGGGACCTGCTATTACGGTACTGTTTGATTTGAACATAACTGCTGCCTCCTTTATAGTTGTAGCTTCATTTGTCAGCTGTTAAATTTGTTCCTGCAAAATCAGATGCCTTCCCCAAGGATGTATCTGCATGAGGAAAACGTGTCTTACTGGCACCATTGCAGTGATCACCCCTGAAGGGTGGAAATGGGGGGACGTGTGTGAATGGTGGCGAATAAGCAGGTGTAGAAGGGCTCTGGA
>NW_011888856.1:1411259-1432242 GCF_000151845.1 Pteropus vampyrus
GACGTGGGAAAAGTCAGTGCAGTGTACAGAGCTGGATGAAGAGGAAGTGGGAGACCACAGCAATCCCAGCAGAGCTACTCCCTCTGCTGCCTGGGTGGCCCAGTTGAATAAAATTGATGCAGCCATCCAGTGCGATGGGACCTGCTGGCAAGATGCAGAGCTGGAGAGTTCCCTAGAGTCATCACCAGAAGGTAGTAGCAAGGGGACAGGGGAAAAGTCAGGGTTTGGGGATCTGGATGAAGATGAAAATAAAGTAGGAGAGAACAGCCACCCTCAGGGGTCCACTCCCTCTGCTGCCTGGGTGGCCCAGTTGAATAAAGTTGACGAAGCCATCCAGTGCGATGGGACCTGCTGGCAGGATGCAGAGCTGGAGTGGTCCCCTGAGCATGAACTGGTAAATGAAGAGTCATCACCAGACTGCGTAACACACGGATTAAGGAAAAAGTCGAGGAATAGGAAATTAAGCACAGGTGACCAGGCCCTGAGTGTATTCTTAAACCGTAAGACAGTGTATTTGAAGAAAAATGCAGTCTTGAACATTGTGATTCCTGATGATTCAGATGACTGTGAGTTGGAAGATGAAGAGTTTGAGGTAGAATGGCTCTTTGAAGAAGATACTGAGTTGAGTACTGCTAAGGAAAAGTTGTATCATGAGGCATGCAGGGCAACTAGGGTGTCAGAGGGTCCTCTCTATCCCAAACTTGTGTGGCCCAGTAGTTACCAGAACTACTATAGTGAGTATGCCGAATACGAGAACATCCCTTTGATGTTCTGGATAAGTAGACCGGAGGGCCATCATGTCATTTACAGCAAGCTCCGAACGAAGCCTATGGCCAATGACGAGGAAGAATCTCAGGAGTCATTGACGTAAGTGATTAAGGGGCTCATCCTGTTTGGTTTTCTAGTGGTTTTGTTTTGGGTCCTGTATGCAAAGGCAGCTGCCAATCAATATTTCTGTAGGATTTGAAAAAGAGGAACCAATGTTAGAATTGAGACAAAGCTGTAGTGGATGATAGAGAGGTCGGTGATAGGAGAGAGATGGCTTGAGACAGAAAAGGAGGGTCATAGGTCTAACAACTAGCTGTGGGCAGTGAAAATTGGCAGCATTCTACCTGGGTAATAGGCATATTTTAGACGCTAGGTTACAAGGGCGTATACTGGGTTTTTCCTGATGCTGCTACAAATAGTAAATGGTATTTCACATGCTCCTGGTGGCTTCACCTTAAGTGTCCCAGTTTAGGGCTGGGTACTAGAAGCTTAGTATCTTACTAACAGGCTGTACCCACACCGAGCCTTGGCATTGAGTTATCCCTGCCATACCTCCAACACCTAGTCCTGGCATGTCAGGGTGCAGTTGCTTAATAGCCACTTAAAGGACATTCATGCCCTGCAGTAGTCACAAAAGAAAGATGGATAACTAAGTGCAAAATGTCAAACTTTAGCTTTATCCTAAATGTGGAAATATGGATGTTCTCTGTATAATTTGTTATGCAACTGATTTAAGGAAATGCATTATTTTATTCATAGGTAATGAATTCCTGACTTCCAGCTACAAAGAAGAGCTAAATGTTGCTTTATCATGATGGGCTACACCATGTGATGTCTTCATTTGAACTAAATAAAACTATTACACCAACAAAGAAGCCTTTTGGAGTTATTAGTTGTAAAAGTAAATTGAATTGCATATGTGATTCTTAAGCATTTTCTTTCAGCCCCTAAATGGCTACATCATTAACACCACCTAAAGATCTGGGTCATTCATGTATACTTCTGTTTTATAATCTAAGGGACATTTAGATAAGGTGAAAGGCCGGTGGAGTTGACAGAATAGATGGATTCCCTAAACGGCCTTCCGTGGGGCCCACCTTTATAGATGGAGACCAGGCACTTCGCAGTGCCTGATAGCAGCACTGTCCAGGGTGGGCACCCAGGAAGGAAGCGCTCAGGGAAAGTTTCTTTGTCCATGCTAAGAACCAGTGTGTGGAACCAACCTTTTGACAATGGTTTGGGTTAAGTCTGACTAGATGCCAAAAAGGTTTATTTGTTCCTTTGTTAAGGACAGTACATGGTAGCATTCATCGTTGAGCAGATGTGGGTGTGATGGGAGTGCCATGAGGGATGGCTATGTACAGTAGTGGTCCATGGATGTGATCAGTGTTGCCGCTTAGCTAAGATTCTTCAGATTCACAGTCCAACAAGACTGCCCACCTGTCAGATGCCACTGATAATCTGGGCTTCTAACAGACAGGTTATGAGTTGGGAGGTTCCAATGTTTTGCCTCAGGTTGGATTAAAGGAACATAAACATTTTACTAAATTGCCGGTTTATATAACTCAGGAACAGCCAGATGGAAGAGATGCACAGGGCATGGTACAGGGAGATGGTGCAGTGCCCCCATGCCCGCTCCAGGCACACGGCTCTTCCAGCACCTCCAGTGTTTACCAACCAACCGAGCAGCTCTCCCGAACCCTTATGGGTTTTTATGGATGTTCTAATGCATAGGCATGATTGATTAAATTTAACCTCCAGCCCCTTTCCCCTCCCCCACAGGGAGAGGGACGAAGTTCTCATTTTCTGTTTATGGTTCTGTCAACCATCCCTCATTTCCAAAGTTGCCTTCCATCAAACCCAGCTGTGGTGGAAAGAGCTTATAAATGACAAGGCACCCAAGTCACTTTATGGCTCTGAAATGGTTTCAGGTACTACGTATGAGAGACCAAATATAAAGATACTCTGATTGCTCATGAAATTTCAAGAGTTTTGGTAACTGATTCAGGTACTGTGGATTAAATCCAAATATATATGAGAAATATATTTTGGTATCTAAATCAGCGGTCACCAACCTTTTTGGCACCGGGGACCTGTGCTCCTATGAGAATCTTAATGCCTCATGATCTGAGGTGGAGCTGAGGCAGTGATGCTAGTGCTGGGGAGCAGCTGCAAATACCGATGAAGCTTGCTCGGCTGCTGCTCATCTGCTGTGCGCCCCGGCTCCTAACAGGCCATTGACCAGTACCAGCTAACAGTCTGGGTGTCGGGGAGCCCTCATCTAAGTGACCAAATACATATTTCTTATAAGTCATGTATCACAGGACAAATGGAAACAATCGTGATGGAAGAATGGTTAAATCATTGCGCAATCAAAGGAATTTTGTGGCCACTTAAAGCTTGTGAGCAGTAAGATCGCCAAGGTAAGTCTGAACAATCTTCGAAGTGTTATTCAGTTAACGTAGAACTACAAACTGAGTGACTATGGTAATGCATTTTAAAAATCTGGAAGGCTTTCAAACCATTGTAAGTATTTTTACTGTGTAATGGCTCTGAACTGGGAACTTTTTTGAGCTTGTAATACTTCTATAATTTTAAAACAGTTTTTAAATCTTTGCAACAGAGCAGTCGAAAGGAAAAGAGATTGACGATGTGAGTGAGGTAGGGTAGTGAAAGGGAGATCTCGGGTAGGGGTAACGTACCATAGGTAGTAGCAGGAGCAGCTAATATTCATTTAGCGATTGTAATTTGCCAAACTCTACTAAGTGCTCTACAAGCATTAAGTTGCTTAATTCTCTATAACTGTATGAGGTCAACATCAGTCAAGGAAATGGAGACAGATAAAGCAACTTGCCCAGTCTGATAGCGCATGAATGGGGAGGCTGGGATTCAAACCCAGGCGGTCTTGATCACTGTCCTACTGCTAGCTGACACTCAGGATCCAGAGCACAGGTCAGCGACTGGTCTGTCAGGAAGAGAGAAACCTGACAACCACTATTAGTTTTCTATTGCTGCATAACATTGTCACACACTTAATGGTCTAAAACAACCATTTATTACCTCACAGGTCCATACCTCCTAAGTCTGGGCAGGTTTGGCTAGGTTCTGCTTGGTCTCATATGACCAAAAGCAAGATGTCAGCAGGGTTGGGCTCATATCTGGGGCTCTGGTGACGATGATGCATTTGAGGTCATGGAGGTTGGCAAAACTGTGTTCCCTTAAGCTACAGGATTGAGATCTCCGTTTCCTTGCTGGCTGTTAGGCGTCTCTAGTTAGAGCTTGCTGCAATTAGTAATTAGTCGGCTGCATTCCTTGCCTTGTAGTCCCTTCATCTCTGCCTTTAAAGTCAGTAATGGTATGTGGAATCAGAATTCCTGTATTGCTATCAACTAAAGAAAAGTCTGGAATTTTAAAGGGCTCTCATGATTTGGTTAGGAACACCCAGATAATTTCCCTCTCCTTGTGCTCGTAAAATTATTAAATCACGAGACTAAAGTTCATCGTATTAACGGTCCCGGATATTAGGGGGGAAAACCTTGGGGCCATTTTAGAATTCTGCCAGCGTAACTATGATGTTGGTTCGGTAGGGTGTCTTTGTGAAGAGCAGTCTGAAGTCTTATAATGCCTCCCTGGATAGCAGTGGAAAATGCTCAGCCTGGAGGGAGGTGTTTGATGATGAAGGTTTGAATAGGTGACTAGCAAAGTTTTGGTTTGCTGGTCAGCTTTATGGACTCAGTTGAGTTTGGAGATGATGAATTTGCGGGGGTACCAGTCTACCTGGCTGTGTGATTATTCTCTAGCAGTGTGGGTACAGGTGCAGAGGAAGTTTGAGGTTCTTCTGAGAAAACTGGGCAAAAAGACCACAAGCCAAGGGTGATGACAGGCTTTACTGATAGACTCTGGAATTTGGTTAGAAACAGAAGACAGAAATCCAGAATTAGGGAGTAGGGATTATAGTTAATGTGGAAGGGCTGCAGGGGATGCCCAGATTCCAGTTGAAGCGAGAAGTAGAGGAATGCCCCCATAAGAGGTTAAATAGAGCAGTGGTTCTCCAGGTGTGGTCCCCAGACTGACAGCATTAGCATCATTTGGAGACTTGTTAGAAAGGAAAATCCCCAAATGCACCCCAGACCTACTGAGTCAGAAAGTAGAAGTCTGGGAGCACAGGAATCTGTTTTAATAAGCACTCTAGTTGATTTTGACACCCCCCAAATTTGAGAATCATTGATGCAGATTTTTTCATATTAAGAATGGGATTTCGGGAAGACTGAGAAATCCCTGGAAGGAGAAGAGGAGAGGCTGGGACTTGGTAGGAAACACTGAGACATACAGGAGAGGGGAAGGGCCCATGTACTGCATGCTGAGCTAGGGTGCCAAGGATAAACGTAAAGCGTGCCTGAATTAACTGGCCTTAGGGTTTTCAGAAATAAGCCCTGGAGATTGCAATCTGGACCAATTGTTACTGAGGTGCTATTCCAAGGCCAAGACCAGGAGTATTTATTGATGAGTGTTGGAGATGGGTCCATTCTGGGCCTGGATTGGCTGCTCTTTAAAGAGCAGGGTGTGGGGGGCATCCAACTTCCAAGGAAAGAAGCTGGAAATGGGAGTAGAGAGTTCCTGGGACCCTGATTACAGCAACAGATCCTGCTGGATAAGGAGGGACACTTACCTGTGAGCAAGATCTAGCTCTACTGTGGCTCTGCAAAGAACAAGACTTACTCCCCCTGACCTGCAGGCACCACCCTGCCAGGTTGAGCTGCTTCTGCTTTGCCACCACAAAGCTGGAAGAGCCCAGAGGGGCAGCGCGTCACCGACAGGAAGGAGGGATGTATTTTGGGATGTGTGTGGCTGTTTCAGTACAGTAATTTCCCTATATTTTAAATTTTTTTCTGAGTCAGTTATCAGAGAGTCTTAGGATTTGGGCAGTAAGGTCCAATCAAATTCAATACAATGTAGCCACACAAGATTTTTCATGGTTCTAGGAAACCCTCCTCCCTAATTAACAAAACACCTCAGGTGATTATAAAAACACCTTTTGGTACAGTAAATGCTTAATGTACTCGACACTAAATTTTATACTGCCAAGTTAAAAAAACAATGCAGATGAATGTGTGTAGCATTTGTGTAAAACAGGTCCTATATTTGCTTGTGATATATAAAACACATCTGGAAGACTTCACAAGAAACTGGTAAGATTGCTAGCCATTGGGGAAGGGAGCTAGGAAGCCATGGGAGAGAGGAAGGAGGAAGCGTTTTCATTACTAAACCTCATGTACTTTTTAAATCTGGAACACATGCAGGCATGATTCAAAAATAAAATACACACATTTAAAAAAGTAATGACCTTTTATTATCCTCAACAACAGAGAAAAGCCAAGGCTGAAGTCTGTGGGAATTAAGTAGCCTCACTATGGAGGGTGACAGCACCTGGAGGAGCGTCCTCAGGGATCCCTTCGTCCGGCCACCCTGACATTTCTAAGGCATCACCAACCACGGTGACCAGCAGGGAGGACGCCACTGAAGAGAGCTTTCCTGCCTGAAATCGGCCATCTCTGGAGCGAGCAATGGAGGACACAACTCACTCTCCTGTGGTCACATCTTCACTGGAAGGTGAGTGAGAAATCACACGCGTGACGCCAGACACCCTTCCTCCTCTCCCGGTCCCCTCCGAGCCCACGATCCTCTGCGTGGGCCGCAGAGTCTGACCTGAGACGGGACAGCTGAACGCGTCGAGTGCCTGTCAGTCCGAGTCTGAACTCTCATTCGACTTGGAAGACTTATGCTTTCGTTTTCTCTTCTTTTTCTTCTCTTTCTTCTTTTTCCTGTGCTTTTCCTTTTTCTTCTTTTTCTTGTGTTTCTCCTTACATTCTGAGGAACCGGAGCTGCTTCCATCGTCATCTGAGGTGGAATCCTCCAGTAATTGTTTTAACTGCTGTATCCTAAACATTTAAGATTGGTCAAAGAAGCATCAACCCTAACAACTTAAAAAAATTATTTTTAGATATAAGAGTAGTGAAGGTAACAAAAAGGTCACAAATAATCACCTCATTAAACATAGTACTTATTTTTATTTTTGCATAAAAATAAAAATTTTTTTATTTTCCCCATTCCTGTCCATGTTCGTGCCTATTTTACAGGACTGTAACGAGCATAAGGAATTTTGTATTATTTTCATCTTCTGAAATATTTCTGCATGTTTCTGTGGTCCTTACTATTATAACTTCTAACAGGTACATAGTTTCCTAAATCTTTCTCCCACTGTGCAAGTTCATATCAAGCAATCTACCTCCTCAACAATAACTCAATACTACCGATTGGAAAAAAAAACACTTTTTTTCCCTGTCTTTATTCATGTCTAAGAATAATTTTATTTATTTATTTATGCAACCCTTGGTTGACCTCAGATTGCAAGGACCTTGTCAGCTTACAATCCTTTATTTATTTTTTTACGCCTACAGCACCTGGTCTTCCTAGGTGTCTGAGAATAATTTTTAACAATGGCTCCGATCCTTAAAGACGTTGGAGAGGATACACTAGATCACGTGAGAGAGACTCAGTCCCAGAGTAGAACCGGGCAGCACAACCTGGGCTGCCAACATCACCTGTCAGCGGCGTGAGTGGCCCAGTGCAAGAGGCGAACGCAAGCAGAACGGGCTGACCTGCTCATCCCCGCCCCACCTCCCCACCCCACCTCCCCACCCCCCAGCCTTTTCAGCATTGCTCCTGCCCCCCAAGTGTGTCACGGTTAAAGTGCCACATTTATTAAACCACTCTTCTATTCTGGAATGGTTATTTCCAACTTAACATAATTTAAAAGTTGACAAAGGTACTGTTATCAGGACGACCTCACCTGATATCCTTTTCATGTCTTTTATTCTCTCGTATGATGTCATACATGGGATCTTCATGCACCTTGGGGGTTAAAGAAGGTTAAGTTTTGATTAGGTTTCGCAGACTTTTAAAGTAAAACTAAATCTCTATTTCACTGAAACCAGTTTTTTTCCTCCCCCATTTAGTGTAATTTTATATTCAATATATTCTAATCCTTCCTCACGGAGGCTATAAAAAAGGTTTTCCAGTTATACAAATACAGGGTTATAATTTAAATGTCCTTTATAAGGAAATAAACGATGGCAAAATCATTATTATTCAAGGCTAGAAATATGGAGGTAATTCTCTTTGTTCTATGTGGACAGATGATCAAGAGATTATTAAGCAAAACAAGTGAGTTGGAAAATGATATGTAAGAATGATTCATTTATAGGTACACAAAAATGTGTGTGTATATACCCCAAAAGAAGTCTGGAAGTATGGTCATCAAGCTACTTACTGTAAATTCCCTTTGGGGAGAGAGGCAAGCTAAGACTTGAAAAATCGATTTTGAAAAACCTAACTGTAATTTTTCATTTTATTAAAATAGGGCAAATGTATTTTTATAATATCTGTATAATTTAAAATTACTTAAATTACCTAAAAATAGGAATACACATAGAGTGAATTTTATGGTATGTGAATTATCTTTAAAACTATGTTTTTGTAAAAATTTTACATACTAAAGAAAAAAAATTAAGTTATAATATCTATGACCTTGCTGCCTGGGGATACCCACTGCTAACATTTTAGTGTAGTTCTTCTACTCATTATTCATAATTTACAAAAAAATTATAATCATATTATATATATATAACACTCTGTTCTCTTTTTCACTTATGTTTTTATGAACATCTTCTCATGACATTACACATTCTTTAAAAACATAATTCTTAAAAGCTAATGTTTTCTATGTTACGGTAATTTATGTTGGTATATTGGCCATTGAAGATATTCCTATTTTTCTTTAGTTTTTATTTTTCAACCATATGAATAATTCTGAAAGTCATTCTTATACATTCATAAAAATTTATGTATGTTGATGTTGTTATATCTTTAGGATTAATTCTTAGAATTTAGGTTTCTGAATTAAAAAAATATGAACATGTTAAGTTTTTGAGATTTATCACCAACTTATTTGTTATAGGAGCTATAAAAATTGATATTCCAGCTAGCGGTGATTTAGCCAGAGTATTTTCTTCAAATTATTAAAATGAAACAATAATTTCAGTGTCTTAAAATCACTGGAGAATGTTTGTGGACTCTAGTTTGATATATGCTGATAATCCTAATATATCTGAAAAGAGCAAGTTAAAATGACTGACACAGCTACTGAACAGTGAATTAAGTTACTGAATGGTGAATTAACACCCATCGGAGGTGACTATGTGAAAATAAAGTGAGGAAATGAAATATCTATTTTGTTGTCATCTTAAGAAGATATATTATTTATATACACTTCTAGTTGATAATAAAAAAATATCTAATCTGTAGACAAAGACTGGGAAATTAGGACCCTGATTTTAGTTTTGAAACATTATTATTTTTTACTTAAGTAAAAGATAACAATGTCTACATTGGCAATAAGTAAAATACATAGTAAGAAAAAAGTAGATAATCTTCAGAAAAAGAATCAGTGTCTGAAGGCATAAGCAAGTAACACTTTCATAAGGAGTTAGTTCTTTGCAATGAACTAACCTGTCACACAAATTCAACATAACAGAGCTGTAGTTAATACCAGATACTTTGGCCAAAAGGTGTCTGGGAATATATTTTTACGTGAACCTCCAGTTCCTTGGTGACGGCCCGATCCACGGACATTCACCATCTTTGGTAAACGTAAATTGACACTCTGGGGTTTTACTTACTACTCTGAACTGCTCTAACTTTTGGTTGCCTTTGATAAAGAAAGGGCATTCTTTATCACCCGTTCGGTGACCATACCGTTTACAACGCCAACCTAAAAACAAAGAAAAAGGGGATATATTTCTGTAAGATAATGTATTTTCACTTAAGATAAAGTATCAGTAGGTCATACTAAAGATATTCTTCATTAGATTCCAATTTTAAAAGCAAATGCAATCAGTGGGGGAACCATGTAGGATCCCAGAAAATAAAGGCAAACTAATTGCTTCCTTAAGCATCCTTTAATCTTGGAGTTTTAGAAATGAACCAAGTACTTACTAAGCAATCCCATGCAAAAAGCAAAGTGTAATTTAATTTTATTTTTTAAACTGTGTGTGATGGGTTGAATTGTCATTCCTATTGCCCCTCCCCCACCCATGTCCTAGCTCCTCGTACTTCAGAATGTGACCTTACTGGGAGACGGGGTCTTTAGAGAAGCCTGGAATAGACCTTTCCCTCAGAAGGAATCGATCCTGCCAGCAGATTTCAGACTTTTCTCCTCCAAAACCATGAAACAATAATTTCAGTGTCTTAAAATCACTGGAGAATGTTTGTGGACTCTAGTTTGATATATGCTGATAATCCTAATATATCTGAAAAGAGCAAGTTAAAATGACTGACACAGCTACTGAACAGTGAATTAAGTTACTGAATGGTGAATTAACACCCATCGGAGGTGACTATGTGAAAATAAAGTGAGGAAATGAAATATCTATTTTGTTGTCATCTTAAGATATATTATTTATATACACTTCTAGTTGATAATAAAAAAATATCTAATCTGTAGACAAAGACTGGGAAATTAGGACCCTGATTTTAGTTTTGAAACATTATTATTTTTTACTTAAGTAAAAGATAACAATGTCTACATTGGCAATAAGTAAAATACATAGTAAGAAAAAAGTAGATAATAATGCTTCAGAAAAAGAATCAGTGTCTGAAGGCATAAGCAAGTAACACTTTCATAAGGAGTTAGTTCTTTGCAATGAACTAACCTGTCACACAAATTCAACATAACAGAGCTGTAGTTAATACCAGATACTTTGGCCAAAAGGTGTCTGGGAATATATTTTTACGTGAACCTCCAGTTCCTTGGTGACGGCCCGATCCACGGACATTCACCATCTTTGGTAAACGTAAATTGACACTCTGGGGTTTTACTTACTACTCTGAACTGCTCTAACTTTTGGTTGCCTTTGATAAAGAAAGGGCATTCTTTATCACCCGTTCGGTGACCATACCGTTTACAACGCCAACCTAAAAACAAAGAAAAAGGGGATATATTTCTGTAAGATAATGTATTTTCACTTAAGATAAAGTATCAGTAGGTCATACTAAAGATATTCTTCATTAGATTCTAATTTTAAAAGCAAATGCAATCAGTGGGGGAACCATGTAGGATCCCAGAAAATAAAGGCAAACTAATTGCTTCCTTAAGCATCCTTTAATCTTGGAGTTTTAGAAATGAACCAAGTACTTACTAAGCAATCCCATGCAAAAAGCAAAGTGTAATTTAATTTTATTTTTTAAACTGTGTGTGATGGGTTGAATTGTCATTCCTATTGCCCCTCCCCCACCCATGTCCTAGCTCCTCGTACTTCAGAATGTGACCTTACTAGGAGACGGGGTCTTTAGAGAAGCCTGGAATAGACCTTTCCCTCAGAAGGAATCGATCCTGCCAGCAGATTTCAGACTTTTCTCCTCCAAAACCATGAAACAATAATTTCTCTTGTTTAAGTTACCCAGTTGGTGGTACTGTTATGGTGGCCCCAGCAAACTATAGGGGCATCAGGCAATTCCAACCAAGGACATCAGGAAGCAGGAAGAAGAATTAACACTAAGATCAGCCAACTGTGCTCCATGCTGGCAGCAACTGAAAATGTGTAGCGACAAGAAAATAATGTTTTTCCTTTTATATTTTTGAGAGCTGGTAGTAGGAAACCAATGGGAAAAATGAGGTTTAGGGATTCTTGATCGCCACTGACATGCCCCTGTCCTCACCTCTCTATTTTGATTTACCTCCACCTGGGGAAGGAATACATCCTTAACGCAAATGCAGACCCCTTAAACAGATGTCTGCCTTTATGACAAAAATGGAAGGATGTTAAATGCCATGGATTGATGTATAGACCATCTGTGATCAAGACGCTCTGTGTAAAGAAAAGGTACTCCTTGCTACTCAAAGTGTGGTCAACAGACCAGGAAGACTAGCATCACTTGGGAGCTTGTTAGAAATACAGAATATGAGGCTCACCCTACGTTTGAGAAGCTCTGCTCTGGGTAACACTCAGATCACTGAAATCAATTAAAGTATGAATAGGGGTTATGTGTATATTTTTTCTCATCTGGGGTGAATCCAAGTTTTGTGGAGCCTGAAGCTTATATAACTTAAGAGGAGGAAGGGATCGTTAGGGACAAAAATCTGGCCTTGGTAAGACAGGGCCATATGAAGACATTGTTGGGGCACCGTAGGCCTTTGGAAGGTGCAAGTGAGGAGCCCTAGAGCTTAAGATCCATTAACTTCATGGTAAAACCGGTTCTGGTCCTAAAAGAGCACTTTCAACTTGCAAGTTGATGAAAAGAACTGTAAAATGATAAATGAAACACAACTAAGGACCTTATTAAACAGACAGTGGTTTTTAAAAAAACAAAAAAGATAGTGCAGCAGAATTCTGGGTAAAGATGGCAGATTAAAAACAATCATTTACTTTCATCCCCTTTCTGGCATCCCATAAAAACTATAACAAAAAGAATACTTTTTAAAAGGCATAAACCACAAGGACAGGAAAACTAGGAAAGGAGAAAACATTAAAAAAACACTGGAAGTTATAATTCAAATAAGCGTGTGCTAAATGAATAGCAGATCCCAGAAAACTGAATTCTAAAGTAGGGAGCACTGAGAACCAACTCAGTGTTGATTTGTAGAGCTCCCAAAAGCTGAGGAACTGCAGCATATTTCTGGAAACGGAGTTGAAGGGGGTACTTTAAATAAGGAGTCTTGGTCAGAAGCCCATGTGGCATCTCTCCCCGATCCTGGCATGAAGGAGGTTCATTCTCTGGAGAAGGCGAGCAGAGTCTCTGGCTGTGGAGCTGTCAGGCACATTGGAAGGCAATGCACACAGGAAGAGCATGTGAATGACTGAATGCTGGATGCTGAGACTTCACAGCCTTGTTCCTTAAATCGGTTCCCAGAACAAGGAATGTGGCCTTCATCTTCGGCAGGAAATGACTTTGCTGTGAAAACCTAACCAGCCTAATTAGGAAGATTACAGATACTGATCTCAGAGTTACTGTTTACAACAAGATAATGCCTGAACCTGGAAAATCAATATATATATAATACAAGCATGATCTTTAGACGTATGAAGATAAATATCAGAATAACCAACCAGAAGAGCTTCAAGTGGGAACGGAGAAAAAGAGACTGGGAACTGCTATTTTAATTATGTGCACGATGAATCTCTACAAACAAGTGTCCTAAAGAGGCAGCAGTGCCCTTTCTTCAAATGCCACCTTACGCTGGCGAAGGGGCTGCTGCTCGGGTGTGTGTGTGGGAGGTGCCCACAGATCTCTACCTGCTCCACACTCGCCCTCTGTGGCCCGTAAGCTCTGCTCGGCTTACGCGGATGAAACCTCAGCACTGATGGAGGGGGACCGACTGAGGTAACACCCAAAGGGACCCGCCCTCCAGGGCACCCCGGTCCCCCACAGCGTTTCTAACGCGGAAGGGCCTTTCTGTCGGCAGAACAGGACTGACGGGTGGACTCCAAAGACAGCTACGTCCTGCGCCAAGACACCCCTGGAGCCGGACGCCCTGGGGTCAGAGCTTTCGCCACCTCTTACTGACACGTGCACGGCGGCTTCCGAATGCGTGAAACAGAGATCGGGCCATGACCATAACAGCGCTGTGGCGAGAACGAATTAGAGAGAGAAACACGCGTCGTGAGTCGCGGTGTGTGGCGTGCGCGTGTTCAGGAGTGCTACTTGACACTTCGCACTCACACTGCATCACTTTGACTTCCTTCCCCAGTGGCATCCAGAGCCCCTTGGTTGGCGCGTGAGCCAGAAATTCCCTGGCGTGTTCGTTGCCTGGTACATCTGGTATACAGTCTTCTGGCTTGGTCTCATCTTCCTAAACAAGGAAACGGCGTGTCAGCGACACGGCACAAAAGCCCTGGCACCCCACACTCCCCCACCCCGTCTCCACCCCCACTTCGGAACACAGCGCGGCCTGGCTTTCCCATGGGCCAGAGATCCCAAGGCCGTCACCAGTCACCCTCTCAAGGACTAGAAAGACAAACGAGACCTGACAGCAGAAACGGAGAGGAATGTACCAGAAGAACCGGATCGCACAAATGAAGTAGCTGTTCTTACACAGAAGTTACTCGTGAAGCAGAATAAAACCTGTCCTTCATATAGGAATGACCCGCGAGCTCAAAATTCTAATGTAAATTAGATTCTAAGACCCAAAACGGTTTACTACCTCAAAATCTTTGTGGAATGAGGCAGGATATGAGAATTAGAGCAGACAAGGCTAGCTGGATAAAAAAAACGGCGCGTTATGTTAAAATGGCTTATTAGACCTTGAAGGCCACTGTCAGGTTTTCTAGTCACACGTGTTGTG
Source organism: Pteropus vampyrus (assembly GCF_000151845.1). Taxonomy (NCBI): domain Eukaryota; kingdom Metazoa; phylum Chordata; class Mammalia; order Chiroptera; family Pteropodidae; genus Pteropus; species Pteropus vampyrus. The sequence continues at coordinate 1,425,427 of NW_011888856.1, forward strand.
TCTCTGATACACGCTTTCACCACTGAGTAACCACATTTACAGTTAAGGAGCTTTTCTACGTTTTAGCTTCCATGAGTATTAAATGTATATTGGAAAATGTCTTTTTAAATCTTTTTTTAAAAATTGAAATTAAGCAAACAGAAAAGATAGCTTTTGGCCTTGAACTACTCTAAGTCTCAGTCCCGCAGAGAGAGACCAACGCTGGCCGGGGTGCTGGAGGAGGAGCTCCTGCACCCCGGGAGGCTGGACGGAGACGAGCTTCAGAGTCTACTGTTCCCTAAGCCGATGACATTCAAGGAACCAGCATCAGGGGAGTCAGAGAGTCAGCACAGGACAGCAGAGCTTTGAGAAGATGCTGTCAGAAGTGAGAGAGAAGGGGAGGGGTCCTGAGGAGCAGACGTGGGCCTGCGGCGTTTCTTAAGGAACAGACACACAGCTGATTAAATTTCTACAAAGGCACAGGCTGGTGACTAAGCCCGAGTGTCTGATCGGCATCTGCAGGGAAGAAACAGGGTTATCGTAACAAGAGGTGCAAAGCCTTATGCAACCGTTTTCATAACAAGTTACTGAGTCTGAGCTCTGAGTCTGATATGTCTAAGAGAAGAACCCAAAGCAGAAACTTCACACTGACCTTGATAAGCCCAGGAGGAGGTTTTTCATAACTGGAAAGGAGAAAAAAAAACAACCAACCATCATCAATCTCATTAACAGAGGTACAACACATTTTAATGAGCGAAAAGCAGCTGCAGGCTAAAATTAAAAGGATATTTTTAATAAAAACTTAAAACGGTTAATAAAATATGCCCAGCACTCAAGAGATCACATGGAAATAAACTGATGCTGTACCACATCCTGCTGAGATCTAGAACTTAAATTCACCGCACTAATAACAAGCCCGGTGTTTCAGCACAATGATGGTAGTTTTGGAAGAAGGGAAAGCAAGAGATTGCAGGGAAAATGTGAGGTAAGAAGACCGTGAGTTAATTATAGTTCTCAACTGTCATAGTTGTCAGGTTGCTTACCCAGGGTAACCCCCGCTTACGCAGCACTGAAGAGGGTGGGTGGCTCCTAAAAATCGTGTAACTTAATGATTTAATGTTTCCTTCATCCTGACCCTCTTCTTATGCACCAGCTTTAATGGCCTTTCCGGACAGAGTAAATATTGGGGGTGCAGGGGTTAGGAAGAATTGACTAAGGGAAAAGTGAAATGCTTTTTCCATCCTCTCAGATGTGAAAGAAAACTTTGGTGATGTGATATTGTCACTTATAATAGGAAATATATATATCTGGTCTTCACTGCTCTTGGTACATAGCTCCTAAAACCCATGTAATTTCCTACAAGAGCCGAAGTGGCACCTTTTGCTATTATACTTAGTTTTGTTCCCAATTCCTGAAATAGCTCCAGAGCTAAGAAGGTGAAAAGTTTCTTTTGTTATTCATAACAAGCCCCTTTCAAGGGAACTGAGCTTATGTTAATAAAGTAACTTTTGGAAAGCCCCTCAGGATAGGGGCTGGTTGCCAGGGGAACAAGCCTGTGATTAGAGGATTGAAATTTTCAGTTCCACCTCCAGGGAGAATGAACTAGTCGCCAAAGGCCAGTGATTAATAAATCATGTCCATGTAATGAAGCCTCTGTAAGAAGCCAAAAGATGGGGTTCAGAGAGCTTCAGGGCTGGTGAACTCGTGGAGGTGTGGCATTCCCGGAGGAGGGTCTGGAAGGAAGTCCCAGCCCCTTCCCACAAACCTTAACCTTCTGTATCTCTTCCATCTGGCTGCTCCTGAGTTATGTCTTTGTATAATAAACCAGCAACCGAGCAAGTAAAATGTTTCCCTGAGTTCTGTGAGCCGCTATAGTACACTAACCACACTGGAGGCGGAGGTTGGGGGAACCTCTGATTTATAGCTTATCAGTCAAAAACAGTTAACTTGGATTTGGCAATTGGTAGGTAAAGTATGTGTGGGCGGGGACAGTCTTGTGGGACTGAACTCATCTCCAGGTGGAGCGTGTCAGAGTTCAGTTAAATGTGTAGGACATCTACTTGGTATCCTCTGAGAATAGGAAATTGCTTGGTGGTGTTGGAAACCTTCTCACCCCCGATGCCCAGCTGGAGTCCTGTGAAGTGCTGTGAGTGTAGTTTGAGCATAGAGAAGGAAAAGAGGAGTGGTTTTTCCTTTGCAATGGATGAGAGATGCTGTGAGTAGCTACAGCAAAAAACACTCCACTTTGGCTTCCTCTTTGGACCCTTCCCAATAAGGATTTTGATGGAGGCTTCTCCGTGCTTACCCTCACCATCACTAATTCAGAGCTCTTCTGAAGGAACGGGGGACTTACTTATTCCTTAAAGATTACATAGTAGACAGCTTAGTATACACAGAATTCACTTTTTAGGTATGCTATTTCCAAAGCGAATACTTAAAATATTTTCCAGTGGAAAGCTGTGGCATGTCTTTGGTCTAGGCTTCTCTTAGACAGAAAAATGGTAATTTGCATGAGTTGGGAAGGTGATACTTCCTCAGCAGCCATCAATAGAAACATAAATGCTATGCTTTATATGCAAAAGAGTTTGGAAAGGAAGTGGTAGTCTACATATGTAAATATCCATTACCCAACAATACTTTCTTTTTTCCATAGGTGTTGTACAAATAACATATGGCCAACAAGCTAAGATCCAAATTCCTGAGAAAATAAATGTTTTTCGCCTAGATGGAGGAGTGTGACGGAACTGCATATTTTGAAATCTGTTATTATCAGCAATGGCTTTCCCTAAGAAGTCCACTTTTCAACTGTTCCCACAAATCTATTTTTTCCAAGGGGTAAACAATTAGTTTATAAGCAAAAAAAAAAAAAAAAAAGTAGTTAAAAAATATTTCTCAAATACTAAGGTAATAGTTAACTATTAAACATAGATTTGGAAATGGGAATGGGAGTGTTTGTTTACTGCACTGAGACAGCTGAAAAGTGCACTACGTTTGTCGTTAATTCTTAGAAAATGAAAATAAAAGTTGGTGGAGGCCTGTGATTTTGTGCCATCTGTGAAGTCTTACAGTTAGTTATATCATGCAGATTGCAATACACTGCTCTGAGCAGTATAAAGACTAAATTTAGACAAGAGAGGAAAAAATTATCTTCCCAAGAGAGTATGGGGGAAGAAATCTTAATTTTGCTAAGTTCTTAAAAAATACTCCTTGGATTTTCGAGTGCTGGGGTAGGAGTTCTTTTGGAAGAGTCCTTCAGGTAAGCATACTCCGTTTCCACTGTTCCTGCAGCTGGCTCCTGTGGGGCTTGAAGGCAGAGAAGAAGCTGTTACATGTACACAGCATCTCCACTCTGTTATGCCTGGCAGCCCAGGAACACGGGCGATAGAACTGGAGCCTGGGATGGAACACAGGGTGGAAGACTCAGATGCCTTCAGGGCCTGGCAGGTGTGGTCAAAGGGTCTGAAAAGTTAAGGTGAGGTGTAAGAAAATGACCAGAAGAATGTGAGAGGACCTAACGAAGGCATACCAGGGAGTGAAAGGATTTGAATTTAATTTGTAAAAACCATGAAGGGGCTTCCCATTTAAAATGGCTGGCTGACCAACTGACTGATCTGCCTTCCTGCCTTTTCTAGACTCTCTTAAAATGACAGTAAAGGGATAAAAAAGTTAAGAAGCTACCAATAAATCCTGGGAGGAGATATTCGCAGAGAACGATTTCAAGACAAGGCTGGGAAGCCAATAGAAGAGAGTAACGGACATCTTCAGGTGGAAGAAGTTACAACCTTTGGAAGACAGAGGTTGGGAGGATGAACTGAATGGCCGGAACCACCAGACCACCACTAGTCTGCTCTACAGCCAGACTGTCTGCCCTCTCCCTTCGAAGAGACTGCAGGTTTAGTCCTCTGTGATACATAACTGGAGAGGCCACAGACGCATGGGAATAGTGGCACAGCTCAGGATGGGGAGGAGGGCGAGGCTGTCTGAACTCCGGAACCAAAGCTCCCTCTTTCTCCATCCCAACTCAAAACACTGGCACCCAGGCCTGAGAATGGAAGGTTCTTCTTTGGACAAACTGAACAGGCCTTACCTATGACATGCGGGAGTCTCCCCGTGAGAAGGGCAGATCACAGTCTGATATCCCTACAGTGAAACTTAAGTCAATAAACCAGCACCTCTGCATTCACTCTCTCTCAGCAGACCCTCAGAATAGCTTTACGATGCCACACTGCTACTGAGGGAGACTCAAGGATCCCTACACGTTAGGAAGAACAAACTAAGTGACAGACATCGAAACAAAAGGCAAAGAAGAAACAGGTAATGTTAGAAGAAAACAAAAAACTAATGAGCATCCTCAAAGAGGAGGGAAAATATATTATTGATGAAACAACAGGTGCTACAAAAAAAAAGAATTCTCAGAACGAGGCTGAGCTCTCGAAAGTTAAAAATATGGCAACTGAAACTTGAAAAAGGAACAATAGAGGAAGAGTTGGAAGATAAATCTTATAGAAAGTAGAGTGAAACGACAAAAGACGAAACAGGAGAGAGAAAACAGGAACAATAAAAAAAGAAAAGAAAATTTAAGCACAAATCATGTATGAATATGAAATATCCACTAAGTGTCAAGAAAATTAAATTTTTTTAAAATCCAGTGAGAAAAAGTTCACATTATCATGAAAATGCAAAATACTAGGAATAAAGAAGTCTCTAAAGCTTCCAAAGATAGGGTGAGGTAGAATAAATGACTATAAGAGAGGGAATCAGAGTGGCTGGCATCAGATATTTCAGCAACACTGGGATCTAAAAAATGGTGGCACACCACCTTTGAGATTGACTGAAAATAACTTCTAACCTAGAATTCTGTACCTAGCCAAACTACCTATCATGTTTGCGAGAAGAATAAAGACATTTTTCAGACATGGAAGGACTCCACAAATTTACCCAGAATGGGAAGTTATAGAATGTGATTGGGCAAAATGAGGTGAAGACAGAAAAAATAAGACATAGGATCCAGGAATGGGATCCAAGACCGGAGAGTGGCAAAGGAAGTCCCAGGATGATTGTTGTATACCAGGTCTAAGAAAGTAGCCAGAGTGTACTGGAGAACAGAAGGAAGATTCTAGGTTAAAAAAAAAAAATTAACTGATAGATTATCTGGTATGTAGGAACATACGGAAAAAGTACTCTCAGTTTTTAAGAAGCCTTTGGAATAAAATTAGCAGTGGGTAATAGGAAATTAAGCAAATGAAAAAAACTGAGGCTCTTATTAACTACTTGAAAAACACCACTTGTACTAGAAAGCAAAGGAAACCATAGAACACCATGTGCCTCAAAACTGAAAAATACATAGTTATAACAACGTTACACTAACTTTAACAAAATTACAATTGGAAAGGTTGAGACAAAGGTAGGGAAAGAACTGAAACCTCACCTATGAGGTTAGTAGGTAATATTTATTGTTCCATCAAAAAAAGCAGCATAAACATATAATTTAGAAATAAGTAGTTAAATCCCAGTAGAAAACATTGTTTCCTTATTGAAGCCTTGATTAGAAGGAAGAGAATAGGGACTGTGGGGGTGACTGAAGAGAAGGGATACGAACCACTTCTTTTTTTGAAATTAATCTTTTAGTAGTATTTCATGTTTAAACTATGTGACTCTGGAAATAGAAATATTTATTTAAAAGTAAACAAGCTTCTGAACTAGCTAAACCAAATATGCCAATAGCTGGAAAGTTTTAAATTTCTGAAACTGAAAAATCTCACTGGTCTGGGAATCAGACACCAGGGTTTCTCCTTAGTTTTGCTAGTTTATAGGGTGATGTACCGCTGATCAGGTTACTTAACTGCTGAGCCTGCATTTCCACATCTGCAAAAGGTTATATCTCTCTGATGACAGAGTGACAAAATAAATGTACAGTATTAAACACTGTCTGGCATCCTACAGTTAAAAATACTGAGCTAGGCTGAGCCCTGCCTGAGCTTATGCTGGGAAAGACTTTTGAACTTGCCTTACAGAGCACAGGGAGAGAGCAGCCGAGTGCCCTGAAGGGGCCAGGACTGTGGATGCCAGCAGAGCAAGGCCTGTGTCTTGCAACCACTGCCCTAGTGAGGTGACATTCAGCTCAAGGGCCACAGTGAAAAGAGCAGGCCAGGCTCCAAGAAAAAACAATGCATTTGTGTCAAATCTCCTAGGTTAATTATGAACCATTTTAACTCTTTGAAGACCTCTCCTTACACGATCTTCTTGGTGTAGGTAATAAAATGTGCCCGAAACAAACGAATTTACAGAGAAGACACAGAAAAACTGACTTCTACAGTTACTTGTAGAATCACAGAATCTTGGAAAATAAATGGAAAGTTATTAATCCAACATCCCACCTGGTGGTGAAGCCCCCTTTACAACCTACAATTCTGCCAGTGGTATCTGGACTCTATGTGAAGCCCTGGAGCCAGAGGAGCACAGGCCATGCTCACCAGCAAGGATCTATGTCTCTGGTCCTAATTCTTTTTGTTGAGCTGGACTCGGCCTCTTTGTAGCTTCCACGCTTGAGTCTGGTCAAAATCCTCAGGACCAGAGAGCACGTCTACACTCTTCCACCTGACAGCCACCTATCTATCCACTAGTTAGGGACAAGTCCCTTACCCCACTATTCTTTCCTTACCACGCTCATGTTATAGGACTCGGTTTTCTCTTCCCTTATTAAGAGCAGAAGAGATTATATCGGGTTCGTAGTGGGCCCTGTGACCTGAAAACCGTAAAAGGACAGGGACCAACGCGCTCAGAGGCACTTCCCGCGTATCCAGCCCCCAAATGCAGACCAAGCGCGGAGCGGAGCCC
>NW_011888856.1:1433070-1435339 GCF_000151845.1 Pteropus vampyrus
ATCTTTAAAAACTTATATGTATTACCTTAAGTTTATAGATAAGGAGAAGGAGCCCAAAGAGTTAAATGACATGCCCAAGGAGGCAGAGCTAGTAAGTCATGGAGCCAGGATGCAAAAATGTTAGGTCCTTAACTAGATTTTGTTCTTAAAACTGTATCTGATATGTGATTCTTGTGTGTATCTAATATGTACGAGTTTTAAAAAAATAATACGGGTTTGTGAATTCTGCTCTGGGCAGGGGGGTGGGGGGGTGGGGAGGGTTTGAGGAATCTCTGTAGTTAGCTGGTGGCTCTGTTGGGGTGGGTTGGTTTAGGATGGCTTCACTCATGTGTTTGGTGGGGCAATGTGGACGACCTGACGATCTCTCTCTCAGCCGTCAGGCTTCTAATTCACATGGAAGTGGCTAGCTGTAGTGCTTCCAAAAGCAGCAGAAAGGAAGACGGAATGCACAAGCACTTTTCAAGGCTTTGCTTGAATAAGGTGTTTACATCTTATTGTCCAAAGCAAGTCATAGGACAAATGTAAATTGGAAGGTGGAACGGCAAAGTGACATTGCAAAGAAATGTGGAAACGAAAATAGGAAAAAATTACAGCCATTTTTATAAATTCATTAAGAGGAATTCTGGCACTAGCTGTTGAAAATAAAGTTTTCATGCTATAAATGATAAATTATCTTAGGTTTTCCAGCAAATAGTATCTACAGTATCCTACACTATGAAGGAAATAGATTTGCTATCACAAACTTTCAGAAGTTCCTCTTGTCACAGGATTTAAAAAAAAATTAAGCGTTTACATTTTTTAGAAGGTTGAAGTATATGAGTTAATCTGATAATTTCCACTTATTTTCATAGTTTTTTATTCCATTATTTTTATCCTATTATTTTCCAAACTTATTCTAATTATACAGGTAAGACATGGCCATTGAATAAATATTGGAAAACATTGAAAATGTAAAGGAACAATTTAATCAATCTTAAGTCCTCTTAATACCCACTTTTAATATTTTTAATGAAAATTCCTTCCAGTATTCTTTCCATGTTTTTTTTTTTACAAACATATCAAGTATTTTTTTAGACTTTATCACTGATTTTATGACCTTTTTTTCAAGTCGAAACATTTCAATCATTTGAATTTTAATGGGATGGGAGGGTATTTTATTTTAATTTGTGCTTAAACTGTTATTTGCAATCCGAGTAATTTGAATTTTTATATCTAATGTTATGACAGGGTAATAATATCAAAGTATTAATAATGGTATTTAATTTCATGAAATTCTTTTATCTAAGAAATGTAATAATTTAAAATGATATTTTCTAGTGGTAATGTGAATTGGTGATGAAAAACAGGAACTTTAAAGCCTAAGTTAAAATCTAGTGAAATAAGCAAGAAGGAAAGTTTCAATGTGGTGGCTGACAGTGTTATGCCTACATTGAATTTGAAAGCAAAGATGTATGGACCCTAAGGAAGACACCTACCAAGAAGAGCTCCTGGTTGCTAACCAGGCTAAAATTAAAAAAAAGATAAAACAGCCTAAGAGCTGTTTCCAAAACTATGCCAAGTTTCGAAAAGAAACCCGTACAATATCGCCCGCTTGCACTGAATTCATGCCCCCTGAGCGAGTCTTGGTAAAGGAGTTCCTAGAATCCTATTTCACCCAATAGGACTGAGACTTTGTCCGTCCAATTCAAGCTGCCATCTGTATCCCCGACCAATCAGAACAGATCCATTCTGACCAATCAGGGCAGTACATTTGGACCAATCGAATTGTGAGGATTTGGAATCCTCATTTGCATGAGGCTGGACCAATCAGGGCTCTGGGGCAGAGACTCCTTTCTGTATAAGTCAGCCGCTGGATTAGAGCACCTCTCTTTTGATTGGGGGGATTGTGTTTTTTGTGCTGGAACTGAAGCGATCTCAATGGAATAGTTTGGGTTCACCTTGTGCGAAACAGAGCTGTTAAGTTGCTACAGTCACATTGTCCCAGGTTGCCTCTTTGCTATAGCCATGCTGCCTCGTTATTGGGCTTAACACCTTTGAGCTGTGCCATAGCTGTGCTGTTTTCACAGCAGTGTTGTATCAAAATTGAGCTTTCTCTAGTAAATTTGCTCGTTCACGGAACTAAATTGGGGCTGGCATTGAATTGGCATTAACGACCACCTGGTGAAAAATGAAAAAAAATTGAAAATTGGCATTATGATGTTTAGTTGTAAAGTTGAACATTTGAGTGCTTGTATGCAAGGAAATCCACTCCAAGGCATATACTAAAGAC
>NW_011888856.1:1435389-1437592 GCF_000151845.1 Pteropus vampyrus
TGTTAAGTTGCTACAGTCACATTGTCCCAGGTTGCCTCTTTGCTATAGCCATGCTGCCTCGTTATTGGGCTTAACACCTTTGAGCTGTGCCATAGCTGTGCTGTTTTCACAGCAGTGTTGTATCAAAATTGAGCTTTCTCTAGTAAATTTGCTCGTTCACGGAACTAAATTGGGGCTGGCATTGAATTGGCATTAACGACCACCTGGTGAAAAATGAAAAAAAAATTGAAAATTGGCATTATGATGTTTAGTTGTAAAGTTGAACATTTGAGTGCTTGTATGCAAGGAAATCCACTCCAAGGCATATACTAAAGACAATATTTAGCACTTGTGATCAGGAAACATATACTAGTAACTACAGCAGCACTTTTTCCATTAGGAAAAAATAAAACGCCTGAAACTGTTCAACTGCCCCCACCATTTCCGTGATCTTGGTCCGCAGCCTGGAAGTCCTCTTCAAGGTGAGTGTCACGCACTGCCCTATAACTCACATCCATTAGGTCTGGTAAAACACAAAACCACTCCTCAAGGCTTCCGCCTCACTTGCCGAAAAGCCCAGACGCCCCGCCCCCTCTGCGCAAAACCCACCCCCGCGGGAAGTCCCACCCGGGAGCGCCGAGGGGCGAGGTCGGGAGGAGTAAGAGGGCGGAGGCGTGTGGCGCGTGGCGCGTGGCGCGTGGCGCGTTTTCCTGAGTCCTGTTGCAGGAACTGTCCAAGGCCTTGAAAGGGGATATTTTTTAACTTTCTGCTAATGAGCGCCAGGCTGTGGTTCATTCCAGCCCCGCCCAGTAGAAATCTAGGTGGGTAACGCCCACCTCGGAAAGTCCTCCGACTTCCGTCCTCCTCAGCGGCTCTGGACCACAACCCCCAGAAGGCCTCGGGGCTCAGCCATCTGACTTGCGCAGTACAGTTGGTTGTAAAGTGCTATGACAACAGGGCGAAGATGGCTTGGAGTTAGGCAGGAGTCGGGAGGTGGCCCTTCCACCGTTGCTGTCCTTTTTCTGCTACATCCCCATCACTGCCTTCTTTATCGTTTCCTTCTCTTTGGGAGCAGCAGGATTCGCCGTTGTTCTCGCCTGCTTGGTCTCTTCCAAGGGATTGATGCCGTTTCCCTTGCTTGTCTACGGGAGTGACAGAGAAGGGATGCAGAGGAGCTCCTTGTGGGGGTCGGTCCAACTCTGTGCAGCTGGTGGTGCTACCTGGTGAGGTGCTCTCTTTACCCAGGACGTGCAACAAGTTGGAGCAGGGGAACGAGAGGGAGTAGCGAAGTTGCGTTGGTGTTTTCTGTATTCTCCGTTCTCGCTCTCGGCCGTTCCAGCCCTGGGACCCTGGCAGACAAGGGAAATCTGCGGAAAGAGACTTCGAAGAGAGGTGGGACAGGACCACCTGATTCAGCATCAGGTAGGAAAGTACGGTATTAAACATCGGGCGCATGAATTCCCTGAGTTTTATTTTGTGGGCTAGATCATCTGATGCCATGTAGCGTGATAGATTTCTTAGGATGTTTGCATTCAAAGCGAAACACAGCACAGCGGCGAGTACAATGTGTGTGAGATCCTGTGATCATTTTCGAGAAAGGGTGATAAGAATTTTTAAAGATTCTACTCAGGAATGTCACCTGGCGTGCAAGCATCCTCCTGTGACCAACAGGTCTTGTGGTTCTCAACCTATGACTGCAGTAGGATGCATATACTAATACCTCCTAATTCCTTCTTGCAAGAGGATTATTGCTTCCCCTTCTCTTTTCACGTTGCAGACCTCAGCAGTTTAGATGAACTGAGCTGATTTTATCAGCATTTCCCTTCCCCAGGCAAATAAATCCTGCTGTTAATTTAAATTTCCTTGAGAAGTTCATAGGGTGGTTTTTTTCCCCCCCTTTATAATCTCACTTAGAAAATGAAACCACATCTCACACATGCATAGTGTGAAGATGCTGGAGGAAAGCTATGGGTCTTAACTAAAGTCTGCCAGCATTCAGAGAGAGGAGAGAGAGACAGATTGTCTAACTTATGAGAAATATATAAAGAGAATAACTGGTAGATGATTTTTATTTTGTGAATAGAATGAACCATTATTTAGCAGAACTTAAAAAAGGAAACTTTTGAAAATTTTGCAAATAACTTGAGTTATTTATGAGAGTTTAAGGAATTTTTCACTTTGTGTAATTATACGTAATCGTTGTTCTTAAAATACCACTGCATTT
>NW_011888856.1:1438847-1444569 GCF_000151845.1 Pteropus vampyrus
TTTTGCAAATAACTTGAGTTATTTATGAGAGTTTAAGGAATTTTTCACTTTGTGTAATTATACGTAATCGTTGTTCTTAAAATACCACTGCATTTATGTTTATGGTACAATTTATTGATGGAAACATTCACTGAGGGGGAAAAATCCAATATCAGTCGTATATTGATGTCGTAGTAATTTTTAGAGTTTTACTTTTTTGGATATATGTAGCAAGTCTTATTTCTCAGAATAAAGACTCAAATTTTTCTCAAATTATTGAAACATAAAACGTCTCTGCTGATTAACAACAGTTCAGTGAAAGATTACTATCAGTGTTTTGAATGTCTCATTTAAACTTCGGTCCAGAGGGTCAGATGGGCATTTGTAATTTGTTCTTGCTCAGAACACACACCACCATTGCTATTGTTACTTTTAGGTTATTACTGACGTTTATCTGACATTTGTTGACTGCTTCCTATGGGTTGGGTATTGGGCTAAGCAGTTAACATGTTTTAGGTCATTTTATCCTTCCCCCCAGAACAATTGGGAGACTACAGGGTGAGGGACTTGTCTAAGATCACACAGCTGCAGTGCGGGATCAGAAAGGGAATCCTGGTCTGTGTGAGTTCTGTGCTCTTTTGCCTTTTGTGTCTTTTATTGCAGATTACAACACTGAGCCGTTCTCATGTTATTTTCAAAAGCTTTTGTCATCTTTCTTGAACTGGAAGACCTGATTCCTATTTCGTGAAATTTGAGGCAGCCCTAGCATGACTGGAGGGAAGCGTAGTTCCAGACATGAATGACAGCCTTCTAAACCACGTGTTCCTTCCCCAGGATTTTTGGGGTTCTCATTACCAGAGTCATTTTTCTAGTCATCCTTTCATAGAGCAGGACTAGGCCAACTGGGTGTTAAAACATATATTAATAAAAACTAAATCTGAGTAAACTGATGTGGAAGATAACATGTATATAAATAAGTATTAACAAAAAAGTGTCAAGTGATAAGTATGGCAGAGAATTTCTGGAGCTTAGGGGATAGAGAGATTATTATAATAAAATAGAAGATAAAGCGTAAGAAGTCAATCTTTTGTGGCTATTTATAGGTATGCACCTGTTAAAACCTCAAAATTGTTTTCTAGTCATCCTTTAAAATTTTAATTAAATGTATAAAATACTTTCTTGCAGTTCAAACTTGCAGGGGTTAGAATTATCCTTAATGGAGTTACAGATTTTTAGTCTTTGTGGGGTGGCGGCACTTGTTTAGGATTCTGGAGTAGACAGCCTGGCTTTGGGTGTTAGTAGTGACCACTTGGGCAGGTTTCTTAACCTCTCTATATTCATGGATTTCTGAATAATAGTACCTACGATTTACTTTGTAGTTCTGTTACGAAGATTAAAATAGAACTTACAAAGCACTTAGGACACTGCCTGGGACTTACTAAACAATTAGTAAATTTTAGCTATTATTTTCCTTTTCAGTGAAGGGAGATGGTAGCCATTGAAAACCTGATTTTTAGTTTTTGTTTTTCGTCCACTTAAAGACAAAAATCACTGAAGAGCTGGAAATCAACACTGAATGAATACGAGATAAAATATCAATTCTTGTTTCTTGTTTTTATTCAAAGTAGTTAACTAAAGCAAATAAAAATCAATTTTATACATTTTTTTGTTATTGGAATACTTTTTGTTTTTGCAACAGAAAAGCCAAGTTTCATGATGAAAAATACCCTTTTACTGCTGTTCTTCATCTTCCTTCTTCCTTACCTGCCAGTAATTGACCTACGCACTGCTTACCTTCATTTCTTAAAGTCGAGGCCTGTACCTTCCTGACTTGGACAATGAATTAGCATTTTAGTTGAGTCTGAATTTATAGTCAGTTTTTCTTCTCTCGATGGGGTGGGATGTTCTTCCAGAAGAAAGGGTAGAATTTATTTTGTTAACCTTCTGAATTTAATATGCTATCCTATTTTTCTTCTGATAGAGTGGTAAATGTGCCCAAAATATGGGAGTATCTTACTTTAAAAAAAAGTTAACTTTATTTTGATATTTTTATAATGGGAAATTTTAAACATAAACAAAACATAAAGAATAGTAAAACAACCCCCCATGTATCCAACACCATTTACTCTTTAAAAACAACAGCCCTAATGAAATTCCCATACCATCAATTCACCTATTTAATGTATACAATTCAATGTTTTCTTCTTTTCGTATATTCACACACATGTGCAACTGTCAGTTGCACTGCAGTTTTAGAATGTTTTCATCACTCATAAAGAAACCTTTCATCTTATTAGTCCTACACAATCACTAATTTAATTTGTCTTTATGGATTTGCCTCTTCCGTACATTTTATGTAAACGGCATAATAAAATAAGTGGTCTTTTGTGACTGGCTTCTTTTAGTATAACGTTCCCAAGGTTCATCCATGTTGCAGCGTGTATCAGAGCTTCACTCAAACAGGGACATCCAGCAACTTTAAGTTCTTCAAGAGTTGCTATCAAATCCATCTTTGAAGCCAACGTGGAAAGGAACTCCCTATTTGAAAGCTATTGTCCTGCAGCCTAAGTTGTCAATTTAAAATTCACCAATTTTTAGAAAAGGAAATTAATGGTATGCTAATTTAGCACAGATGAGAGTTTGTATTTTCTTAATTTCTTGGGAGTGGGCAGTATGCCTTTCCCTGCTTCTGCCTTTGAAATCTGAGGCGGGCACTGGGGAAACGCATACTGGGTAACCATCAGCTCAAATTGTTGGTTTTCTCGTTCCATTAACTTTTAAAAGATGTAAGTCATTGTTGTTTACTAAATTATTGTTCACAGTGGTACCACCTGGGACATGGAACCAATATGCAGGATTTGGACATAATGGAATTTATGTAATTTTGCTATGCATTACCTTATGTTTTTGCCCTGGTATGGAAGTCAGTTGGTCTGAAATAATTAAGTTAGCTGTGGTCTTGTGAAGAAAAGACATTTGTTGGACCTGTGTTTAAAATTAACACTGCCTCCTGCAAAAAAAATTTAAATAAAGCAAAATAAAAATATCCTTCTACTGACACATGCTTTTTCCATTTTTTGGATATTAAATTGTGGGAAGTGGCAGCTTAATGAGACAGGGATCTGGAGATCAGGGAGAGGGTATGCTGAAGCAAGTTTTTGCCATTAGTTGTGAGATTTAGGAACGTCACGTAATCCCTATGGGCCTTTCTTACAGAATGAGAGGATCAGCTGATTGATGGTTACCTTCCAGCTCTTAAAGTTTTTTTTGATTTGAAAAAACAAGTATCTTTTTCAAGCTTTGGAAAGGTAACTGGTGACAGATGTTCCAGGAAAAAGGAAGAGGGAACCCATGCTGTAAGAAAACATCCACTTAAGCTATCAGGATCAGTTCAACCAGTTCTTTTGAAACTTTAAGGTAGGGGTCCCCAACCCCCAAGGCCGTGGACCAGTACTAGTATGTGGCCTATTAGGAACTGGACCGCACAGCAGGAGGTGAGTGGCTGGGGAGCGAGCAAAGCTTGATGTGTATTTGCAGCCGCTCCCCAGCACTAGCATCACTGCCTCAGCTCCACGTCAGATCATCAGGCATTAGATTCTCATAGAGCACTGGTCCTTGGTGCCAAACAGGTTGGAGACTGCTGCTTTAAAGTGCATGGGAATCAAATGCAGAGCTGAGATTCTGCATTTCTAGCAAGCTTTTGGGTGATACTGATGATGCTGGTGGTCCAGGGACTACTTTGTGTAGCAAGGAGCTAAACATTGTTGGAAAGGAGGGCTTTCAGAAGCCAGTGAAGTGGTGAGTGATGAAGGAGAAATTGATAGAGCAGGAGAAACAGAAAGGAACTAAATGTTGCCCGTGTTATTTTGTCAGTAGGAATAGATCTTTAATTTTATGAAAGCAGTCCAAGAGAAATTAGTGCTTGATGTAGAACATTTCCATTTACAGACCATGTTGGAGGGTTTTTACTTCTTTATTCTAGGAAGCTGAAAAAATTTGTTTACTAACAAGGGCTTTTAAGGCCATTTTCACATAATAGCTTTTTCACCTGATGCAGTAATGTGTATATTCAAACTGCAGGTATATCTCTTCTGGTCACCTATCTAAGCATTTTGATTTTTTATGTATAATTCCATAGCATTGATGGAAAAAATCGTTTCTCTTTCACTATTACTTGGGTGTTTAACATGTTCACTAGGAAGGCCCCTCTGTTCTGGCATGGGGTAAAAGAGACCTCTTCAGATGGTGAGCACATCTTTCCTTCCTGTTTTCTCTCCCTGAGCCTCCTTTTGAACCAGCTGACTCAGAATATGTGCAAAGGGTCACTTACTTTTTGGATAGCCTATTGATTTGTGTCCCTGGCTACGTCTCCAGATGGAGCTGTTGCCCCCAAGTCTTCATTGTTTATGATGTAGCAATAGCATTTCATATAATTGATCACTCTTTTTCTAGATACACTTTTTTCTACTCCCAGAGAGCTCACTCCTGGTTTTCCATTGGTCTCATGGGATGTTCCTGTTCAGGTTTCTGGCAAATTCTTCTCCCTGACCTCTGACCCCAGAGCCCAGTCCTTCTATCTTGGAAGCTTGTGCCTAGTTTCCTTCAGACTTCCTCCCTACCCCCACTCTATGCAACTTTTCCTTTTCCTGATTATGCTATGTATCCTTTTGCTGTAGTAAATCGTAGCCATGATGATGACTGTATATACTGAGTGCTGTGAGTCGTCCTAGTGAATCATTGAGTGGTACTGAATTTGAGTAATACTCTATTCTGGGCTGCAAGAGAATGATGTGTCTTCATTCTGGTAGCCCAACAGTGTGGCGTACTACTATTTTCCAATGTATCTGGAGTACGTACTGAGAATATATGGCATTTATTAAATACTGTTATTTCCCTTTCAAATAAGAAAATCTAATAAAAGTGCAATGAAAATGTTTATTACATTTTTTGAATACTTGCTGCCAGATTCAAAATTTAGTCATCTGGCAACTTGTATGGTTATATAGTGCCATTAGTAATGTTTTTTAGAAACTCTTACATGTATATTAAAACTCATTATAAGTTTATTTATCCTCTATGTATTTTCCCTTTATTTCCATCAACACCTTGCCTTTATTTGACTCATTTCTTTTTAGCATAAAGACAGGGTGTTGCATGGAATTTTCCTTTTTTTTCATGTTTCTTTAAACTTGTCATTTTGATATAATTTTATACTCACATAGAAGTTGCAAAAATAGTGGTTTCCAGTGGTAACGGTACAATCATCAAAACCATTAAATTGACATTAATACAATACTATGACTAAACTACAAATTTTACTTCGATTTTATCAGGTTTTATATTACATACATTCTTCTTTTTAGAATATAGTTCTAAGAAATTAAAATTTACCCCATGAAACCACCACCAAAGTCAGGTTACAGATCTTTTCCATTATCCCAAAGAAATTTCCTTATACTAGCCCCCTAAAGTCACACCCTCTCATAACCCTGCATCCAGTGATCAGTTTAATTTTGTTATTTTGAAAATGTTATAGAAATGGAATTATTTAATATGTGACCTTTTGAGATTGGGTGTGTGTGTGTGTGTGTGTGTGTATTTTTTTCACTCAGCATAATGACCTTGAGATCCATTCGAGTTGTTGTTACTTCATTTAAAAAAATTTGCTGTTTTTTTTCCATGGTATGAATGTATCATAGTTTAACCATTTATATGTTGAAGGACTTTGTTTTTTTCTTCAGTG